>NC_088304.1:30096372-30419831 GCF_032854445.1 Liolophura sinensis | reverse complement strand
TGTCTTATTCACTTCTTTATTGATTAATTGATGGCTCATGATGCTGTTTTGCACCATCCGGGTTTCACAATAATGAGGCAGGACACGTTGTTCATATTTGTCCATAAGAGAATTGTGCTGATTGAAATATATAAAGAAACTTATCTCTAGTGACCGTTTTGTAAATGGCATTACCTGTTTTACCAAATTTACTAAAATGAAATATTTAAAAGTTCATGAAAGTGACATTCACGAATCGTGTTTTGTGATGTTCTGGAAAATAGTTTTTAAAATGTCAACCTTAATAGATTATTGATGATCATCACCAGTGTTAATTGACAGGGATAGCATCTAATTACAGAAAACAAACAAAATACACTAACCAAAGCCTGTCACATAAACAGAAGTGAATTCCGTAAGGAGGTGAGTCAGAAAGGAAATAAAGGACCTTCGTTCACTCCCTAACGGTGTTCACCAGGATTTGTAAACTGTGAAAAACAAGTCCGCTGCTCATCAGTCCATCATAATCTCATTAATCTTTGCCCTTCCCCAGGCAAAACCACCGGTAAAAACCCGTCATGGATACGTCGTAAAACATACCCATTCATTGACATACAAATAATATATACGTACGCCATTAGTGCAAGTGGACCCAAATCACAAATCAGGCAGCGGAAGTAAAGAATAATATTGTCTATCAAACTTCAAAACAGTGTATTGATAATCGTTTGCAGCATGTCACAGAATTCTTTGAAAAAGTAAATACAACTGAATCTTAAGGCTATTACTGCAGTTATATCAGTTATTAGAGAGATAGCTATCAAAATTATACACTGTTAGCTTCCGTTGAATCGAATTCACATTTATGGATTTATATGTTTACTTCTTTATTATTTGTTTATGTGTCTATTGGAGCGTGCCCCGGCAAAACAAACACGGTTAAAATGTTGGTATCAGAATTACTCAGGGTCTAGGCGTCGACATTCGTATACTAGCCATCAACCAAGATGGACGTTCCGGATCAACAGTGACAAGAACAATTTCAGTTGCCTCCACTGATTTTGAATCTATGCGTCGAAACAGAAATTCGTATAGCAACCGCCAACCGATAAGGACGTTCCTTTTCAATAAGTAACTAAGAAAGTATAAAAAGTACGAAGATAGGACGGAATTATACAAAGAGAAGAAGCGATAGTTTTTAATGATGTAGGACAGACGCAATAGGCGACTGAGTGAAATCAGTATTTAAACGTTATACCCTGCTAGGATATAAGTTGTCGATAATAACACATGTATCTCAGTTGATCCAGCTGATCCTAATTCAACACGCTGTATGTACGGCCCATAGACCCGGGTTAAGCGGAACTAAAAACGATCATGAAGACCCTGGTCAATCAATAACCAAGAATTAAGAAATCACATAAAATTAGAGATTACGATGGTAAGCCTATAAAAAGGAGACGGAAGTAGGAAGTGTTTAACAGTATAATTAACTTTGTTAAAAAAAAGACTGCATGGAAACCGCCAATAAATCACTGAGAAATATGTTAGTGACAGAAATACATGACATATGAGCATATTAGCTCCAGCCCACACACCAAAAAAAAAAAAAAAACAGCGACGTATGAATACAAGAAAAAAAAAAACAGACAACAAAACAATTAAATATGCCTGTTCAGAACAGAACAAAAACAGCTAAGATGGCTTAAACTTTTGCGCCAGAATGAACATGATTGGGAGTGCGGGTGAGACTGTTAGCAGTCAAGTCCCACTCATGATTAGCTATGAAGCTCTTGTTTTCACTTTTTCGAGTCTTTTAATGAGGTGTTTATGTACATTGGTACTTTTGGTATAGTTGCCCAGCTACGTGTGATCGCCACATGTACATGCCTTGTTACCCGATATTGCACAGTAAGCTGACGTATGAGCTACGGATGGTACCACAAATGTTTGTACTGGCCCGTTTCCATTATTTCTCAACTTAATCGCTAATTGTAAACTAATGATGTCTAATAAGTAACTACTAGTATCAGATAATAGCATCTATTTTACCCATTGCTACTAAAGACATGATGCTAGGGGGTACTGGTATTTAACCATTTAAATGAAGAGTTAGTATAACACCCTCAGGTAAACTGACAAGGAGGCCGTATTTCCATCGGTTACAGGTAGCCATTTGCCAGCTATCACACTGCCATTGTCTGAATTTTTCACATAACGACTGACATGTACTGTTTCGTTTTTCTTCCATTCCAGTTTGATCATGACGACTCACAAAGAGATGCTCTTTGTTCTGGCTGTCGGGCTGGCAGTTTTAGGTCATGTGACCTGTCGAGTCATACGACCGGTGTACGTCCACAAAAGACGTAAGTAGATCAATCACCGACTGTTGTACAAAGAGGTTTTTGACACACAGCACGAGGCTGGTTTTATTTACCCGTTCTAAATTAGCAAAAAGTGTCACATTTTCACTCAGAATGAGATTTTAATATCGTCGTAAAAAGAACAAAAAAAAAACAACACATTGGTGTTTCATACCAACTATTTATATCAAATATGCCACGTGCCTTGTATTCTAGCATATCTCCACACTTTTTTTTATTCCACTATGCAAAAGTTGCTATTGACATGCATTACGATTTAAAGATGGATTCATTTAATTTGAAAATATTTTCTCACTGAAAATTACAGAATTTCTAATTTTAATTGATCACATTCAGAACATTATGACACGTGATTAAAGTTTGCAACATTCGATTGAGCAACAGCGTTCCTTTGTCATGAAATGCACAGCATAAAAAACTATATTGTCACTGAAAACTGTGGCAACATTTCAGGAGAAACACAAGCTGCCTAAGTTTTCCCTAAAATTCTTGCTTATTTCTTAAAAATTTTACAAATACAGATATTTATGGAAGGGAACTAGTGCGCGAGCTTTGATTTAAGCATTGGTGTCAGCAAAGGAAATTCAAAAATGACTACCATGAAATCTCAAGTGGATATACTTATTGTAGAGTCAGTGCTCAGCCCCTGCAATTATCTGAAATGGATATGAATTTACTAGGTACTCTTCAGGCTAAGAGACAACAAAACAATTCAGAGAAAAAATAGCTAAAAGACTCTGACGTCGGTTGTCCGATTTGATTTATTTATTTGATTGGCGTTTTACGCCGTATTCACAAATATTTCACTTATACAACGGCGGCCAGCATTATGGTAAAAGGAAACCTTGCAGAGATTGGGGTAAACCCATGACCATCCGCAGGTTCTTGACCGACCTTCCCACGTACGGCCGGAGAGGAAACCATGCAACGACCGTATTGGTGGGAGGCTCCTATGTCTTTGCGCCGTGCTGGTGTGCTAGCCCCCTAGGACCCTCGACTGATCCAAAAAAACATAAATGAACACACCTTGTATTTTTACAACAGATTGTTCCTTAGAAAAACTATACGTTTAACCGTGCCTAAATATGTGTGGTAGCTTCCACGTGTTCCATATTTTTACATACATTGTTTTATCTACACAGATGCAGGTCAAAGCCCTGGTACTAAGCAAAACCAAGCTCCGACCATCCCTACATTGAAGGTAGCATCCCCTGCGCCCTTACCAGCTACTGAACCTTCCTCTCAGAACCGAGCCACAAGCCTAGCTACAGTTGCAATAGTAAATGATACACCTGCACCTGACCTCAGAGAAAACCAGAAACCAACATTAAAAGCTAGGACGAGCCCTGCTCCAATTCGGGTCTCTGTTGATGAGGCAACCACGGCAAACCCAGCGTCTAGCACCGGTCCTTCCAATAGATCTACAACACAGGTAAAGTCTTCCAAAGGGGTATTGGCAAAGAGCATCCCCCAAGTTGCTGTAAAGAATAAATCGCCAAAAGTCATCGCTGAGAATAACTCAGTCTCAGTGAAAGTTAGCACGATAAAACCCACCGCTGCAACCAGCGTCCCATCAAAGAGTGGTAGTGCAGTGGATAGCAAAGGAAGTCCACCAAGTACCACAAAGGGCGCTATGCCAGTAACCGTAGCGAATATATCCGTCACAACACCAACGCCTACAACAACCCCGCCTACAACAAGAACAACGGAACCTCTGACTACAGAACCTGAGGTAACAGAAGGTGTGGAAGCTGAGGAGACGGAACCCACACCTGGAGCAGGTGAAGAAGCGGAAGTCACGGAGGCCCCCGAAATCGAGGAGACCGATCCCACGTCAGGACCAGAGGAAGCTGGGGTAACGGAGGAGGTGGAAGTAGAGGAGACCGAGGGCCCTACGCCGGGTGCAGAAGTTAAGGGTGGGTCTACGGCGGAGGGTCAAAGTTCTGGCCTGGCTCTTAAAGCCGCGGGGCGGGCGGCGATTGCAGATGCGAGCCGTAAAGGCAAGGTTCAGCCTGCACATGTGGATCCTTTAGCTGGTCCACAAGAGGTCGAGGAACCTGAGGCAACTGGTTGATGTCTTGTAGCCTAAACTTTGTGGACATTGTTTGTTGAAAACAAGGAGAGGAAAAGTGTTTGAGGTCACTGTACGCTTATTCTACAACGTCTTTCATTACCGGACAGTTTCATCCGAATCCACAGCATATAGGGGAAAATGATGGCTGTGCTTTTTTTGTGGATATGTTCACGAAAATATCAGAAAAAAGTGAATCTCTTGGATTTTACAACTTGGTGCACGTCACTGAAAGTGAGTTATGGATATTACAATGAGATTTTACAACTTTGTCAACACGAAGTTTACGTGCGTAAACTGCAGTGCTTTTTTATAGTGGCCAGTATAACAATAAATACAAAACCATCGTTACTGTTCCTTACGGATTACTGTTCAGACATCTTCTTCTCGCTCGTGTCAAACAATAATTAATATCCAAAGTGGACATCAATCATAAATAATTTGGTTGGCTTAGACTCAATGGAAGGAAACCGAGCAAAGCCCGGGGAAAACCCATACCATCCCCAGGTTGCTGGCAGACCTTCTCACGTACGGCCGGAGAGGAAGCCAACATGAGCTGGACTTCTGGGTCATTACCCTGCGCTAGCGCGCATCTGACAAATATAAATGAAATATATTTAAAGCTCTATCAACCACAAAATTGTCACTTCTATTCAACAGTATCCTTTAAAGGACTTATTAGCCGGACAATATCTTACATAGCCCTGAACTGTCACATTACCGTTATAAAATGCATCCCTTAAT
This sequence comes from Liolophura sinensis, assembly GCF_032854445.1. Lineage (NCBI taxonomy): Eukaryota > Metazoa > Mollusca > Polyplacophora > Chitonida > Chitonidae > Liolophura > Liolophura sinensis. The sequence goes on along the minus strand of NC_088304.1, from coordinate 30,414,653 downwards.
CCGTACGTGGGAAGGTCTGTCGTCAACCTGCGGATGGTCGTGGGTTTTCCCCGGACTATGTCCGGTTTCCTCCCACCATAAGGCTGACCGCCGTCGTATAAGTGAAATATTCTTGAGTACGGCGTAAAACACCAATCAAATAAATCAATCAAATGCAAGCCTGAATATTTTAAAACAGGTGGATCACATGGCATTGCATTTTTGTTTGTCTTTCCAAGCCATGCATTTCTTATATTTTCAGAGTCTTTCATGGTAGGATGCGCAAGTCCATAAAATAATTTGTCTATGCTGCATATTAACGGCTATTTGCAATTCGCATTATTGAAAGTAGTTCTTAGTTCTGGGATTATTTTAAATAGACCTCTGATAATTATAATTTACCACAAAAATTGATCCATTTAAAACTTATGGAGAGAACTTTATAGGAAAGCGTTGTTGTACTATTTAATTAATTTGTTTGTTTATTAATATCGTAAAGTCAGCATGTACCTGACAAAGAGTGTAAGCCACAACTGATGTGGATTTGAGCACGAGATTTGAGTGATCAAAGGCCAGCTCTCCTCCATGAAACCCACAAAAGGATTCGGTCAGAAGGGTTAATAAGACGTTCGAGTCTTCATGAGCGATTTCGCGCTCAAGAGTTATCTCCCATCAATCGAGATAAACATTAAATGTTGAAATATCCACAATCTGTTTTTATCGACAGGAAGACAGTGGAGATCTTGTACCATGAAAGATAATATGAGAGTTATCTCCCATTAATCAGAATAAACCTTGAATCTTTGCTGGTTTCTGGTTTCGAACGAGTGTTACAATATTTTCCTTTAGTATTAATGACACTTCATGCCGTTTCATTAACAAAATTAACATCACAATCGTCTAAAAATAAAAAAATAAATGGTAAAGATTGACATTTATGTTTCGTAAAATTTAAGAGTCTTGAAATGGAGGCGCTTGATGGTGAAATCTTGAGTTTAAAGAGGAATGTTTTGTGAGGCAGACTGAATTCGTCGATGTTAGTTCACGGTCTAGCATAAGCATCTCGTGGATATATGTTAACAACATATGAAAGGCTTTACGGATATTACCATCCATAGCATCAGCGTAACAATATCTAAATTAGAGACGTATATCTTTTTAAATAATCGACGGGAGAGAAACTCTTGTTCGTTTCCATAAATGTACAAACCTAGATAAGATTCGACAAATTAATCAGCACTCTCTATGCTAACTGACTCCCTCCGCAACATTTGTCTCATCCATGCCTTCTCTTTGTCAGAAGCTCCATGCTAACTGATTCCCTCCTCAACATTTGTCACATCCATTCCTTCTCTTTGTCAGGAGCTCCATGCTAACTGACTCCCTCCTCAGCATTTGTCTCATTTATTCCTTCTTTATCAAGATCTCCATCCTAACTGACTCCGTCCTCAGTATTTGTCTCATCCATTCCTTCTCATAGTCAGGAGATCCATGCTAACTGACTCCCCCTCAGCATTTGTCTCATTCATTCCTTCTCTTTGTCTTCATGGTCAATGTTAACTGACTCCATCTTCAGCATTTGTCTCATTCATTCCTTCTCTTTATCAAGATTTCCATGCTAACTGACCTCCTCCTCAGCATTTGTCTCATCCATTCCTTCTCATAGTCAGGATCTTAATGCTAACTGACTCCCTCATCGGCATTTGTCTCATCCATTCCTTCCCTATGTCAGGAGTCAAGAAATCTACACAACCACAAGTTACACATCTAGCTACATCTATAAAGAGGGCTGAATGTGTTTTAGGGTAATTATTCTATCATTTAGATCATTTACTCATCAGAATGCATTAAGATGAGTTGAATAACTATTATGGTATCGTTTGATGCCTATCATTTGAGTTTAGTCTCTCGTAACATATCATTTTAAATATTGCTTTAGTCTTTACATGACTTGGAGAGTAAAACCAGAGCAGTGACAACATTTTGGTAGTTGGCAAATTGTCACACTTGATGAAACCAGGCCTATTTACCTAATGTAACTTGTCTTTGAATCGTCGGACACCTTACTATCTCAGCCAAGATAATTGTCGACATTGCAGAAGGGCCACAATCTAATTAGATGGTTTTATTACAGTTATAATAAAACCCTAACTGAGGTAAATGGACAGAAGGTCGTGTTTTCCATTTGCCATCTATCACACTGTCGTGCACTGGTTTTTCTCTCTGTGATGTACCTCTGTCTTTATTACATTGTATAAAGCTCGTTGGTCGTTTGACTTAGGGATTTGTTGTAGACAAATTGAGCTCGTTAAGCATGGAGACAGAAGTTTTGAGCACCGCAATCATTTAGGGAAAGTCGGCCAATTACTTGTCAGTATACAGTTGTTTACTGTGGGCAGACCGGTTTCATCCGTCCATGAAGATGGTTGTATAAACAAACAATTCCTAGTTACCGGATTAAAACGCCTTTGAGTTGTTGGTCACGTCATGATGTGTATCGACTTAGACACGTTTTTTTCCCACTTAAATCCAGCCAGCTATCCGTATATGTATAAAGCTCACATTAACGTGTACAATAGGGGTTCCCTCTATGGTATCCTCTTTCAAACAGAGGAAATTGCATATACATCATTTTCATGATTGCTTATGCATTGCGTTTGACTCCTGAGAAAATCTAGTTTAGTATCCATATCAATGATTACTTACTTTATGCTTTGTTAAACGTCATTTTGGGAATTTTTGGAACGTCCGTTTTCGTTCTGGTTGACGGTTCGAATACGAATGCTCATTTCCACGCACAGATTTTATGATAACTGCCTTGTTGCCGTTAAATTTAACTATTCCTATCCCACAAACACTGAGTTTAGTTTTTCCATAATCTGATTATGTAAATGTTTTGTGGAATGAAGATGTAAATAACTCTTGAATTTTAAATGGATACGCTTGTACACGCTATACACATTAATATGAACGTTTGGTGTTACTATAACCTTCTGACAGCCGAATAACGCCTAGAATCTAGATGCATGTATCAGCAAACCACATTTGTTTTTAGTGTTATGTCTTTTTTATCAAAATACAAGATGACTTGTAAATGTACGTACTACATGTAGAACAGCAAATCGCATTTGTTTTTAGTGTTGTGTCTTTTTTATCAAAATACAAGATGACTTGTAAATGTACGTACTACATGTAGAACGCACAACCGCACTGCCCAGGGCTTAACGGATTTTCTGCAAGGAAGTAATTATAAGTTAGCTTTACATCTCCCCTGCCTCAGGCGTTTCTTAAAACAAGCTTTGTACAGAGATCAGATACGATGTTAATGTTGAGCTCTGTTCCCATCAGTTTTTTTCCTATCTGGATAAGGAGTTTTTAATCTATGAGTAAATGGAGATATTACTGTATAATGTGAGAGTGCATATCAGAATTATTTCAACCAACAAGCATTTCCTGAATAAATAAATAAGTAAATCCAGATAGAATTGCCATAGGACACTAAATGAAGACAAGCAAACGCCACCTAAAACCAGACTCTCTTGACGCGTGCCGGTATTTCACACCACATTCTGTTCCCGATGTAAATGGACAATAGACTATATGGTTCTTGTCTTAAGGGACATGGTGGCAGATTGTCAGTATCATGTCTATGACATGTTCCCAATTAAAAGTCACTCGATCTGATATTTAAACTCATAATTACCGATTAAATGATTTTTACTCATAATATTTACATAACAGTATTGATTTGCAGAGAAAAACAGCGCTATCTTTGTAACTTATCCTAAACCAGGTGTTATTTTTTTAAACGTAAAAGTAATCCCACATTTACAATTGCCTTTGGAGCGTTCAAGTGTTTTTTGTTTGTTTTTTGTTTTTTTGGCCTTGTAAACAACGTCATCATTCAGTAACGGTAAAGTGAAAAACAGCCACCCCCACAGAGTCACTTTGTCAGGCTTTATCAGGTCGGATGAGGGGACATTCTAGGCCTATGGAGACATTCTGCTAAACACAACAACGTCATTTTCGAAAATAGTTACGAGAAAAGTGGTTTGTGAAGTTTTGTGAACATGGCCATCAACACATAAAGGCAACTGATGGGCGACTGAGACCGGCCTTCAAACAGAAAAGTAACCTCCAACGAAGGAAGGCGTTGGTCAAAACATAGGTGGGAGGCTGCGTTTTCTGCCCGATTTCCTTCCACCACAATGCTTGTCGCTGTTATATAAGTGAAACATTCTTGAGTACACAGTTAAACCCGTATCAAATAAATAAATGAATAAAGAAATAAAGAAATGATTGGGTTTGGTGTTAAAATCATATTATGTCATCAGATTTTGAATGATCGTCAAAGGACTCCTGGCATTATCTAGGAGAAATAATCAACATGACCAAGACGAAAAATTGAAAAAAGGCATTCCAGACATTTATTAATTTAGTTATAAACTGTAAATTAAATTAATTCAACAACATCATCATCAATCAGTCATATAGAATGTGGAAACATGCAGATATTTGTTTAACATGAACGTCTATGATGTAGGGCATTGGAATTTTTTTGTACTCTCCTTGTTTTATGCTAAAGAACAGAAAAGTTTAATGATATGCCAGAGACTCATTTCTTAACACAATATTAAAAAGATTTTGCACTTGTGTTAGTAACATAAGATAGTGACGTATGCTACTAAGCATGATGCTTTCCACGTCAAGACTGTTTTTAATTTAACAGTAAAACAGCGGAAAGCTGTTAAAGAAGTTCACTCACCGACTACTTCTGACAATAATTTGAGTATATTTAATATCGACATAGCCAAACAAAATGTAAATTTAGGAGATAATTTATGTTATGATCATCATTAAATTTATGTAAATTGATGAGATAAATATTGATATACATATATAGTGTGCATGGTGTGTTTTCCCGAAAGAGCACCATACGTGAGAGTTTATTTTAAGCATCGTTTATGCCAGAACAACTTGGGGATCATTTGATACTGTTGTTGTTGATGTCGGGTCCTCAGGTGCGGCTAGGGCATCCAATTTGGCCAACTCAGCATCTCTCGCCTTCATATCGTTTGCTTTATCTACAGCAGCTTGAGCATCTAAAATCTGTAGCTCCTTGGCAACGCCAACGGGATATTTCTCTTCATCACTATCGTCTTATGTAGACATAAAGAAAACCAAAATGAAATATTACATTGTAAATATCGTACATAATAGTCTTATCTTTAATCATTGCACCGTAAGCTGGAGCACATAAACGTGTGGGGTGTACACAGTTTAGGACATCGGTTACATGTTTATACTTACTTACATACTAGTTTGGTAGATGTGTGAAAAACTTTGTATAATAAGTTTTTGACGTTCACGCAATTAGGAGGATCAACTATTGAGCAGTAACCCAAGGGGTCAAGCAATGCCACAAATTAATTTCAGTGGTAGTCCGTAGTTTTCCAAGAGAAGGAGTATTGGGTAGGCCTACCGGAATAGGTATTTTTTTTAAAAAATATTCAACACTTCACTATTTTTGGTTTCCAGCAACACACCTGGAAAGAGTGAGGTTGATTGAGTGAACGGGGTTGAGAAAATTGAAAGACATACATGTGCATACCTGAGCATACATGTGCATACATGTTTAGACCTACACAGACCGATCTGTACAGAGATTCTGAAGTTGTATACAGGACTACAAGTATATGTATGTAAATATCGACTGTCCAGAAGTACGACTTGTCATAACATTCTAGAATAAATTAATTTTTTCAGCTCTTCCTCATGAGGAGTAAATCTGAATCAGGCTGATAGGCGTACATTTATTTATTACACTTCAACCTAAAGGCCTACTAGGAAGCTAATAATTGAACATATACGGTCGACTTCGTTAAGCGCACTGACTCTTGGGTGAAAACTACTTCTTCACATTTTTTTTTCATGCCTCTGTGATGGGCCTCTGGCGATTCTCACCAATATGGCAATTCTCACCAATCGGCCTGTAAAAATTACTGTTACGAACGAATACAGATTAGATGCCATTTAACACGTTGACAACACCCAGGACGGTATACATTGCAAACGTGAATAAGCTGTATTCATCAAAATCTCGCGAAGACACGGGACCTTGCGAGATGAGGCTTTTTTATCTTATTATTTATTTAACACATTTCATCTTCAAAATGCATTGGCTGCTTTGCAGACACCTACTGAATGAAGACAGATGATTTATCTTGATGACTTGATTACACTTGTTTCAAACTGAGAAATCTACAAGTTCCAATTTGAACTTCTGTTGCCTTTTTACCAAGGAATGCTTAATAATTACATCCTGAATGTCTCCGTTAACAATTTGTTTAGACAAAAAGTCTACAGGAGCTTAATTATTCTATCTGTTTGAAGCGTAGATGTTAAAAAAAAATATGAACACTTTCAATTTGTACGAAATGAATGTACTTTGGATAACAGCTTTATTTAGTGACTTACTGGTTAATGGCTTGAGGCTATTGGACTTAAAAGGATTTTGTGTAGGCCTAAATCGCCCACCGACTGTTAACTCTAAAGGCTACTTTCTACCCAATATACTTTACTGGACCATTCTTAACACTTCTCAAAAATATACAAATGTATACAGAGAACAATACCAAACAGCTATTTTCCATGAACGCGTGTTTACCGAGGTGGAGGTGTAGGGGTGGGGGTATGGGCGGGGTAGGGGGCATGGAATATCATTTGGAAAGTTTCGGTTATATTATTACATAGGTTCTGGGGCATTTTTGCTCCCATCAAGTCTTTCTTTCACCATGTAAATATTACATTGTTTTCACATGCACTCGCTCTACAGATGCAGTTTGCGTAAAAAGTGTATTTCAGAACATTTACTGAACCAAAACGAGCACTGTCATGTAAACTGTTGATATTATACACATGTACAAGTCGTACAATTTAGTTCAGACTCTTATGAGTTCAGAATAATGGTAACATGAAGAATTCTATCATTATTGGTGTTTTACGCTGTACTGAAGAACATTTCACTAATACGACGACGGCCAGCATTATGGTGGGGGAAACCGGACAGAGCCCGGAGGAAACTCTGAAACATGCGCAGGTTGCTGTCACACCTTCCCACGTACGGCCGAGAGAAAGTCAGCATGAGTGAGCCTCACAGGCACCGCATTGGTTCCTGAGTTCCTGAGTCATTGCGCCGTGCTAGCGTGCTAACACCCTCTACCCCTTGCGACATCGAGAAAGTAATACAAATACTCTACCATCGTCACGTCTGTGCCTGCTCAGTGCTCCTCCAGATACCAGGGCCAACAGGAGAGCCAAACTGATGAATAAAACCAAAGTCTTCATTTTGTAGAGGAGCTGATATAAACGAAGAGGGAGACAATCAAAAATTAGCTGATTTATACAACTACAACATTATGCAAACGAAAAGAAGGAAGTTCTTTTCATATATTACTTAGTATTATCAGTGTTTTAAGTCAATACACCCTACACAAGTTGCAACCTCGTTTATTTATTTATTTAGCTACATAATTATTATTATTATTATTTAATTTTTTTTTTGCTATTTCTTGGGTTTGGGGTTTAAAGGAGTAACTCAGGATTGTCAGTTTTGCATACAGAGGAAAACGGTAGAGACGGAGAAAACCACTGGCCTCATGGAGGTATTTAAAACATAGGAGCCTCCGTGGCGGAGGGGGTTAGCACGCCAGCACGGTGCAATGACCGAAAAAGCTCTGACCAAGGCGGTCGTTGTGAGGCTCTCTCATGCTGGTTCCCTCTCCTGCCGTACATAGGAAGGTCTGCCAGGAACCTGGGTAATCGTGGGTTTCCCCCGAGATCTGCTAGGTTTCATCCAACCATAATCCTGGCCGCCGTCGTTTAAGTGAAATATTCTTGACTATGGTGTAAAACACAAATCAAATGAAATAAATAAATATTTAACACACTGGCTTTATGAGGGTGTGTAACACATTGGTGTCAACTTAATGACATAAGCATGTGCAAATAAATAAAAAAATGAAAGCATTAAAACAAATAAGCTGATGGGTATGTTGCATGCTATAAATTATAAAATAATTACCATAGATAAAAAAAATTGTAAAAAAATTTCGCCTCAGTCACGTGAAAGGTCTTGTGACCACATGTGCAGTCAGTCCAGGTAAACAGATTAGCTCCTTCAGCGTGAAGACCTCAGCGTATATGTCGTGCGACTTTTAATTAGTTGTAGAGAACAGGAGGCGCATTATGAATTCTTTCATCCTTTAACTTTGATTAGCTGTAGTTTGGATTTCCTTATCAGTCATACAAAGGTCAACATCATATAATAAGCTCCTGTACATTCGAAACTGCTTTTTTTCCGCAGGGAAATAAACTTTGCTTATTAACGTTTTGTTTGCTTTTAAACAACTTAGAAGCATATGTTGAAAACTCCATATTTTGAGTACGACAAATACAGGTGTATATTTGTTAAATGTACGTATGATATTGATAATAGTTTAAAAGCTACACGTTGCTTGAGTCATTTCATGAAATTGATCATACGCCTATAGAACAGTATAAATTGGAGTACATGATTTGACTCTTGTAAAATATACGAACAGTAAGAAAGAATTATTTTATATTCCTAGAAGTTCACGCCACACACTAACCTCATCATTTTTGTATATTTGTTCTTCAATTCGGCTAAACTACCCCAAAAAGACAAATCAATATTAAATCATCAACTTTAATCCATAGACTATGATTGCAGCTATAACTACATTCAAAAGTGTAATCGCCAAGATCACCGTTTCCGGTATAATTGTCATGGGCATTAAATATGTTAGTACTTACCGCGAGAGCAGCTGAATATTCCGTCAGCTATCCGAAGCCAAATGATAGTCAATCGTCCCTGTGATTGATTTTAAATCAATTTCCACTCAAATCTGATTGGCATAGAAAATAATTCCTTGGGGCACAAAAGTGAATTTAGCTGACCCTGAGGAAACTTTCCTAACCCTAAACACAACAAAAAGGGCAAAAACAGATAAGGAAATCTCTAGATATCCGGGCTGAACTTTCTGAAATAAGCACCTATAGCGCTGATGGTTCTTATATGGCACAGGTCCACTAGTGCAATCAGATAACACCTTTATCAAAAATCTTCATTCTCAAAAAGTCAGAAGAAGATGCATACCGAAGAAATTAAGTTAATCATCTGTCAGAATGATAGTAATCTGAACATCCTGACCTGATATTTTCCCCTCCACTCTGGCCAGAGCTATTCTAGGCAAAGAAAAGAAACATGGATTAACTTTGAAATTAAACGTAGAGAAAAGATTTGACAAGCAGTGATGTAAGTGATGTAATCTCAGTCAAATTTAGGGGCAATTTTATGTTGAATTACTTGCAACCAAATAGCCGGAAATGTGTACTGTAAATAATACATACCACACAAAATCAAGGATGAGAAATCAGGAGTGGTTAACAGACTACTAGTATTCAGTGTCTATATACCAATGCAGTACCTTTACCTAGAGAATCCTAGTTACTGATGTTTGTGACAAGATTGAAAAATACAAGATCGACATAGTTAGGTCACATTTAATGAAATGATGCCAGTTGACAGTTATCTTTTCACTCAGTTATGTGTTATATGTTTGACACGTTGCTTTAAATCTGATAACATCCTGCATTTTTTTCTGACAATCCCATACAGACATCTGACATCCATGTTGAATTATTTGGGTTATTATTAGATAATACACAATAAGGCTAAAGCATAGAGCAAAACTAAACCAATGACGACAGTAATACGTGTGATACTGATAAATGGCCTCAAGTATCTCCAGTGAAATACAGCTTCCCGTTAATTTACCTCAGTCTGGGTTTTAATCCAATTTTCATGTATATAAACTGTGTGCATCACGGTGCGCGGGCTTAACCACTAATCCAACCATCAGATTAACTTCAGTAGCCCATAGAGGTATTTTTCAGTCCTACAAGCTCTATATGTGAGAAACCACTGAAGCGACAAAATGAGCAGTTCCCAACAACGTCAGATAAACCTAGAGCAATATTTGTCTTATCTGGATTATTTTTCTGGGTTAACATAATTTAAATGCTGCGACGTAATTGACAACAGCGACGTGCTAATCTTTATCATATGCTTTCTCCAAATTTCATACACCTATCCCAAGACGAAATATCTATATTTGAAGGACTGGCACATTTTCAGCAAGCCGATTGTAGCATAAAGGGTGTCATGTTATCTCTCTTCTCTTGGCTTGTTTTTAGAACAAAAATGCGGTGTGGATAAACATCTCTGATCACGTTCATGATAATGGCTTAGGAGACTGATCAGTCTGATAATCCGAGTTATTCGAATATAAGGCATGTTAATCTACTGGACAGTTTTTGTCACATGTCACATTTCTCGTTCATGTGCTATTTTGTTTCCCATGAAGTCTCTCTATTTAAGTTTATACAGATTTTTTTTTAAATATAATATTTTCACAGGCAATGTTTCAACATGTAGAGTCCATAATGCTGGCCGCCGTCGTATAAGTGAAATAAAACACCAGAGAAAATAAAAAAATAGGTGTAGGGGAGGAAGGTGTCCACGTATAATGTAGGAAAGTATCTACGTGTAGAGAAAGAATGTGTCTACGTGTAGAGTAGGAATGTGTCTACGTGTAGAGTTGGAATGCCTCTACGAGTGTAGAGTAAAAATGTGCGTACGTGTAGAATAGAAATGTGTCTATGTGTAGAGCATAAATGTGTCTACGTGTAGAGTAGGAATACGTCCAAGTCTGGATTAGAAATCTGTCTACGTGTATAGTAGAAACGTGTCTACACGCAGAGCAGAAATCTGTTTACGTGTAGAATAGAAATGTGTCTACGTGTAGGGTGAGAAACTGTCTACGCGCAGAGCAGAAATCTGTTTACGTGTAGAGTAGACATGTGTCTACATATATATATATATAAGCGTCAAGTCCGACATTCCTATACCATTCGTAGTCCGTAAAGGGCGTTCCAAGTCGATAATCGCAAGATCCATTTCCACAACAACGTTTAACACTAACTCCCGAAGACAAAGGTATGTAAGAAATTATACAAATAAGAAATAAAGCCGGTAACACACAAGAGAGAAGCGGTCATCAGTTTTCAATGATGCCGGGCAGACAATGAATATTCCAGGCATGAATTCTATATCAGAGAATACATGTCTGATTCTATCGCTACATCAGTCTTCTCATCTCGACATTATATATATATTTATCTTCGTTGATTACTTATTTGTATACAGTTCGCCTAGATGATCAATGTCAAAAACGCAGCAAATCTAAGCGTGAGTCCTTTTTAATAAGCATAACCATTGACTAACATCTTAATTAGTTCTACTTACCTCGGAAGTCGTTATTTATACAGGCTCCAACCAACATGTGACCCTAAAAACTGTTCATTTACCAGTGTCGAAAAATTTTTTGTGATTAAGCTCCTGGAGAACAATCCACCCAGTTCTTATCACAAATGCATCAGGAAAAAAAAACATTAAAGAAATGTATGATAAAGACGATGCTCTTCATTTTAGCAATTTGAAAGTTTTTCTTACGACTTTGTTGTATTCATTTTTTGAACACTGATAAAAATAAACAATTATAAAATCGTCTGTAGATATCCTCCGGCGTATACAATCGTGATCTGAATGAAACACGGAAAAGCATCCAGCAGCCCTCTATTGATCCTGCATGGCAAAAACATGCGCATATAGGCTCTAAACCCAAAGCCTTAAGCCAACAAAAAATGTTAAATGTAAACTTATATCAGCTATAAATACCAATTTTCTTGATTCCATGGGAAGCTCCCCCCTCTCCCCCTCACCCTTCTCCCCCCAATAGTCAGTATTATACTTTTGGATGGTTCTATGCATCCCTTGTGTCAAAAAAATGATGATCACCAAATACAGTTGTTTCAAACAATACTTTACAATTTTCCTGTCACATGACGGCGAAGAGTCATTAGGTGTATGTACATATATTGTGTCTTCTTGTGGCAGGTCGAATCTATGCCGCCGAAGTGCTGACACCAGATCTTGCACCCCCACCCAGCCACATTATACACATTATACTGACACCAACCAGTCCTGTTTCCTTGCTCTAATCTCTCGGCTCCTGAGAGCCAGCAACAGGCAGCGATAAGTACCAGTTTTAAGGTCGTTGGATTGAGCGGATCCAGATTTGTTCCCAGGTCTTCTGAATTCTATGCATATAGTTCTGTAATGGTTCGATATAACCAATAGGCCGTCGACGCGGTCCCTTCACCGAATAATGTATTAAATAATAAAAAAGATCAGACATAATTATCAGCTGTAGAATTTATGTGCATGGGCTGTTCACAGTATATATAGGGCTGTTGCAGGAACAGAACACCTGCATCGTAGAAAACGAAATCATTGTAATCTTGTGTTGGTGAAGACGGTTATATACGGATACTTTTTGCCTGAGTGTTGCAATGAATGAATGAAAAAATGATGGAATGAATGAATGAATGATTATGGCTTAACGCCACATCGGCAATGCTTTAGCCATATCGTGAAAACACGAGACGGTGAATGGGTTTCGATATGGTAAGAACATCCAAAATGTAACAAAAATGGTCGGATATGTTTAAAACCAGATAATAGATCCAAAACAGCTCGAAAACCACTATGGTTTTATAATAGATAATGGACAAAATTTATACATATGTATCGGGGCTGGGGTTAACATACCACAGACACAGCGTGAAAAATATCACATCACTGTGATGTTATATGGCAAATGTGCCAATGCTAGAAAACATATTCGGAATGTGCACCGGATGTTTACATATTTGCGTTGCACTTGCGTTTAAGCTGGAACGGTGAACTACACGTAGCTTAAGCGAGCAAATAATGCACTTCTTTCAATAGAGTCTGACATACCGTTCTATCTATGTAATAATAGTTAGAATTTATATTTTTCTGATATGGGCCAATGACCCTCAAATATTTGATTACAGCACGCCTGAGTGATGAAAGATGCTACTCTGAGGTTAGAATAATTAATGAGCAAGACACCTCAGTAACAGAACGAATGTAACTTTGGTATTTAGATCTGATACTCACTGCAAAGAAGAATTTGTCCTCTGGCATTAATAAAATGTAACTATTTACGGTCTAGGTAATCATCCAGGACTAGCTTCATTTCAGGTGCACAATAACTAGACAAAAAATAAAAAAAAAGCTATGTATATTTTAACTATCGGATCACGTGCGAGGCATTTTATATATAAACCCACATACTTCACAAACGCGGAACAACTTCAAAATGCGTTTCTATGCGCTCCATGAGGTTTCATATCTTAGACATGATTGGAATTCTTATCAGAAAATTAGTGCTATTTTTTGTTAAGGTGCATACATGCACGTGAGAAGTATGGTTTTTTTGTTTGTTTTTGCGTTATCAGCTTTAATGAATCATGGCAGTTTTTGATCTGTATACTTAGAAAATGTTAGACTGACATCCATGCTTTATCGTGTAACAGTACTTATTCGACACAGTCTGAGCACATTTCAAGTTCTGCCCGAGTCTAATAAACATGAAATCAATCTGACCATCCAAAGGCAATCAGTTATGCTCGAAAATCTTCCACATGGCTGCATATAGGTCAAAGTTCAAGGCTGGAGTGTGGATCTGGAATTGCATTATTTATTTATTTATTTGACTGGTGTTTTACACCGTACTCAAAATTATGGGGTTGTATTAGCAAGAGACAAGTTGACTGATTGTTTATTAAATGTGATAGGAAACACATTTTGAGTAATTCTAGGCCAGTAACCTCCAATAAATTACTATTAACACTAAAACATTTTCTTTACCTACTCAAGCTACACGTGTGACCATTTGCCTACTATCATATTGTCGTCGCTGCTCTGTGTTTACTCTCTATGCTGTAGCCGTATTTCACCGGTTACGTGAGACCATTTGCCAACTATCACACTGTCGTCGCTGCTCGGTGTTGTAGCCGTATTACACCGGTTACGTGAGACCATTTGCCAACTATCACATTGTCGTCGATGCTCTGTGTTGTAGCCGTATTACACCGGTTACGTGTGACCATTTGTCAACTGTCACATTGTCGTCGATGCTCTGTGTTGTAGCCGTATTACACCGGTTACGTGTGACTATTTGCCTACTATTACATTGTCGTCGATGCTCGGTGTTGTAGCCGTATTACACCGGTTACGTGTGACTATTTGCCTACTATTACACTGTCGTCGTTGCTCGGTGTTGTAGCCGTATTACACCGGTTACGTGTGACCATTTGCCAACTGTCACATTGTCGTCGATGCTCTGTGTTGTAGCCGTATTACACCGGTTACGTGTGACCATTTGCCAACTGTCACATTGTCGTCGCTGCCCTGTGTTTAATCTACATGCTGTAGTCTTCTATGTTCCGTCTGATTTACTGAAAGTCCAAACTCTGGCTTACTGCACATGGAAAGAAGACCAAACTCTGGCTTACTGCACATGGAAAGAAGACCAAACTCTGTCTTATTGCACATGGAAAGACTAAACTCTGGCTTATTGCACATGGAAAGACCAAACTCTGGCTTATCGCACAAGGAAAGACCAAACTCTCTCTTATTGCACATGGAAAGACCAAACTCTGGCTTATTGCACATGGAAAGACCAAACTCTGGCTTATTGCACATGGAAAGACCAAACTCTTGCTTATTGCACATGGAAAGACCAAACTCTGGCTTATTGCACATGGAAAGACCAAACTCTGGCTTATTGCACATGGAAAGACCAAACTCTGGCTTATCGCACAAGGAAAGACCAAACTCTCTCTTATTGCACATGGAAAGACTAAACTCTGGCTCATTGTACATGGAAAGACCAAACTCTGACTTATTGCACATGGAAAGACCAAACTCTGGCTTATTGCACATGGAAAGACCAAACTCTGGCTTTTTGCACATGGAAAGACTAAACTCTGGCTTATTACACATGGAAAGACTAAACTTTTGCTCATTACACATGGAAAGACCAAACTCTGGCTAATTTTACATGGAACACAGGAAGAGTATTGAATAGTCAAAGGTGGGTCAATCACAATAAACTCCCAGTGAACAGTGAATATCATAATACATTCAGATGCATTTGAACAGAAGGTTGCATGTCTGTTGACGCAAACTGATAGTTTATGGCCAATGTCAGGGAAATATTAACGCAATTCCTAACAACAAAAGTGTGATAACAAAAAACAAACAAACAAAAACTTGCAAACTTTCCACTTATCTACCAGTGGCCAATTTGCCGTAGGTCACGTGAGCATCCCCAATGACGTAGGACGGCAAATGAGCCAACCAGAGAAGAACTAGTGATCCGGATTAAGCCAGTCTAAATCACATTTCAAGGAAAAGAGTTAAACTAGCGTGACCATTTCACCTTAGGCGGTATAATATTACATTAACATGAAGGGAATTAGGAATTACAGCAAACGACATGTTTCTTTTTTGTCTCATCTAGATAATACCAGTGGAGCTAGATTGGAAACTAAAAAAACGTCGTGGAAAATTTGAATCCAATTTGTGCTAAATATAGAATCAGTTTGGTTTATCTCTTGTTGACAAAGTTTAGAGCCGTTACACGCTATGGTTAGATTACTGTTAAATGCAATAAAAAAAATGGTGAGCTGAAACGTATTTCCTTCCGTGTGAATAATACGAGATATTTTACAGAGTCTGACTTATTTATACGTTCCATATTCATCTGACTGCCTCTCATTAATGGGGTCGCAGTCAGTCCAGCTCATGCTGGCTTCTTCTACGGTGGTTTCCTCTCCGGTGATCTGCCCGGTTTCCTTTGCTGGCCGCCGACGTAAAAGTGAAATAAAATAATAAAAGTGAAATATAAATAAATAAATAAATATTTTAAAGCGGAACGTGGATTGTACTTATTTATTAATCTTTTCGTCTGCTTATTTATTTATTTAACGCCATTCTCAAGAATTTATTGTCTATACGTTGGCGACTAGAAAGCCTATTTTTGAGGAAACCTAAGTGCCCTTAAACTGACAAACTTTTTCACCTGTTGCGTACACATTTGCACAAATTTCTTCATGGTGAGCGTGTGAACTTTAGACACAGCTTACAGCCACGCCGTCGTCGTCGACATCTCATTGTCACCAAAGCCATATACAAACAGTCACAAGTCGAAGGAATTGTATAGATTCCTGCCGAAGGCCGGGATTAACCCCGAACCTGCATGTGTGCATTAGGCATTGAAAGACAAGTACGTTAATCACACGGCCAGTACAAATTCTGAAGCTATCATTGTACGTATGGAATTCATTACGTAGTTTATGAAGCGTTGTGATTCGTCTTTGACAATTTACTGTTCTAATCAAAGTAGAGCGAGGATGTAGGACGCTCTCAGCTACAAATACCAAGGTGAATGGCATCTCACAGTGGACATCGAAGGCCATTTGTAATTTAACAAGCACTTGGAAATGACTGATAGTCTGTTCTGTTGTTCCTTATGGGTTACGCAGTAATATTGATTGTGTTTGATCAGTGAAATCAGTCTATAATTTGTTTAAGACACCAAGGCTCATCTCCTTTCAGTTTTGTAACGCCTTACATAACGTTTTAGTGGATCTAGCTCATTCGTTTAATATTCGATGAAGTAACTCATTTTATAACACATGAATGAAGCGCAAAAACACAGATTTGTATAAATACAGATAAACGAATAACTTTTAAAACTAAAGCCTTTACGGCATTATGTCGAAGCTGAAGATACCAGTTGATAATAGTTTTGGAAAAAAGTAAAAGGCTATGTACTTTTGGGCATTTGATGTGTTTATTTCATGGCTTTCAAACATGTGAAATAAATAAATACTGCAAATATGTAACAAACTTACACGTTACTGAGCAAAATATATACGGCAGTCACTTTGAATAATATTTATTTATTTATTTAATTGATTGGTGTTTTACATATTTCACTTATACGACGGCGGCCAGCATTATAGTGGGAGGAAACCGGGCAAAGCCCGGGGGAAACCCACGACTATCCGCAGGCTGCTGGCAGACCTCCCACGTACGGAGAAGAAGTCAGCATGAGCTGGACTTGAACTCACAGCGTTCTGAATAATAAAAACTACTAAAAGACGCATTTCACCACAACACTTTCTTGTCAATTTAAAAATAATTGATGCCGACTTTGATTCACTGTGGATAAAATCATTAAGGTTATAAAATCCAATAGTAATTATAGAGAAAATAATAATACATAAGCTACCTCAAGGCAGCTTGAGGTAATCTTTTAAACTAACATTTACTGGATCAGATGTATCAATTTAAGAAGGCGCCACTGGTCCGGCACTACCGAGTCCACCGGGAGGCGGTACTCCTTCCCCTCCCGCCCCACCAGCAGCCGGGGGCACTACTTCATCCACTTCTGGGGGTTCTTCCGTTGTTGTCAATCTGCTAACAGCGACCGGTGCTTGCACGATTTCATCCACTTCTGGGGGTTCTTCCGTTGTTATCCCTACGCCAACGGCGGCCGCACCTGGTACGATTTCATCCACTTCTGGGGGTTCCTCCGTTGTTGTCAATCCGCTAACTGCGACCGGTGCTTGCACGATTTCATCCACTTCTGGGGGTTCTTCCGTTGTTATCCCTACGCCAACGGCGGCCGCACCTGGTACGATTTCATCCACTTCTGGGGGTTCCTCCGTTGTTGTCAATCCGCTAACTGCGACCGGTGCTTGCACGATTTCATCCACTTCTGGAGGTTCTTCCATTATAGGATCTGCTCCGGCTTGTGGTTGTGGCACTATTTCGTCAGCCTCAGCGGGCTCTTCCGTTGTCCCCAACGCGCCAACCAGACCTTCACCTACTGGTACAGGCAGCTCATCCGTCTCTGGAGGTTCTTCCGTTGTAGTAGCAGCTGTAGCATAAAGAATTTTAGAAAATTTTAAAAGTTATAGGTATTTCTTACAAAAGTTTTATTATTCTTATTTTCGGTATTTCACTCCAATCTCCAGGACACATAAAATGCTGGTTCAAACCCGGCCTTTCGCAGGGAATGTTCAGATTTCTTCGCCCCCAATGCCAGGGTGGGAGTTATGGGGGGCTTGGTGACAACAAGCGGTTGATGACTCTCATATGGCCGTTACCACAGTCTTACGTTCGTTGGAGATCATTTATCTTCTGCAAAGATGGTGTGCTTATCTGGGCGTTTCATGAAGGAATGCTCGTCAGTGATATACCAAAGGTCGGAGGTTTACGCATAGCACCCCGGTTTCGTCAACCCATAGAACTAACTGTCATTATCTAAGCTAAAAATTCTTGGGTATGACGTTAAATTTATGTAACAAATGAATGAAATAAATAAATAAAATGATTTCATTACTGGTTGTATGTGCTCTGAAAAACAACAACAGACAAACGCATACGTTGCGCATCATGGTGAAACGAGAGCCCGGTTTTTCCAAAACTTAAATTGTTTTAGTGAGTCAAAAACAAGTGGTGTTTTTTGAAGTATATCTTAAGTATGGCAAGTGCAACGCTGATGGAAAACGCGTTTGCTTAGCCAAAAACACTTAAGATCTTTCGTAAAATTGAGCCCAGATGATTAGATATTCGTCCACGTTCGACTTGTTGTCAGGATAACGGATATTCTACCTTTGTCATGTGTAACGTGGACGAAAATGACTGTATATTAAATTAGTTATCCTTTTTGAAATGACAATTTGAAATTGACATCATATAATAAATTTCACGAAGCCGTTTCTGAATTAAGCCAAAATTTAAGACCTCTTCGCAAAATTTTCACAGATATTCATGTTTAGGCAACATTTATAAGGTAGTCAAACTTTTATTTACTAATCCCATCTTTGTCTACATCATCCTGACAAGAATGAATAGCTACATGGCTTTACGTCCCATCCTCACTATTACAGCCAGATCATGGTGATGTATATAGTGATACATCTACATGTCTGAGAAGTTGCGGTTATTATTCCGTCATCTTTGGCCCTCCAAAGACGATTCGGGTTGAAATGTTGTTCTAGCCATGACGTATGAGGTCACACGTTCGAATCTAGCTTGTGCTATTTTGACTATACATGTTTAAGTCAGGAGGTTTTGTTAAATACCTAACAAAGGGCTGAAGGTTACTCCTCAAACTCCACATAACTGGCCGCTCTGATATCGACTAAAAAACCTTCAGCTCGGCGTTGAACACCATTCATGTAAGTAGATAAATAAGCATTCCGTCCGCCAGACTGCACATGTGTATGACTTACCTTTCGTACTTAGAAAAGACCCGAAAATTAGCAACAGCACGCACACAAATTTCATACAGGGCGTCATCTTGACTCTGCAAGAAAACAGGACAGTGATGTTTGTATGCCATGTGTAACATCAGGCTTAAACATCTTACACACAAAAAAAAAACTTTCGGAATCAAGAGATAGACTTGCTTTTGTGACCGCAAACGTTCACCTAATACTTACACTTTAGGTGAAAGTCAGTTGACCTTGACCTGATGTCAGTATAATGTGATCGGGTGTTGTGTCATACCAGGTCAAATAACAGAAATAATATTGAAAGCTACGTTAAATCCAAGGCAAACTAGCACACAAGCGATCAATGCTTGAGTACTTGTGAACTGGTGAGATCATCACCAACAAAACGACACTTGACGCTTTATGTAAGAGAAGAAACATAGAACAAAACGTGAGACCAGTAGATCCAGGGTCGATCCGAAGACTCACCTGAGACTTTAAAAGAGGAAGCTGTAGCTTCCTCGTTTGGCGTTCAGCATTCAGAGGATAGTGCAACAACTGGTTGACCTGTGTCAGTATAATGGCTCGCGTGAGGTAGCTTACTTGCCTTCGGTTAATCCCAGTGAAGCAGCACTAGATAAAAGAGCGATGCAAATTCACTGTGCAACAAGTAGGCACATTACATGCTCCCTAAGGACTCCTTTGTCGTCATATGACTGAAAAGTTGTAAAGTACGACGTTAAACCCCAAGCATTCACTCACTTTATATCCTGTATTGATCGTTAATGTATTACGTTTCTGCTGACCAATCTCCTGGAGGATCAGATAGTTTTGATATGACTCAGCTCCAGTATAATTCCATTTCTTAATGACAACGCGCATGTGATTAGTTGCTATAATGGTCTCGTTTATAGCCATGTAGTGGCTCCGTGGTGCCTGTTTTTTCATACACATATCTCCGTCTAATTATTGGGATTGATAAATCACTACTCTTAGCCTTGTTCAGTGTATCTATTGGCGCGATTCTGTTGTAGACACAGCGGTAACTTGTCAAAAAGGTCGGTGGTTTACGCCGGCTCACCCGTTGCTTTCACCTGTTTAACTGGCTGTCATCATATAAGTGAACAAAAACTCTAGAGTTCGGCGTTAAACATAAAATAAATCTTTCGTACACATTGCACCTAATCTTTCAATTTATAACCATCATGCTTATTACCAGGAAATGCGATTCGCATCTCGAGAATCACCTACCTCAGTGTTGGCGGCAGCAGTATAAGAAATGTATGGTGGGATTTATGGACGGAGCAAGTTCACACACTATAAATAAGACTTGAATTTTTTCACCTTGAAATACTATTCAAACATATATGTCCTTCAGAATTTGATTCATCCCAGATGAAACAAAGGGTATTATTTTGTCCATCAACCACTCCACCCACTCTAGATTGGTACAAAGATAAAAACCCTGACCGGAGCTTATCATCGTCAGATATCGCAGTTTGTGTCACGGGAAACCCTCAACATGTCACAGGGCATTCGGCACTGTCCATTTTCTTTCACACAATGGAAAAAAATACATTTTGTGTGAATACTTTTTGTGTACATATTCACGATACATCAAATAATATCGCTGTGTTTCATTGCGCTGTACATCAGCGTTGTTTTACTTGTAGCTAAGGATGTCCCATCTGTTGTACATTGGTGCTTATTTACCCAACAGGTTAGTTTTTCATGCTGGTATCATCACATGTGTCATTGAAATATCACGAAAAGAAATATAGACAAACGGAAGATGAGTGACCTACGGTATATGACCATTGGATATGTATGAATTCAAAAATGACTGTTAGCAGCAGAATGTATGTGAAGTTGACGATGTGTACAATGTACCACATGTTTATCATACTTTTCTTCATATCATTAAGTAATGTCACGTGTAAAATTTTGCAATTCTCATTATGTGGTAATAGTCATGGATTTATTTTATGGACGACACAACATTAAGATTGAGATATACATTGTTTAAAGTTGAGTTTGACAGATAGAGAACACAGTCGCGTGTACAAAAGGTTGTCACAATAAAATATAATGACACTGTGAAGCTAATCGCATACCAGAAGGAAAACAAATTATGAGGAAAAAAAGAAAACAAATTGTGGAAATATTCCTGAAAAAAAAAACACGAATAGGGTAAAACAAAAACAATTTAATTCATCTGCCCGAAATTTTCGATGCTTGCGTGTAATATAATAGGACATTGTTTTCGTTTTTAGCTATAGCGTGTGAAGGGCTATGTTGGTCAATCCGGCCTTCCATACTGTCCTACCGCGCGGACTTCCAATTAGCAGCAAACATATTTTTACAGAAATTCTTAGCTTTAATGGGACGAAAATAACAAGTCAGTCTTTGTGTTACATGATAAAGGCTTCTGTACAGAAGAAAACCAGTTACAATTGTGACAAACTGTGGTCAGGTATATGTTCAGATAAACATAGATGATGTGTATGTCTTCGTTTCATCAACAAAGTTAGTGGCAAATCGCCTATTCTGATATCTCTTTTCAGGTCAGGGTTTCTTTACCAGATTATAAACAGTGCACAAGAATTTCTGGGTAAGTCTTACCGCTCTTATTTCTTACGTCATATAGGGTACATGGTCAGCTCGTGAGAAATAAACCTACCTGTAGAATGCTATTTACTGTTTAGGTATATCCAGGAAAATGTACAGAGGTAACATTTACTTGTTTAGTGCTCAAAGATTTTCTCGGTTAACGTCTGTGTAGCTGGAGAAAAATTGAAATATTTGGGTTTGTCTTACAAAAAAGTTCATTAAGAGACCCTGGCTCCATGCAAACTGAGGAATGCATAGTGCATCAGTTCATACATGTACCACCAGGACCTGGTGTTCAAATCCAGCAAGGGATAGTGCAACGAGTGGTTAACTCGTATCAGTATAATGGCTCGGGTGGGGCACATTACATGCACTCTAAGGATTCTTTCATCGTCATAAGACTGAAAAATTGTTAAGTGCGACGTTAAACCCCAAGCACTCACTCACTCACTCACTCACTCAAATCCAGCACATCCTGATTTTTTCCAAAAATTTATCCAGAACCCGTGGGTTTTCCTCGACCCACAAACCTGTCGTCTCATATGTAACTTATCTTGTATTTATTCCTGCCTTTGTGGGAATCTAGCTTTATGGTAAGACGTAAACATGGGTGGCGGGAGGCGGGAGGCGGGAGTGGGGGGGGGGGGGGGAGAATTACTCGTTTTTGGAGGGAAATGCTCCTGAAAAGTGAACCGTGTCAGAGCAATGCATGCGGGTGGATCCGTTTCCTTTAAAATTATTCCTCAATCTGTAATTGTAGACCTTCCACTATTTATGTGATGAGTATATCTGTAATTGTAGACCTTCCACTATTTATGTGATGTGTATATCTGTAATTGTAGACCTTCGACTATTTATGTGATGTGTATATCCGTAATTGTAGGCCTTCCACTATTTATGTGATGTGTATATCTGTAATTGTAGACCTTCGCCTATTTATGTGATGTGTATATCCGTAATTGTAGACCTTCCACTATTTATGTGATGTGTATATATGTAATTGTAGGCCCTCCACTATTCATGTCATGTATATGTTTGCAATGACGTCCAAGACGACAACAATTTTCCTGGTTCTGTGTTTTACCTCTCTGCATAAGAACTTAACAGGTATGTGTGATCATCTTACGTGCGTTTTCATCCAGAAGCATTTCACCTGTTCCAAACTTCTGCAGATAAGGTGGTATTTTTCTCTATAATCTGACCAAACCGTAATGCTAGGGACGTGTAAGTTACTTATTTGATTTATTTATTTCATTGGTGTTTTACGTCGTACTCAAGAATATTTCACTTATACGACGGCGGTCAGCATTATGGTGGGAGGAAACCGGGCAGAGTCCGGGTGAAACCCACGACCATCCGCAGGTTGTGCCAGAACTTCCCACGCACGGCCGGAGAGGAAGCCAGCATGAACTGGACTTGAACTCACAACGACCGCATTGGTGAGAGACTCCTGGGTCACGTGTAAGTTACCTTTATCTGGGATAAACTGACAAGTGGTCGGATTTGACATGTTACTTGAGAACATTTGTCGACCAGCACACTATCGTCGCTGTTCTGGTTTCCCTCTTAATTCTGTACTGGTATATTTTATATTGTTAGGTATAAATCGTGATTCTCCAGGTTAAGTAAGAATCATGTTTTTGTTTTTTTTGGCATTGTTTTTATGTTATTCTTGATCAAATGTGATCATTCAACACCTAGTGATATCTAGTAAATTGCGGTAAACATCACTGCCATTTTGTACCGACTTAAAGCTTGGCTCTAGGGGGCATCTGAGTTTCTGCTATTTAAACAGTTCTCCGTGCTAAAGTCGTTTATAAACAGTGCATCAAAAGTAAGTTCCCGCCAAAACAATGTTTGACATTTATCAAGCAGTTTGTCCAATCGTAGTGAAATTTTGCTCACAACATCTCAGTAGGGACACACGGTAGCAGGATTATCATGCACATACCGATGTGTTCTAATAAGCATGCGCAAACGCATTATCCGTCGGATTTTGACAATTTTACAAGCATTTTGAAGATACTGTTGACTACCTGTACGACCAGATAATGTTAAAATGTGGTATAACCACCACGTTTTTGTATCGGAGTGAGACAGCGAGCTCGCATCGAGTTAATGAGGCGTGCGATCCAATTTTGATTGATGACTAACCACTCCTCCTGACGCAGATGTCTATCGTCACCAAGATTGTGACAAAATCGTGACACGGCGATACAATGCTTGTTTCAATTGCTCCCACAAATGTTCAATGGGATAGAAATCCGGGAAATTGGCGAATCATTGCATGTGTTCAATGCCTTCATGTTCAAAGAAGACATTTATCACTCTGGCACGATGTGGTCCAGGACTTTCGTCCATAAAATACACCCATGGCCATCTTAAATCTGGCTGTAAAATTTTCTAGATCCGACCGATAATGCATTTACGCATGCTCATTAGAGGACATCTGTGTCTACAGGGTAGACCTTGATACAGTGGGTTGACTTGATTAACAAAATATTGTGTCCAACACTTCTTAACGATTGGGCAAAAAATCTTGGTACATGCCAAACACAGTTTTGTGGGGAACTTACTTTTGACGCACTGTTTATTTACAGAACACAGAAACCATTGTAAAGCAAACGAGCTAAAACGAAGTTATTACAGCGGTATGATAAATGGCGTAAAAAGTTTGACAAACGATAAAAGTTCACCAATAGAACTAATATTTAAATGTAGGATAGATTAAACGTGTGTTCTTGTAATCTAGTTTTGACCGTCAGTGAATTATATGCACTCGATCAACCAACGGCTTTGTGAGTTCTCATGTTAATTCACATTTGTTTCACACAGCCCACACAACTGAAGAGCCTCTGGAAATTGAAGAACCTTACCCTGGAAGACCGTACAGATTTTTGTATTATTGGTATTATATGATGACAGAAGAGCCACCTGAGATGGAAGAAAATGAGCCGTACGGAACGGGTGGGGTCACGGAAGCACCTTGGAGGGCGATAGGTGCAACTCCAACGGAAGAACCTCCAGACGAGTATTATTACGCCCAAGCTGTAACGCCTGTGGAAACCATGGGAATTATGGAAACGGAAGAACCCCCTGAGGAAAACGCACCTGTTCTTAATAGGACACAAGGTACGGGACTTACGAAAACGGAAGAGCCTCCGGAAGTTGAAAACGAAGCAACCGAATCTACCAACTATGCCAACTCTCCAAGGGAAGATCCTGACGTTGACTTTGAAGAACAGACGACACCATCGCCGACTGTAACGGAGTCAGTGACTAAGGCTAGAAGGATTGCGGCCGCCAATAATCCCGTGATTAAAACGCGTCCCAGTGAAAATGTAACGGAAAAAGGACTGCTGTCAGCTATTTTAGGTGTATCGGAGAACGAAGCGGTGCCTTCAGTCAGAAATACAGCCGTTGATCAGCCAAGAGCCTCTGCCAGCTCAACTTCTAAAATATAAAGGCCAGGAATCACAGGGGTTAAGCTAAAAACTCAAAAACAAACACCCTGGGGCTGTGAAAGGAATCTGGGGACAGTGGTAGAGTCAAAATGCGAATCAGTAAATGACATATTTTTCAAGCCGTAATCCGCCAATACACAAGAAACTGCATTTATCAAAAGATATTACAAACACTCGTCCCTTCAGCGAAGTATGAGCTGCCTGTTCTTTGCATAAAGCTAAGTCACCAAGTCACTTTCGCGAACTGTTTTTATTCCAACACTGAGACAAGTGTAAAATTCAGTGGTGCTATTATGGAAACGTGGTTATTTATTGGGTGCAGAGAATCATATGGATTCTGAGAGCATAAACACTTCTTAGCTTTTTTTAAATACAAAAGATCATAACTGCTTTCACCTTTGTAGATTAAAGCTGAATGACCATCTTAAAAGTTTTGGAACTATTATCTGATCTTAAGATATTGAATGGAATTTTCTCGAAAACACTTACTGCTGTCGCCGTATACGAATTGAGGAAGATTACTCGGTTTGTGTCCATTTGAAATTTTCACTCATCACACTGTACGTTCCCTCTGTACACTACAAATGTAATATAAAACTTTGAAATAAATTTACAATGTAAGTACATAGCGCTGTCTATATAATATACAAGGTTAGCCTGGCACTTTTGCATTGTTTTAATGTGATTGTATATTAAATGTGATCACAACAAAATTACTTTGTGTAATTCTAGACCAGTGAGGTCAAATACATTCCAATTAACATCACCACATTATTTTATACGTATTTCTTTTTTAAGCCAAGCTGTTCATGTTAGAAGAATGCCCTGTCTGAGTTTACACTGACAAAGAAACTGTGTTTCAACTGTGTTGCGTGTGATCATTTGTCAACTGCCACCCTGTCCTTGGCGCTCTGATTTATTCTCTATGGTGTAAGTCTGCCACACACATTAATATGCTTGGGCAAATTTGTTACCAATATTTATCTCAGGTACACAGGAGATTCTTCTGTAAGTTTTGTACTTAACTGTGTGTAGACAGCAGCACAGGGGACTGGTGACTTCTATGATAAGTGCCTTGTTTAAACGTTCTCAGTCACAGACCTTGGGCAAACGGTGAATAGGTGCAATCAAGTAAAATTGTTTTTTCCGGTTATATTTGTCACTTTTTGTGGTATCACCAGTGCTTGGAAAGCAATGCAGTGAAAGGTAATGTCTGGGAAGGGCACCCACTGCATCACTGTCACAAAGAAAAAAAAAATCATAACTTTCATTCTGCATAGAACCACATCGGGTCAACGCCTCACCGAGTTTTCATCGACTTTTTAGGTACGCTTTTCGCCGACCGTCCTGGCATCTACCCAACTTTTCCCTGATTCCCCAGGTCTGTATGATCGCATATCACTGTTTAGAAAGCTAATCATGAACGTACCCAAGCAATGACAGCGAATGAAAATCATACCATGATGCTGTGCGTATCCATGTACATGTATGTTTGCTTGCTTTATTCTTGACAAGTACTGCCCAGAACGTGTTGTCGCTGTGTTTATATTCTAAACATGCTTATCTGGGGAGAATCCAATATAGATCTTATCTCATGAAATGTCAGAGATCAGAAAGACTAGGGAGAGGGAGTTGAGAATGTAATTTTAATCTCCGGTCCTACGTGGGAAGGTCTGTCAGCAACCTGCGGCTCTGCCCGTTTTCCTGTCACCATAATGCTGGCCGCCGTCGTCTGAGTGAAATATTCTTGAGTATGGCATAAAATACAAATGAAATAAATTCGTAAATACTTGTATATTTGAATGGGTGTCAAGGCTAATTCACAAGGAAACACAGCTTACGATACCAGACACGTGATATACCTCAGCGTATCGAGCATGTGACCTGGTTCAGATGTTGGGCTGTCAAGTATAACAGTACATCATTCATCTATTAACGCCCTTGTTTTTCGCTTGGAAAGTGAATCTGCTGTTATGTCGGAAATAAATCGTTAACACTGTCCCCGCTGTACATTCATCTTTAAAGGTACAAGAAACGCTTGCTTTTTATTTCATAATATAGACTATATGACGTAGCTTATCATTTAAAAGTACTGAAAAACTTCTCAGTTTGCTTCTTGAGGTAAAAATGTCTTTAAGTTACAGTTTTCCTAAGGTCGATGCGGTCAGTCCAGAAATTAAGTAGCCAGCTGTGGTAACGTCAACGGTGATAGCTGTCCAAAAAAAAAGAATTTTTCAGAAAGCTACATTTGAGGTGAAGTCATTGTTACAATTTTACAGTGTCTAATGCAAAAGATATTTCAGTATGACTCGAACGGCTATAATTTTTCGATTTTATAACCTATTCATCGCTTCAGTGAATGTTTGGACCTTTACAAGTCGCGTGCTTGTCATATAACAGGAGAAGAAGTGATAAAATAAGTAGCCTTACGAGTGTGTCAGTAGCTGTCACTCACAGCTATAGTCAGTTCGCTGCTTGTAGTGCGCAGTTACTCGTACTGGGAACGATTTCCCGTTTTACCGTAAAAGGTCCTTTTGACTAGGCCCTCGTTGTCTAGTGTACACTGCAGCACAGAGCCCCATCAACCTCTCACCACATTGATGACTGTGAATTCAAGTGCCTAAAAAGCAGCCTCATAATACTGTATCTGACAGATTTGGGTCCAGTTGTTCCAAAGTGTATTAGCACTTAAGCAGTTAAGCACTAAAGTATTACCGATTAGTCCAGAATAAAGTGTCACTTACTTAGCAATAGGATATGGCTGGTATGAAGACTTAAGGATGGCGTAAGTTTCATACACTTTCGATCAACTGGGCACTGGCCATTTTGTTAGTGCTATTTGCTTTCAGTTGTGAAAGAACTATTTTTTATTCAGAAATACCAGATGAAGTTGCTTGTGCTGATTTTTGTCCTGGCTCTGTATATGGACAATCTGTCGGCCAGCCCTTTGGCAAGGATAAAAACAGACAAGACTTCATTTTGAAATCTTCATCGACGGGACAGAATGGTTTAGTAACATGCACTAAATCTGAAAACCAATGGTGTTCGCTTTCCGGCGCAATGGCAACGTGGGCCGTTGGTTATGAGTAATACGTCACCAGTTTGACCACTAGACGTCATCGCAAAAGCAGGGATGACCAGTAAACTACGCAGCGTAGGCCCAAATTACTTTTGGCGGGAAAGGTTTCACATTAGGTCACGTGTTCGAACTGAGTTGCAGTCGGTTTGGATTTTTTCCCTTGTGTTTAGTTTATTTGTGAGCTTATATTTGACAGCTGCTAGTATAGGTGAAGAACGCGTGCATGCCACGCAGTAGCATCCTGAACTTGACCACTACTAGTATAGGTAAAGAACTCGTGCATGCCACACAGAAGCATCTTAAATTTGACAGCTATTAGTATAGGTGAAGAATACGTGCATGCCACGCAGTAGCATGCTAAGCTTGAGAGCTACTAGCGTAGGTGAAGAACTCGTGCATGCCACGCAATAGCATCCTGAACTTGACCGCTACTAATAAAGGTAAAAAACTCGTGCATGCCACGCAATAGCATGCTAAGCTTGACAGCTACTAGTATAGGTGAAGAATTCGTGCATGTCACACAGAAGAATAGTTACACAATTAAATTCTACAACAATTTACTCAGGTCATTTTTAAGCAACAAAATTTCAGCGAACAACCTGCCAGATTGTCAGATCCTCTCAATCTCTTTTAATGTACCTGCCATGAATCCGGATCCCCCGCCAACAGAACTAGACAATAGGCAGGCACGGAAAATCAGGAAGGAAACCCCAATGCATCTAACGGTCAACCTGCAGTCCCACACGCGCCTAACAGTCAAGTGTGGGTCCTAACACCCCAACAGGCAAGTGGGGGTCCAACAGTCAAGTGTGGGTCCCCATCGCACCCAACAGTCAAGTGTGGGTTCTAAACGCCCCAACAGTTAAGTATGAGCCTCCAACGCTCCTAACAGTCAAGTGTGGGTCTTTGACGACCCTACCGGTAAAGTGTTGGTCCCCAACGCACCTAACGCTTAAGTGTCCGTCCCCAACGCAACCAACGGTCGAATGTGGGTCCCCAACGCGCCAAGCGGTTAAATGTGGGTTCCCAACGCGCCAAACGATTAAGTGTGGTTCCCCAACGCGCCTAACAGCCAAGGGTACCCAGCTTGCCTAACGGAGCATCGCCTGTTCGCAACACCTCTAGCTGACCTCCGTGGGCCCCAGCGAAGATTTGTGGAACTCCAATAATTAAGACCCTGAGACAGTCCAAGAGCTTCTGTTTAATTCCATACAGACAGCAAATAATATAACTTTACTCTTATATTACACTGCTAAGTATTTTCTCTAAAGCGATATAATCATATCTGCTCTTTGCTTTGCTTGGGTGTAAGTTCGCTGTCAACAACATTTTGGTCATATCAAGACCGCGTTTCCTTGCAGCAGGTCGTGTACCCACAGCCGACATATAAGTAACTGGGGCGTCATACGGAAGTCGATAAATTGCTTTCCAAGTAAGAATAGTCCACTTGTTGAGGATTCTTCTACAATGTCAAAATTAAAACTATCCCTCCCGTAGTCGGCTGGCTAGGAAACCGATTTAGTCCAGATAGGATGCGCCAGATATGGTACTTAACAATTTTTCAGTCATATGACTACGAGAAGCCATTGGATATGTGTACATACACTGTGTCTGCTTGTGGCAGGGCCGCCAAAGTGCAGTCACCACTGAAGTATCATGCCTAAGACAAAGACATGAAACAGTTTACTGACAACGGGCCAACCAGTCACGTTTCCTTGCTCTAACCTCTGAGTGTTGAGCAACAAGCGAGGCAGCAACAAGTACCATATTTAAAGTATTTACCCCACCCGGTTTTGATTCCGGGTCTCTCTTTGTTTCTAGGTGGACGCTCTTGCCATTAGTTAACAGAATCAGTCTCTCAAATCCAGTGAAGATGAATATATATCACAATAGGCTTGCTATATATGGAGTGGTTAAACTAGCACATCATCAATATGATCAATATCAATCAGTTAGTGATTGAAAAAAAAATCCACTTGTTGAAGATTCCTCTTTCAATGGCTTAAATATATAATCATATTCATACGAGAAAAGGAATAGAGTAGATAAATGGTGGAACAATTCAGCGCATATACCATTCATGTCCGGTTTCTCCGGATTTCATATAGATGTTTTTAATGGAAAATTCAAGCTTCTCTGTCAAGAACCAAACATTTCAAGTTTTCACCAATCAGTAATGTTCATCTGTCGCTCACCCTGAAAACCACTGGTTTAGCTACCAAGGTTACCGATCTAAAGGTCTTAGTTAAGACTTAACTCTGGATTGATACACGGATTTACCTCTTACAAGGCACAGAATTATCTTTTTGCGGCGTCAGTCTAGCTCGTAGGCAAATGATATACAAGAATCTCATTCAACCCATGTATTTCAAAGATCTCGGATCTCATTTAATATAAATATTTAAATAGAAGTCCAGTATCTTAACTATAGCTAAAGAATAGGGTTTCACATATTGATCAAGAGAAGACGACGTGTCGTGGCCAAGTGGTAAAACATGCATCCCTGTCAAACGCTACGTGGTTTCAAACCCGGAGTAAGGCAAGGATTTACTACGTTGAACTTTTTAACTGTTCACGCAGGGCTTAGGATTGAGAGAGGAGAGTTCACAATATCATTTTAACCACTTTTGATTAATAATAGGGCGTGTGAAAACCGTTAAAATATTAATCTATCTTATCATAATGTCACCAATGTATAATTCCTACATAGATGTGTTTACAGTTCATATCTTGTGTATTTGAATGCGTTTCACGGCGGGTTGAAGCAATGATGGCGGATTCGAACGGAAACACAACTTACGCTATCAAGCACGTGATATACTTGAGCGCACACAACGCAAACTTGAGTCAAGCATTTGACCTGGTTCGGATGTGGGGCTGTCAAGTATATCAGTGCATCATTCATTATTAACGCCCTTGTTTCTTGCTTACAAAATGAATCTGCTGTTATGTTGGTAATAAAATCGTTAACGCTGTCAGTCAACGAAGTCTTAATATTAAAATGATAGACCGTGTAGTTGATTACTATATTCATATTTAAAAGAGACATATAAATACTTTTAATAGAACTTATGTGCGCGTTTTTGCTTTTACTTTTTTACCTCGCATATTTTTTAATGTATTGACGTGGAAGAGTTATTGCGATTTATGTGTGTTCTTATCTGTTTATCTCCCTAAACACGTACTCCCTTTTCTTATCTGAAATCAAAACATAAAAAATATTTTGATCCACGGTGTTTTAATCATTATCTTTTTTATTAACATTTGCATAATTAATATTTTTTTTGCTAACCACATATAGCCGTGTTTCTACTGGTGGTGCTTCATTACAACTTGTCTCTGTGATAGTTCGGACGAAAAGCGAGTCAGAAATCCGGTAAGCCAGTTATTTTGTATAGCTGTTTGAGCAAAAGCTTATGCGGCCTTCTTATATTAATGCTGCTTATTGCATTTACATGGCGTAAATACTTCAACTTGGAAAGTTGTATGAAAATCTGAAGCCAAACACTTTCTTCTATTAATGCTATTGGCTATGTAGGAAACATGGTTCGATGCCAAAAATCGGTTTATTCTGTCAAGATTTGGAATAGGAATTGTGGCTTATTTTTCGGCTCTAGATATTATGGCATCGATCAGGGATCAGTTACACCAAGATGTCGTACATGTACGATAATTGCACATATAAGACAATGGTATGGTAATAAAAGCGTACAAAGTATCGTACGACAAATGTACGATAACAATACCGTACGTCGCGTTGTGTATCTTGTTCTTTAAATCTATCACAATCCCATACACTAAGGGTTTTGAATGGGTTTTAAATTTGGATAAGTAAGAAACGGCTCAAAGATTTCTTCATCGGTTTGTTTGTTCGAATCCAGGAGCTCACGGAATGTTTGGTCAGCATTGTCATTTCCTAGGTAATACAAACCCCGTACAAGGCGCCGAGAGCAAGACTGGGGAAAAACTGTTTTATTCATTGTCAAAGCTACCGGTACAGAAAACAGAGCGATGTGATTTGTTCTATGCATATCGTTAGGACCAGCCAGCATCAAAGCTTCTGTTGACTGTTGAGTCTTTTTGTTAATACTGTTTGTTTGTTTTTTCACACGAAAACCGATCTTTTTATATTGAAATAGAAGATGAAGTTGCTTGTTCTGCTTTTGGCCCTGGGCCTGTACTTGGACGCTATGTCGGCCAGTCCTCTGGCAAGGATAAAAAGAGGTAAGACATCATATGGGCCCTTCATTCGAATGAACAGTTTCGTTTAGTTACGGTCGGGTTTATCGGGAAACCAAATCTTCTCTCCGCGCTATTGGGATTGACGCCCAAGCTGAACGCACCATCGTTCTTTTCCACGATATGAGTAATACTTTACTGGTTTGCCCACTAGACCTCATCACAAGAATGATCAATAGACTTCACTGAAAAAAAAACAGATGTGTAATATTTGAACGCGTGATAGACATCTTTCTGCAACAGATAATCAACTAGTTTAATGTTTAATTGTAATATACTTAAACATGTTTGTCGAACGACTGATAATAAGATAGCTTGATGATGATGTTGATCATATATATTGAAAACTTGAAATCACTCCGTTGAGGCAACAAATGCATCCAAATTTCTGCAAAAAATGATTGCGTTCGTTAGAGTGTAGAAAGCTTAAGTCCGATATTTACTATTGGGGGAAAGATTTACCATTAGATCCCTGTTCGAATCGAGTTGCAACTAGTTCGGTTGGGGTTTTGGGTTTTGTGGACTTGTGAATTGCCCGCAGAAGGGAGGTTGTTTTCTGTCAAATTCCATAAACCTGACAGCAACCAGTATCACAAGTTTATAAACAACAATTTGACAAACAGTTTACCCAGGATATTTATAAATAATACAATATTATAAATATCATATTTAATAATAACATTTTAACAAAGATTCTGTCGAATTCATTATGGCGGGAGAAAACCTGAACGCCATGGGAAGCCCACGACCATCCACACGTTGCTGTTAAGCCTTCCCGCACAGAGGACTTTAACCACTCGTCCGCGGAAACTCCGCTCTGTCTCATCGCATCCAGTATATACTGACATTGTCAATTTATATGACGCTGCAAGAAGACAAGTGTCACATTCTAATTGGATAAAATTGCATATTGCGAGTTATCGGACCAGGCGGTGTCTTTCACAGTTCACGGTCTGATAATATAACTGATGTGAATCAATCGTAAGATGGAATCTGTAGAAAAATAATCCTCTAATACAATACACTGATCACTTAAACAAACATGTAACATGAATAGCTAAAACCATGGCCCTGATTAGCTCACTGTATCATATACACGCATATTTAAAATTGTTAGTTTGATTTCCAATGTCATTGTTAGTTTAACTGAATGTTTCAGTGCTTGGGAAGCGCATGCTTTACAAACGTTATACATACAGACGTGGAATATCGGCTAAAATACCAGTCAAATAAATAAATAAATCATTAAATAACTACATATCAATAAACAAACATTGTTGTTTTGCCGACAATATAATAAACTAGTGAAAAGTACGCATTATGATAAAACGGCCATAAATTCGTTGAAAATACAGAAAACAGCACAAAACCGAACTTCATGGGCACCTTAATGAAACTATGGTCTAAGTTTGAAATCCACTCATTACTAGTTTGACCGAAAGTTCGGAAACTGTCGAAATCCTACGCTGGATAATAACGGCCGTCATTTTGTGGAAAAAGACAAAACAGTCCAAATCTTAAACAAGATTTTTAAGTCGTCATGATGAATCCAAGTATTAAGTCTCAATTCAACTCAAAGAATCCTTTTACAAAATTTCGGAAAACGGATTAGTGAGGGTGTGGCGAAATTGACTGACCAACGACGGGTAAACCTCCAGTAGAAGTAGGGTGCTAATAAGTAAATACAAAATTGTATAAACAAACAGTATTGCATTGTAACACAAAAGTTTTCTATTTCACACAGATGACTCCTCGGAAGAAGAAGGCAGTGATAGCGGAGATACTGGTGGTGATGATGGTGGAGCTAATTTTGTACCTAACGGCGGACAGATTGCAGGTCAAGTGCCTCCCATTGATCAAGCTGCCGTACAAGCTGAATTAGACAAACTTGACCAGCAGGCAGCGGAGGAAAATCAGGGAGTCCCACCGCAAGGAGGGTACCCCAACGGGCCTAACGGAGGGTGGTACCCCAACGGGCCTAACGGAGGGTGGGACCCCAACGCCCCTAACGGAGCGTGGAACCCCAATGCGCATAACGGAGCGTGGGTTCCAAACGGAGAAGCGTGGAACCCCAACAATTATGACCCTGAGGCAGCTCAAGAGCAGGCGGATGAGGCCCAAGCAGTCCCACCTATTGTCCAGATACAACCGGCATTTCCTCCAGTTCAGCCAGGCGCCTCTGACCCTGGTAATACTGTGGGTGCTGGTATCCCGGCTACCGCTTAGACCTTGTCATGATCTATACCAACAACCAACAGGGCTTTTTTCTTTCTGTCAAAATAGAAGAGAGAACCCTCAACTTCCACATCTTATGTCCCACCTCTATTAGAAAGTGATTCGTTATAACGTAGTTTCACGTGAATTCAGACGGATACTGGCATATATCACACCCTATTAGAAAGTGAATTGTTATAATGTAGTTTCACATGAGGTAGGACTGACGCTGGCAAATGCCCCACCCCTTATAGAAAGTGACTTGTTACAATATAGTTTCACACAAGATAAGATGGACGCTAGCATATACCCGATCCCTATTAGAAAGTGACTTGTTACAATGTAGTTTCACATGAGGTAGGACGGACGCTGGGGGGTTTAATTATGTACTAACCGGTTCATGTTTTACTACATTCTGTTTGATATCTTTGTTTCAAAAAAGAAACGTCTGCTTTTCACCTGCAAGGCTCTGTAGGAATTTTCGGTTAAAACATGTTTTAAGATGAAGAAAGACCAGCAAAACTTTTCGTGCAAGGCGATAAAATATTTCAAGACTGTATTTTGAGAATCCTGCGGAGTAGCACTTGCCATTAAACAACTTTGTGTGGAACATGTTCCTTGTCCAAGTCATGTTCACTTCCTGTCTAGTTTATTATTTTGTATCTGACACATTTAGTCACATGTGAATATTGTTTATGTATACACACCTTTTACACTTCAAACATAAACGCAGTTGCAATATTTTGCTCTGACTTCAGTTTACTTGAGTACATACAATATTTATGACGTTTTTCTTATATTATACTTTTGAACTTTTGAGTGCTTCGTCTCCAACGATATCAGCCTAGCGTTTCATTCTTTTCTCCTGTGTGCTTGTTTATTTACATGGGGTTTAATCAAGCATATGACAGTCAAACAAGTTCTGAAGGATCCTACCGTGCGAAAGGTACTTAAATGACCTTCAGAAAAAAGATCATCGCCAAATATACTATTATTAGGAGATTTGGCCGGGGGAAGTATAATCATCAGGTTCTATATTCTAGAGAAACTATTTATTAAAGAACACAATTTTTTTCTGATATAGAGAAGTATATCCGTACCAACATACAATTTTCCTGGATTCCAAAAATGCATAATCTCCATACAAAGTTCGCTATACAGCGGAGTCGAGAAGATGTACCTCCAAACTTGTTTCATCTCTGTTGACCAAAGGACTACAAGAAGTGCAGTCATTTTGGAATAGTAAATGCTGTGCACTTGAAAATAATCCAGGCGTCAGCTGTATGTGGATATTTAAAATCTCTCATCGTCTCACTGAAGAACTGGACGCTTAAACACATGTGCGGTAAAAGGACATCTCTACTTCTTATTTCTCCATTCTCTTTGCCATCTACTATTCCTCACACCGATTTAAAAGATAGAATTTCATCACTAAGTGTTTCGATGTTTAATGAAATTAGTCACCACTATTTTATCATCATAGACAATAAATGGTAAGCAAGGTTACCATTCAAGTGATGTTTCGATTTTCATCAAGTTGCTTGAATTACTCATTAACAACTATCTACGTGAAATTCGAGAAACCATATATCAACAGTGTATAGGTAATCCGCTGGATACAAATTGTGCCCACCTCCCCGACACCCCTTTGGTCGACCTATACCTGTTCTCATATATGAATACGAAAGGAGTAATCCTCATTAGGTCCGATCTTCCTCATTCGCTAAACGCTATATTAATGACCTGTCGGCTTTAAACAACCCATATATAGCAAAGGCTGTGAAAGATATGTGTAGACCTTTAACAGAAACCACTCTCAAGATGGTACATCTTATTATCTTGGCCTGTGTTTGTACAAACACCAAAACGGTTTCCCCTCTCTCAGACTTTACAGCAAAAGGGATAATTTCAATTTTGACATTGTAAATAATACTGAACTGGACAGCAATATACCAAAGGGTCCTGCACAACTTGTGTACATATCTCGCCTTGTAGCATATGTTAGATCCTGGGTGCTATGTGACAATTTCAATCAACGTCACAAAGGCAAAAAACTAGTGTGCCAAGGTTATTCCATCAAACGCCTTCACTCTAACTTTCTTAAGTGTTACAACGAGTATAATTCTGTTGTAAGTAAATATCGACGGAGCGTGCCGAATCCCTGGCGCCCTCTTTCATGAGTGTGTCTAATTTCGCTTAACTCGGAGTAGTATACACAATAGGGGTTCTGAACCACCCTTCTCAGAACCCTCCCCAGAACAAATAGAGGCTCCCAGCCCCCATTTCGTGATTAAGATATAAACATATTAGCCCCGACCTCAGCCGGCCTGGGACATGTGTATATAGGTTTATTTACACGTTTACAAGTCTAGCCTACATACACACATTGATACGAGGCGACCTAGTTGGCATTTAACAGATAAGTCGTATAGCCTATATGTAAACCGGATGTGTTGCACAACAGGGTGATTCAGCTCATTTTCTCCCCAGGATAGGGCTTAAACTATGGGTTTTCATGAAAAATAAATGTAGCAGTCTTTTTCAGCGTGTCTTGTTTGATAAGATCCAGTATTTTTTTGGGAGGATTGGAGACATTGTGTTTATGCGGAAAAGTCCTTCCAATTTAGCCCATGTTTCGTGGGCCTGGGATATAGCTCAATCGGCTGTCAGAGGTGTGAATGGCGCTGTATGTAAGTGGTGTATTCATATACTGCGTATATAAACAGATGTTTGCTAGCTCAAATCCGGATTTGGTCTGCTATATATGTACAGTCTCGGCCATAATGGTTGGTGCATTGCGTTGACCTATAATATAATGGCATTTGCATAATAATGGTATCCACTGCAACCTAATTTGGATGTCGTCTTTCCAAATCACTATAAGTTGCATCTGAAAGGAGCGGCAAACCCAATTAAACACGTTCCGTCTACTGCTGGCGGGACTATATAAGAACGGCATACCATTGAACTATCATTCGTAGACCAGATAAGTTGGCATTGCAGACGGGTTTGTTTGATACAGCCAGACAACAAAAAACGCCATTCGGTATTCTCGGTATGTTATAAGCATGCCGGATCCCTGTAGTGCAAAAACAAGATTGTAGATAGTGACCTTGGACGAAGAGGGTCATTCTAAATTGGACATTGCCAGAAGAGCCAGGGTAGGGCGTAACACTGTTACCAGAGTGTTAGCCTTGTACCGAACGACTGGTCAAGTGGCACCTGACAAAAGTACAGGTCCGCAGCGCAGAACGACTGCACGTGACGACCGTCATTTGCTGCAAATAACTAGACGGAACCGGAAAAAACCGGCGACATGGCTACGCGATCAATGGGTCCAGGCGACCAATGTGCCAGTTTCCGTAGAACGACGCGACGGAGGTTGATTGAACGTGGCTACAGGGCAAGACGACTTCTCAGGAAGCCCCTTCTAACACGACGCCATCGCCTCTAACGTCTAGCATGGGCAAGACAATGGCGACATTTGACAGTCGGTCACTGGTGTTTGCCGATGAATCAAATTATCTCATCCATAAATGTGATGGGAGGGTGCGAGTTCGTCGACTGGTAGGAGAAAGGTTCAATGATGACTGTGTGCAGCAAACAGTGGCACGAGGAGGCGGGCCCCTCCACGTGTGGGGAGGAATGCACTCCAGAGGGAAATCAGCTCTTATCGTGTTGAGAGAAAACGTAAATGGGGTGCGCTACAGGGATATCCTTGAGCGTAACATGATACCGTGGGCTCGGGCAGAGTTCCAAGACAATTATGCGTTCCAAGGCGACAATGCCACTCCATATAGGGCCCGCGTAGTTCGCGATTTCTTGCAAAATCATAACGTCAATGTCAGACCCTAGCCTTCTAAATCCCCGGATCTGAACCCGATGGAGCACATGTGGGAGGAGTTAGACCGCGCAGTAAGGTCAAGGGATGTGCAGCCTCCAAACCAAAGGCAGTTGGAAACAGCACTTTTAGAAGAGTGGGACAATATCCCTGATGTTCGGCTGGAGAACCTTGTTGCGAGTATGCCACGTCGTCTACAGGCCATAATGGACGTCAGAGGTGGTCACACCAAATACTGAAATGCTGGAACTGGCAAAGATAACCATTGACATTGTAGCCAATCAATTGTACCGTAAAAGACCGGCTGGATTTGAAATGATTTAGGCTTTGATTTGTCTCATGGTTTTCAATTAATTTCCTTTATTCTGAGTAGTCCCATCTAAACTAATTCACTAGCTGTCTACGAATTGCTCTAGGATGTCGGTAGTAGATTTGATAAATGTCAAAGTCCATACAGATGACAAGAATTCTTTATAACTAGTTATGGGTCGTACAAAACAAGTTTTATTTTAAGTTTATTCGTCAAGATTCAAGCAAATTACCCATGCAAAATCCGGAGCCCGCCGTTAGGGTGGTGATTAATTGGTAACAGGTTGAGCTATAAACCAGGCCTTTTGCTTTTTTGGACCATGGTTCGAGCCCCACACTGGGCAGATTTTTTTTTTACCGCCGGGGCTCTCGAGACATAGCATGGGGTTTGCTCGGGTTCCAAACAAGTTCGAGCTAACATCATTCGGAAAGGGCGGTTTTCAGTTCTTGTCGAGCTGGTTTTCGGCCGTGATCTATAAGCTGTTTTTTCGTACTTTGATCGATCTGTACGGCGTTGGATGCCTTACGAGACTTGGCGCGTATCTCCTGCTTCAGATCAGAGTAGTTCTTGAGCTCCTGAACAATTTGTTTGAACTCTACGTCTGAAATAACACCATCAGATAATGCCGTAGACACCTGCGTACGGATGCTGTTAAGTTTGGCCTCAGCCAACAGCCGTATATCGCTATGTTTCTTGGCCTTTGCGTGAGGTCGACGGTTAACGAATTTTCCGGCGGCACTGAAAACACCGCAAGCAAGGGCCGCAGCTTCCATGGCCAAGACAGCAGGGGTTGAAATTATTGTTGCAAGTAGTCCAACGCCTGCAACCCCTAGTCCCAAATCGGCCGTGAGCATAGCTGAATCAATGGCCTCGGTGGCCAAGACACCACGCTGGTACTTTTTGTTCAAGGCCCGACGGAGATCTCGCTCAGACTCAAGCTGCTTCTGTATTTCGCCGATATACTGCAGACGATGGGTGTGGCTAGTTTGCACCACGCTCTCCGGCGGCGCGGTCGGGACCAAGGGGTTTTCATCCATGATCGTCGGCGCCACGCTCTCCGGCGGCGCGGTCGGGGACAAGGGGTCTTCATCCATGATCATCGGGTACAGTCGTTCCATATTGTCCGTCCTGTGAATCAAAAACGTCGGTCAACTCTAAATTGTCCTCGTAACTACTAACACGAAAGCAGCGAAGCCTTATACGGGACTCTAAATAGATTTCCTCGAGATTTGGAATGTCCGCTGTGATGACTCGTATATCCTCGAGAGAGCTCTTGATGACTGGTTTGCCCTGGGCCTGTAATTTGATCATAATTCTGAGCTCCTTTCCATCGTGCTCTGCAGGCCACTTTAGTTTCAACCCGGTAATCGTGGAGGAAGGGTGATGAGAGGCCGTGCCAAGTATGATGTCTAAGATAAGTATAGATCAACGGTTTATTCGTAGTGTGGCCTCAAACTCGGTTTGTGCGTTAAGACGCACGCTCTCTACACCCTGCGGCGCAGTTAGTGTGAAGTAACTTCCTCCTTCCAAAGCTACAAGACAGGTGCGGTTTGGTACGTACGACACGAAAGACATTCCGGAGTTGAAAACTTTTTTCACTTCGGTCCCGGTGGTCTGGACCAACGTCGGGGTCACCTTCACATCTATCAACCAATCGGGGTCGCGAGCTCTGGTAAGAACAAAGCGGTCTTCAAAGCGAATTAATGAGAGTTTTTGTTCTTCATTCACCTCAGACGGCGACCTGCGCTCTTGCTCTGCAGTGGATGAGACATCTACAAAGGAAGCAAACGTGGTAGGTTCTGCTTGCTCCCCCCCCAACGCCCAAATCTTTTTGCGGTTGTACTTGCCACTTTGAAACTGGAAGGCGTAGATTTTACCTTCCTGACCTTGAAGTTCGAACTTCGACACATCTGCCAAGTTGCTTAAAGACAGGCACGCAGACCTGGGACCGGCTGCGTCCACCATACTCAATGTATTTCTAAGCTAGCACTGAGGTACCCTATATTCATATACTTGCCGTCTTTATCTAAAAGCGCTACGGTCAACTGCGTTATATAGTCGGCGCGCAAGGCTTTGTACTGTGGGTTGGGAAATGAAACCGTCTTCCCGCAGTTAATCCCTTCACCAGTCACGGCGATGGCCTTAAGTAGTGTGGAACCGTCACCGAAATCTGAGGTTATTCTCACGTTTTCTGAGGTGTTCAGTTCATCTAAATGCACGAAGACTTCTTTGTGTGGGACCAAGTTAGGTAGCTTATCACCTTCCGCAGTCTCCCCCATGATCATAATCTTGTCGGAGAACCCTAAGATTGGGGCAATCTCTTGGAGCAATATGATGGCATTTCTAGGGAGGGTAAGGACTAGGCGGCCCGTAGCTTCATTCATTCCCAGAGAAACCCCATGCAGGCGGAATATATCCTTCCGCAGTGGCCCCAGAATAAGGGCCCTGTACACGTTCCATGTTTATTACCAAGTTAGGCGGATCTTGGAAGAGATAAAGGCTCCCCTGCCGCAAGACAGAGCGTGGGCGACATTCGACAACACCTACGACAAGAGGGCCTATGAGACGATTTGTAGGGAGTTCCACGTAGATACCCACACAGACTGGAAGCGCAGTGGGGTGAATCACGGCCTCGGAGTGGCATATTACTATGTCACCAGAACGGCCAAATTGGCGATGGGACCTTTGATCCGAGCAGGATGTCG
This sequence comes from Liolophura sinensis, assembly GCF_032854445.1. Classification (NCBI taxonomy): domain Eukaryota; kingdom Metazoa; phylum Mollusca; class Polyplacophora; order Chitonida; family Chitonidae; genus Liolophura; species Liolophura sinensis. Next base: position 30,372,904 of record NC_088304.1, on the reverse strand, counting down.
TTCCCTAGAAAGCCTACGGCACTCCACGTCGACTACATCGAGCAGGACGCCGAGGAGGCTTGGGCGTCGTTCATTGTCGACAAATCCAAAGGATTCACGCTGCCGGGCGTAGATTCCATTCGGACATACGTGTCGGCTATTTTAGGCGCCCAAGTGCAAACAAGGGCGCGTATTCTAGGCACGGGCACAGCCTTCGACGCGCAAAAACAGTTTATTGCGAACATTGAAGACGCTATTTCCTCTCTGATCGACCTTCTGTCTGCTATCAAACGCTACCAGGACGTGCTACAGTATGCTGGGAGCGCTGTAGACTTTGTGTACGTCATAGGCCTATATATGGCCCCCAGCGACATGCTTCTGCAGATCGGCCATGTGGCGAACTACAACAACAAAGTCGTCGTGGCCACAGAGGACCAGAAGCTAGGCGGCAATGAGGGTGTGAACGCTAAAGTGCCACCCCCTTTGCACAAGCGCACCTGACCACGGGATTGTAAAGCCACAAGAAAGCGTCCCACCACCCACCGCGCGCGTTCAGCATGTTGCTGCGCAGGAAAAAGAACCCCTATTTCCAGACCAAAAGAATCACGATGCGGAGAAGATAGCTATCGTCGTCGCTGGGGTTGGTATCGGCTTACTGCTGTTGTGGACTATGCGTTAAATACTTACGAACAGCCACGAGCAATAGGCCACCTACTGCGATGACTAAAGCCCAGACATTATCGGCCAGCCACCCAGCTGTTTTCCCGAGAAGGTTCAGTAGACAGGACACGATACTGCCAATATTACCCGGAATCGCAGCGGCAGCCTTCCCAGCCAGCTTGCCAAGGGCGCGCGCCAGGGACTGGGAATGCTTTTTCACCCCATTCTTTAAGACCACGCCCGTCGGATGGCGGTGGCGTTGGCTGGATGCCCCCGCTGGACCCGCCAGTCAGCGCCAACTTTATCGCTAACCCCAGTGTCGAGATCGCCATCCCAATTGCTGTGAGAATGGAGACCACTGTTATTCCCTGCTCCCGGAAGAGGGTGCGGACGCGCTCGGCCAGAGTGGTATCCTTGTGTAGGATGCGATCGATCGTCTGCTTGATGCGGTGTATTTGCGTGCGCAGGGCTTCGGCTGTTGAAGAGGCTGCTTCGAGCCGGGCCACCCTCTCGTCCTCGAGATTCCTTATCCGGTCTGCGATTCGACGCCGGGAGAATTCATCAGGGGCCTCCTCCAACTTCTGTTTTTGTTTAGCGATGTCCTTATCGAGACTTGACATCTTGGCGAGGTTATTCGCTTTTTCGACTTCCGAGGTCTGCAGTGCCCTGTCAAGCTCCAGAAGTTCTCGTATGGGAAGAGGAGAGTCGTTTATCGTTTCAAGAGCCCGCCCGACCTTACAATCCGTGAAGCTTGTTTCCATTGTGTGGACAGCATCAGCGGCCTTCTTCGCTGGTTGGCTTAAATCCTGCAGCTCCATGGTATCTGCCTCGGCGGCCGGGGCACCGAGTTCTGAACTTGCTGTCTCCAGGGCTGCAATTGTTGCCGGAGGCTGCCCTGTGATTTTCCAGTCTACAAAGCCCAGATCCCGCCGAACAACATCAACCCCTCCTTTCTTGGCGATTGTTGAGAGGGCTAGCGGTGCACCTGTTGTTTTGTTGATGATATCCAGATCGGGGTAGGCCACGAGTCGCAGACGCCCTTGGACAACCTCAAAATTCGTGTAATCGCGAACGAATGGGGTAAGGCTGGGATTCTTCTTCGCCAAGGCTTTGTAATAATCATTCACGGCGGCCTGCGTCAGCTCTCGTTGAAGGTTTCTGGCGGTCGCACCCCGGCTTTGGTGCTTTGGTGCTCGGGAACATCATCACCTGTTCGTCGTCGTTGTTGTCCTCTCTGGCATCGTCGAATGCCGGTTTATCAAAGTCATAGTCTGCCATAATCCTCGTATTGAACTTTCAAGGTATGCCTTCAATACACATTGGATACATACGGACGCAGGCTAAACCCCTTCAGAATACTCCGTAAGCCTCGCGGGGAACAAGGTGTACGGCAGTCCGTGGTCGTGACCAATAACCCGAGTACGATCGACCAGAATCAACTACTCTTGGTCCCCTTCCCCAACCTCGGCACAAATGACGTCATTGTGCCCGGTACCGTGCGCTTGGCCTTCTCGATCACGATAAATTCATCCGACCCAAACGCCACAGTGGTTGGGAATCTCGGACACGCAGTAGTCAAGAAAACCACGATCAAAATCAGCGGGAATGAGGTAATGTCCATCGACGACTCTGATGTGTTTCATTGCTACGGCGACTTTTGGCTGACCAAAAACGAACGGCAGACTACCAAGGCATCGGCAGCGAAAACATGCTTAAACTTCGAGTCGGAGCGGAGGACGCAAGTGACGACGATGCTGGAGAAAATGCCATCGCTCACGCCTTTATCAACCGGTTCCACATCCCACTAGACTTTGGGCTTCTAGATAGCCACATGCCATTCTATCAGAGTGCCTTGTACGACCGACTGGAGTACGAACTGACGCTCAACGATTACACCCGGGTCATAAAGAAAACAGGCGATGCCGACGCGACTTACACCATCGACAACATCAGCCTGGAGTTCGATATGGTCACCGAAGAGGAGCTAGCTAGACAGATCCACAACCAGTTTGCCAGGGTCGTCTCCATACTGTATGATCGCGTCCTCCGCCTCCGAAAGTTTGTGAAAGACAAGTCTGATACTCTCTGGAACATGCTATTCGAGGCTAAAGGAATCCCGTGGAGGAGGAGGTCGGAATCCTTCTACAACCCGAAGATCACCAAAGTAGAAGTCACAATAGAAGGTGTCCCCAATCAGCTGTACAGCCAGGGCACGCGGGCGTACCAGCAATGTGACGAGGTCAAGAAGTTCTTTGCCAGCTTACCCCTTAAGAAGCGGGACCCCGAGGTGGCCAGGGTCGTAAAAGACTTGGGCCTGGCAAACGTGTCCCTGGAAGAGTTCTTGACGTACAAGCACGCCTTCTGGCTTGACCTGAGGACAAGCGACGATGACGAGCTGCATGGCAGTGGGAGGCGCGTTCTGAACGCCAGCGAGGGGATTACGATACAGGTTACAAAAGAGAGAGAAGAGCCCGGATTGTTGAACGTGTATCTGTATGTGATCATGCACGCAAAGCTTCACATCCAGGATGGTGGATTCGCCAGAGCGCTGTATTGATTACCCCAAGTACGCCCACTGCGCGATTATATGTGGGCAGACGGGATGCTGTAAAACAGTCTTCATGCTGGACCTGCTTGAGGGTCCTTTCCGCGGTTTCTTTCATCACATTGTGATCCTGTGCCCCAGTCCTGAGTATAACAAGGCGTACCGGCGACGATGGATATTGTCTGACCGTGAGGTCTATTGTTTTGACCCCGGCAAGCGGCTCCACGACTTTCTGAGAGCTTTCTACAGTTTGTTCAAGGGGGAACCCACCTTATACATCATCGGTGATTGTAGCGCGTCCCAGGCGATGACGAAGAAAAAAGACATGCTGTCATTCATGGCTTTCTCGGGCCGTCATGCAGACCAAAGCTTCTGGGTCCTCACTCAGAAATACAACGCCGTCCTCACAGACTTTTGCGGGCAGACAAAGTGGGTGGCTCTCTTCAACTGCAAAGATCGGCACTCGTTCGAAAGTTGCCTGTAGGAGAACGCCGTCATCCCGACCAAGAGCGAAAATGCAGAGGTTCGACAGTTGCTCAAGGACAATCGGCATTCTAAGCTCCTTCTAAAGACTGATCAGCCCAGCACATATCAGGTTTTATATTAGACGTAGGCGACATTTTCCAATGAAGTATGGATGCCGACGTTTTTATAGACGAGCTGCTGAGCGCAGATAAGGAGCCCCGCTGTCAGGAACATCCGCCGCAGGAACAAGATGATGCACGGCAGCACAGGGATAGGCTGGCGGCACTTGCGGCGGGTGGGCAGGCCAAGCGATATCTGGAAAAAGACATAACGGCCGCTGAGATCGACGCCATGAGCCACGAAGGCGTTAAAAGGCTGTACTCCCGGTACGAGGCTAAGCTTTGTGCGCGGATGGTTAACGGTCTCGGAGGTCATATGTAAGGGCGGCCAGCTGTCTCCTTCCTATCCCACAAGAGAATCGACCAATGCTCATGGCACAGCTCGCCACCGACCCATTTGTTGAACAGGCGATTAACAGTGCTAGCTGCTGACTGTACTACTTAGTGGTAAGGACTTAGCTCCGTTAACCATGGCGTTGACCACTGCTGAGCACTGCTCATTTAAACACCATTGCTGTCCTAGAAATGAGTCGCACGATCCAGAGGAACATGAGTACAACGAATCCGCACAACAAGATATTACGCCTGTTCCTTCGCAAAAACAGAAACTCCATTTAAATACACGTCGCGACCCTTTCTGTATAGAGTGACATGCATACTCCAGCCAGTGACGGAAAAGTGCTAGTCAACGCTCGTCTCGACCAGATGTTCCTGAAAGGAACCCTCCCGAAGCTGGACTTAACACCCCGTGACGTTGGCATGGTCATTGCTGATGTAGGTCTGGCCATGTTTACAAAGGAGTTGCTAATTAAACAGGGGCTCCTTCCTCCCAATATAATCACGTAGTAATGGCCTCCATGGCAATGATGATGGGCGGTGCCCTCGTAAACGCTCTGGCCTTCAGCGGGAGCAACTATATGTTCTCGATGCTAAGGAGTTCCGGTGTCGACGAAGAGCGGAGGCGCCATGACCGCGCTGTAGAGCAGCTCCAAGCCGCCCAGGAAAAATGGGCCCGAAAACGTACTGAGCGCTTGGACTGGATCAATGATGAACTCCGCCGCCAGGGCCACGCCGTCCAAACGTTCTGGGATGTCGACGCTGCAATCCGCGAGTATTCTAGGGTCACGGGCAAAACTCTTACACGTGACGCGCTGCTGGGCACAGAGCCACAGCTCTCCGATTTCTATGTGCCTAGTGAAGATCAAAAACACCGCGAGATGACCTGGGAATGTGTGTGGTTGGCGGTGTGAGTTACGGAATCGCAAAACTCACCAAGTAATCCGAACTGACTGTGCCGGACTCGCCATCGAGTTCCTCGCCGTATGGCAGGCACGACCTTAGTAGTGAGGTGGTTGATCATCACCGCGAACGCCGGGATGATTAACATCTTTTTCGTCAAAAATCAGTTAGAGGGCTGCTGGAATACCTTGATGACATGGCTAGTAAGGTGTCTGCTCGCCTGGCAAATATCTACTACAGCCCTCGTGGGTACTGGACGAGTCGCGCGGCCATCCAGAAACTTGCCACTGCGGCTAAAGTCTCCGAAGATGTGGTCCGGGCCTGGCTGGAAAAGCAGGCTATCAGGCAGATATACTTGCCCCATCCCCGAAAAATACCGAGGCCTATGTTCGATGTTTCCACGCCGAATGACCTCAACCAAGCCGATCTTCTATTTCTACCACATGATCGGCGAGGCCGGAAGCTGTATAAATACGCGCTGACAGTTGTTGATGTCGCTTCTCGCTTTAAGGAGGCGGAACCTCTGGCTACTAAAGATTTCAAAGAAGTCGCTGATGCTCTCTCTCGCATTTACAAGCAGGGACCCCTGAGATGGCCAAAGCTTCTCCAAGTTGACCTTGGGCGCGAGTTCATGGGTGCAGTGAGCCAACTGCTGGCCAAACACGATGTAACAGTCCGCCGAGGTCGCGCGGATATCCACCGAGATCAAGGCATAGTGGAGCCTTTCAATCGTACTCTGGCTGAGCGGCTCTTTGGACATCAGTACGCCCAGGAGATGTGCCTCCCTCCCGAACACCGGTCTACTTAATGGGTGGCTCGGCTGCCCTCTGTTGTGGTCGCTCTGAATAACGAAACAACGAGACTGATTGGTAAAAATCCGAAAGACGCCATCAAGGTAAAAGAGGTGACCCATAAGCCTTCCTCGACGGTTCCAGGCCGTCCCGTTGGACTTAATGAGCGGAAAATCCCCGAGGGTGTTAGTGTTCGTTATCTCTATCAGCCTGGAGAGCTGGAGGGCGGCCGCCGTCGCGCGACTGATCCTGTGTGGTCTCTAGAGATATATCGGCTGGGGCGCTCTGTCACAAAACCTAATGAGCCCGTGCTGTACTATGTAGACGATACGTCGGATGGCCCGCGACGGGGCTTCGTTCGTGAAGAGTTGCTTATAGCACCTCCCGATACTCAGCTTCCTCCGGATGGGGTTCTACGACGCTAGTAGTTCCTCAATGAGGATGTCCATTCCAGCCTATCCTGCGGGAACTGCATCTCTATGACCATAAACCAAGGTGTGAACACCATCTTCGGCAATCCAGCGCTTACTATCGAAGGGGGACAGTGAGACCTTATTCAGGTGCTGTCCATAGATATGGTGGTGCTCTGATCGCAGCACATCCATACCGTGATCCAGAATGGAGTACATCTTGGGGCGCAGACCAATGTATTCGGCGATCGGCCACCCCGCGCACTCGTCCTTCATTTTCCCCAAGACCTTCATATTTTCTACGCTGTGCAGTGGGTGGTCTTTGGGGTAATCTGAGGTGTCGTAAAGGTTTGCATTCTCAGCCATATCCCTATAAACATCCTCAGTCTTAATCTCGAGTAGCAGACTATCCGTGTCAGTGTAGAGGAGCTGGCAGCGCTCTCCGTACTGGGCCTTCATATGGTTGTAGTAGAAGTCGTACATCAGGTGCTTTTAGAGATCTAGAATGCTCATGCCCACGTAGATAGGTCGGTTTAGGACTAGACGGGTCTTGTGCATCTGAATCGCTGCGAGGTCATATGTTTGCCCGTGCGAAGCTCGGGTTGGCTATCAAGCATCGGTGCTCGTCGTCTTCTCCAGAGCGTACCAGCTTGACGTCCACACGCTTTCGAAGGTTCTCCATAGTTTTTCCGAAGACCGAGTTGTTCATCAGCTTGTACAGGTCCTTCTCGAATTTACTCGCGGCCGTTTTTCGGAACTCGGTGTTTATCCTGATATAGCGTTCCATCCAAGGGCTCTGGTCGAATCTCAGGGCCCGGTGAACCTTTGTCAGGCGCATTCCAAGAGATAGATACTGCTGTAGGTTCCGGTAGTGCAGGACGTACCGTTCCTTGTTGCGGAGGTTGGGTACCAGCTTTTCGACCTCGGTAGGCGCTTTCTTACCGAGAAGGCCGTGCTGATAGTCTGACATCCACTCCTTCTGAACCACCAGACGCTCCGGGGCTCTCGCAACCCCTTCTCAATGAAGAGATGTTGGTCATAGTCAGTCAAGAGCTCCAGCTCTACCCCGGTCTTCTTGAACAGTGCATCCCACGAGAGACCTGGGCTCGTAAAGTAGTGAGCTGGGTCCAATCCATTCTGCTGTAAACAAGCCTTCCGGAAGGCCTCAAACACATCAGCCAACAAGAGCACGTCTGTGCGACAGTAAAGGTCTGTGTAGTCTCCCAGATTGGTGCAGTCAAATACCTTCCATACCTGTTGAGCATGGATGTAGTCCTCATCGCTAATGTCTGAGACTTTGAGCTTACTGTAGAAAGCCTCTTTAGGTGGGAGACTGGACTCGTCGAAACGCTCCCAGGAGTCCATATACTCATAGGGGTAGACACCCTTGGGCGTGAGTAACTTACGTTTTTCTTCGGCAGGCTCATATCGAGCTGTGATGTGGAAAGCCTCAGGTTTGTTGGCCTCTATCAGATCGTCAAGGGAAGTCGGTAAGAATTGAACGCTGTCGATGAAGCGGAGCTGCCCAAGTGAGAAGGAGATGTACTTTTCCGTGTTGCTGGGGGTGCAGGAGATGCGGCCCTCCACCTTACTTATGGCTTGCATCAGGAGGTGCCCGTGGTAGCCCCGTAGGTTGTGGACGACTAGTGGTATGGTTGTCTTAGGACTCAACTTTAGGTTGCATTCGTTATGTGCCGCACCTCTGTACTTACCGGTGATATGGCAGTGATCGAGCACAGAATCGACGCCTAGAGGCTTCTCACAAACGTGACAGGTTATGGCGTTGTTGTGGGCCTGCCAGTCCTGGGGAGTCATCCTCATGGCTTTAGGGTTAGCTAAAACATCTTTGATTTCCGGCTCCTCCTGCCGGAGAGCTCTGAGGAAGTGTTCTGTTGCGTTAGGGCCTCTGTATTCCACAGGGCGTTTTCTGTGACCGTCACAACGCACCACAACATAGCAGTAACTACATGTCTCGTGGTGCTGAGTCTTTTGAGTGTTGCTCTCTGTGGGGTTGAGCGGTGGGGCTTCAACTTTTTTGGTCAGAGCCTCAAAGTCGGCATATATGATGAACGGAGCCGGTAGCTGTTTGTGGTGATTCTGAAAGGTGAACTTGTTTTCCCCCTCCTGTGGCATTTTCACCCTCACCGCCGTCTGACCAATCCCACGGCATTCCGGCTTATGCGCCTCGAGCAGATCCTCCCTTGTGTAACCGTGTAGACAACGCTCACAGAAATGTTTGCGATTTCGTGCCTTACTTTCTTGGAACAGGAGACGATTGAGATCTTTAATCCACGTATAATGGAATTTGTCTGCCTTCCCAATCAGCAGCAGATTGATTCGGGGCGTGCCACTGGGCTGCTTGCTGAGGCGGTGCACGATCACACCCTGGTCCCACCCGAACACGTTGATGGCGAGGTCGTTCTTTTCCTCCACTTTAGGGATCTGAGAGATGGGCGTGGGGGCGTCGATCCCACCAAAGTCGAGACCATCATTGGTGGGATACTTTGTTGGTCTCTGAGGGTGTCTGGCGGCTGGAAAAAAGGCAGACCGGAGTGCCCATCGGAGGCAGTTGTCGTCTTTGTTCTTCACATTGATGACTGTTTTCTTGTTACTCACAGCTGCAGGTAGGGGGGTGTAGGACCCGCTTCTCAGTGGCTGATACCTTGCAATGTCAAGCCAGAGTGTTTGCACGCTGTTGACAACCCACAATAACCCTCGCTGTGTCCATTTTTCTAGTACCTCCTGGATGGTGGGGAAGGCCTTGTCTAGAGCCCCGTCAATGTCACCGGCCTCTAAGAGGGCCTCCTGTTTGCTGTGGAGTACTGGGCTGGTATACTCTTCACTGCCATCGGCGTTGGCCTTTCGCAACTGAAACCTGAGGCCTAGTTGGGGCTTAACCCCGCTGAGTGCCAGGATCTCATCTTCTAGCTTCTGGCGAATAATGGTTCGTATTTCTTCTAAGAAGGCTATTGGGTCCGTCCAAACACCTTCGGGTACGTCCATCTGCCAGACCGGGGGGAGATTCCTTATGGCCCTGCCAGTGTTAGTGAATTCTAGTTTCTTTTCACCCTGTATTCCACCTAGCACTTCATCCAACTCCTCGTTACTGAGGAAGGTTGAGTTGTTGTTGTCTTACAGTGGCTTCAACTCCTCGTTACTGAGGAAGGTTGAGTTGTTGTTGTCTTGCAGTTGCTTCAACTTAGCCTTCCACTTAGCCTCAGCCGTTTTATACCTGTCGAGGATCCCCTGCAATTCTTCCAAGACAATGCGGGACCGAGGGTATTTGGGCCGCACACCTATGAGCGTCTCAAACTCCTCCCGTAGTGCTCGTGCTTTTTGATGATGTTTCATTGTACGCGCCGTTATACAATATCATAGTTATACCTAATGACAGTGATTCTCTAATTGAAAATTTCGATAGCCGGCAGCCGTTTGAACTCGTCCAAGAAAGCCTTGCGCCTCCGCTGCCTTTCACACGTCTGGACATTATTATATCCGCAGGCCACGCAAAGCCGAAATCGGTTTTTAACGCCCCGGCCACAGCTAATACATGCCATGGGGAGGGTTTAATGGAAGAAGCAGGGAAAGGGGGCTGGGAGCCTCTATTCGCCATGGGGAGGGTGGGCCAGAACCCCTATTGTGTATAAAGGGGGCTGGGAGCCTCTATTTGCCATGGGGAGGGCGTTATGGAGGAAGCAGGGAAAGGGGGCTGGGAGCCTCTATTTGTTCTGGGGAGGGGTTCTGAGAAGGGTGGTCCAGAGCCCCTATTGTGTATACTACTCCTGGGGCTACGAGCATTATAGTCATCAGGATGAATTACATTCTCACACTGAATGCATGAATAGTTGTAATCAAATCGCAACTCGGATACATACTTTATTTTCTCATACGCTAGCATGGTATACGATGCTAAGGCCGATTTCACCCATTCGCCTAGAACAGACATTCTACTACCAGTCGTCAACCAATACAGACGTTCCATCTCAATAATCGCAATATACTTAAATACGTACAGGGACGACAGTGTGGTAGCTTCCAAATCACGGTGCCGGTGACATACAGCCTTTTGTCAGGTTACCTCAGTCAGGGTTTTGCTCTAACTTTATGAAAATGCATAAATAGTAGCAATCGACACGTCCCCTAGCACCATGGCTTAAGCAGAATTTGGTAAAACAAATGCAGTGATGCTAATTACAATTTATTAGAAGTCATTGGTCTAGAATTACTCAAAAGGCGGTGATGTCATCACATTTAGCATACTCACATTAAAACAATGAAAAGTTGCCAGGCTTCTGAGATGCTCAGTTCACGAGCAGAATCCTGGTTTACGCAGGAATAGAATATAATTAAAGACGTACAGCCTAGAGGGTAAACCTACAGCAACGACGACAGTGTGATAGCTGGCAAATGGTCACACGCAATCAGTGAAATACGGCCTCTTGTCAGTTTACTTCAGTCAGGTAAGTGACGCATCACACAAACCACCAAAGAACTAAGAAAGTACATAAAGTGTGAATTTAGGCCGGTATCATGCAAAGAGAAGCCGTTAACAGTTTTCATTGATGTTAGAAAAACGCAAAGTCTGTTTTAGGAGAATGACTGAAATTACTGTAAAAATCGTGTACCATGCTAGCGTACACATATAAGTTGTCGAAAGGAAAATATGTATTTGAGTTACGCTTTGATTACAACTTTTTATAAATTCAACATGGCGATATAATTCAACACGATGAATATAAAGTCACTTTTCCCAAGTTAAGCGAAATTATACACAATTGTGACCCAACGTGTCAAACCATTTTTCCATGTCATTTCGTAATGATTTTTCATTACACAAAAGCCTACAATTGGTACATTAGCAAAGATTTAATAACTGATATGATACTGATTGACGGCTGCTATCTTATATTTTCATGCAATTACTTCTGCGATAAGAGTGAGTGGTTGTATAATCTGCTTGTACATGGTTTATATATTTATAGAAACTGAGACTAATTTTGTTTGACTCGCGCGCAGGCTACATGTACGTGGCAAAGATGTTGTCACATGTTTGCTAAGGTTTTTGCATTCGTGAGATAAATCTGTCCATACATGTGAAGAAAATGAATAAAATACTAAAATAATACGAATCCATGGTGCACTCTTTTTTGTGGAGATTTCCAAGTTAGAACACAAGCATCACAGCCATGAGCGATGTGTTTTGTAATGTGCTAATAACGAAATAGCGATGTGCAGGGCGATGTGCCACAAAACATATCACACATAGCTGTGAGCTTTGTCTTGTTCGTCTGAAAGCAAATCAGTCTAGCCTTTGTGGTACGTCACTGTTACAGTACTGTCAGATCATAATGACATACTCTACGCGTATTATCCACCCATCCTACGCACATCTTGATCGGATTTGCTTTCCCGTTTCTCGGCGAGGTTTAGTAGTGTCAGTGGAAATGTAATATCATAACCGGATTTCTCGGACGACTGGAGATCGTACAGCTTCTCGCCAAAAGCTGTACTAGTATTATAAATTAGTCATTCGTGTGCATAAATTACCATGTATAAGTTTTGCTGTAACTAGACAAAACATTTAGCATTAGATTCACTTCCTGATCAATTTTTTCACTGAAAAATATGTGTATTTAAGTTATCGTTTTGCTTTGCGGAAGAACTCAGCCTACATATTATCATGATGATGTGGGAATTAGCAACCACGCTGGGCACTAGACCTTTCCGTTTGTGAATATTTGTTTATTCTGATGGTGCAATCAAGGCTAGTGTTGAACAACGCGATATTAGCTATTAATTAGATAAGTTTATGTGTGAATCCCGGTGTATGTCGTAAAACTCTACGCGGGCGATGTTCAGATCCTACGCCCATCATACGCAGATGTTACACCCATCTTGACTATATGACCTACGTATGATGTGAACATCGTCCTCCGATAATGCGCCGTTCTTAAGAGCAATATGATTACCAGATATGTGGTTGGGATCGAACAGCACTGTGACTGCAATGTTAGAGTTTTATGCATTGCAAAGCGTACATCGAAAACATAGCAATAGTGTATTCCGGATTACATATGATGTATGTCTGGATTATCTACGCAAAACAAGGACAGCACGAAAGCGAAAATAGATTCTAATTATTTCAGTACTTTGTTGATTTTGTAGAGAATGTTATTTTCTTTTCTGGACTGGACGCAGGAAGGCAAAATCCTTTACAAGTATGTGAAAATCACTTTTGTCACGTACAGGTAGCCTGCACGTGAGGCGCATAAAATTATGATGCAAAGGGCACACCTCTAAAGAGATATGTTTTTTGGGGTACAACACAAAGCTCATAGCTCTAAGTATGAAATGCCTCACGAGATCAACAGTTCCTTTTGTCGGTGTATCTGTTGATGCTACTGGGTGTGTACGTTGATACCTTTTCAGAATATGCACGAACCGTGGCAAAGAGGTAAGCTGGCAACATGCCGGATTTCACACTGTCGTCACTTCCCTGATTTTTCTCTTCATGTTGGGTCCTTTAAATTATAATAATTACAAATGATAAAAAGCTGAGACCGTAACCTCTGACAGTAGGAAGAAGGTGACATTTATATACGAATGTAATGCTTAAAGGCAGTACTTTCACTACATACATGCTCGGCCAGAGAACTTTTTTTTTGTGGAAACGACGTCATTGTAAATTTGTCCCAATGAAAGAACATTTTCATATTTTGAATATAGGTGTTGAACTGGGGAAGAAATATAAATCACAATGGCAAGGATAGTACCGTCTAAGCGCGTATACCTCCTTTAGCACACGTAAAATACCACCGAGTGATTCATACCCTGGCTGCTAGTGTTTGTGGCTTTCTTTCAGGGTGACATTCGTCAAACTCGTCTATGACAGTTTAAGCACTATGTGTCGTATCAAGACGTTTTCGAGCTCTTTTGTGCGCTTTCTATTCACTGTGAGCGCTTTGACTATGCATTATTGTGAAAAGAGCAAGATATTTAAACTAGCGTCAAAGTACTTTACAAGCAAGTCCAGTTTTTAATAGAAACGCATTTAGAGGATAGGAAAGCCGGGAAAGAATTTTTCCCGTACACGAAGGCAGGCAGTTTTACAAACAAACAAAACCGGAGTGCTTGAGAAAACCACCGAGCTTTGGCATATTACTGACAGTTTCCCACATGTGACGCACTTCAACGAACATCGTCCATTTGTTATTGTCATTAAGGAACCGAGGAATTTACAAATTCACTGTTGAAGACCAGGTTTTATCGAATGATTTTGGCTTCAATATTGCAGGCATGTCGTGCCAAGCCGCATTTGAACCCTCACGCTGTGTGTCCTAGCTAGCGCCAGTAACGACAAGACCACAAGCAGTTCCCTCTCCATGAGAAGCTCTCATCGAGTTTACATTTCTGGCTCGGTTCATATATAGTATTAGCATTAAATTTGGCATGGACAGAGTGCACGTAATCTCTGCCACCGATTCATAACTGTGTCTAATTTTACTTAACACGGGAATATACGAGCTGTATAGTCATCGTGTTGTATGTAAACGCGTGTATGCTTGAGGATTTACCATTTTACGATGTCCTTAGCCATTTTTCAGTCATATGACCAAATAGGAGTCGTTAGACGTGTGTCCATATACTGTGTCTTCATGTGGTAGGGCGAGCCCATGCCGTTAAAATTATGCCTCTACTGAAATATCATATCAGACACCATGCATAAACACCCCGCACAGTTACATTATACTAACACCGGACCAACCAGTCCTGTTTCCTTGTTCTAACCTCTCAGTGCTGAGCGACAATGCACCACAAAATACCATTTGTAATGTTTGGTGTGACCCGACCCGGGTTTGATCTCCAGTCTCCTGACACCGAGACGTACACTTTAACCAATACACCACCGAAGCTGTAGATCATCATCTTGAATTATATCGCCGCGTAGATCAATGAACAGTTGCAATCAAAGTGCAGTGGAGATACATATTCTGATTATCGACAACTTAAAAACTAGCAATGTACACGATTTGGATACTGATTTCATTTATCTCAAACATTCCTAATGTCCACCCTATATCAGTGGATACTGCTGACTGCTTCCCTTTTCACGAATCTATCTTAATTTCATACTTTTTATACTTTCTTAGTGTTTGTTTAAAAAGTTGGAATTAGTCTTGCGATTATTAAGCCGGAACGTCCATTTTACTTAACGACTGGTATACTTTAGGCTGTTTTGGCTGCGTGGGACGTTGTTGTCAGGCCGTGCCACACAGCATGGGAGAAAGAGCATCACATTGCTGGCTGGTAACGTTACAATGTGTTTCCAAATCTCGCACCACATTCATGCCACGGTTTAATCCATCAGTTTTAATCTTCAAACTTTTAAAATGAGGGAAATGTTTCAAACTGCGCGGTTCCAAGTCTGAGCCCTCAATTGATAGGTTCGCAAACACAGCCAGCGTTTCTTCCTGTAAGCTCCCAGCAAGTTAACCTGTAAAGACTTCAGACAAGACGTGTAAAAATCCTCGCCCAGAAAGTAGTTAATGCGATCAATGGCAAGCAGTGTAACAGGTCCAAGGCTACTAAACAGTTGATCTGTATTTCCCTTTGGATAGTATTTCTGTCATTGTTAGCATTGTAGATTATCTTGAGCATCTCTAACCACTGAAGTGGACGAAAGATATAAGGCGGATAGGCTTTGTAGGTTAACTGAATCTTGTTATGGTTCAGATTAAGAGGACGTGTGTTTTTTACAACCCTCTGTAAGCGCCTGATTCTAGGCGACACAGTTTACGTAGAAAGGGTATTTGAATATATTTTTCTGTGGTGTGTATTTGGAACTACCTATTGTTACTGTGTAGTTAATACTTAATTTTTATAATTTAATTCCATAAATTGGTTTTCAAGATTAATACTGCCTTGTCTCGGTCGACGTCATAAATATTGAATGCGCGTTGGTCCTTATTATCTTTTCTTCCTACCTTTCCCAACAAAGATATGTTTGGCCTGGTGGTTAGTGTGCCAGCACACTACGATGACTGAGCAGCTCTCTGACCAATACAAGCGCTGTGAGTTACTGGGATCTGCCCGGTTTCCTCTTCTCACAATAATGCTAGTCATCGTTTTATAAGTAAACCATTTTTGCGTTTGGCGTAAATCCCAACCAGATAAATCAAATCCAAGTCATGTTTGACACCTTTCCATTGCTAAGTTAGCTCTCTGCGCTGTGTAAGCAATGTTTAATAGTTTACTTTAGCTAGGTCATATTTAGGTAGCCTCATGTTACCAGGCAAAAGCGTGACGACTACCTTATTTGTCTGCTCGACTGAAAGAATTAGACGCAGATGCCCAATATTTACATTCAAATCAGTTTAACACGATGCTATCCTTTGTTTGCCCTTAAATGACTTCCCTGTCTTCCGAGCTAAAGATTTCTGAAACTCTCCTCGGCACACTTGTGCTTTTTATATCATGGATGTGATTACATATAACTGCTACCTCTCGCAAATGCTCTAAGTTTGATGTCGTCTTGACCCGGATTACATGCGATTCGGTTTTTGCACACACATGACTCTCTCGTAAAGACAAGGGGACAAGCATCTTCCGAAGTAAATTTGGAAAACACAGGAAGACGATTGTACAGAAGGAAACATTACAAAAGTTACAACATGATAAATGTAACTGTATTTACTTTTCCGGGATTACAAGGCGGTGGACAACTACAGTGGCATTTACAATATGTAGAATAGGTGCGACATTAAAACCCAAGCATACATACAATTACAAAAGTAGATAGGACTTAATGCGACTGAATAATAACTTTTGACTACTGCGATCCAAACCATTACAACTATACGCATGGAATCAACTTTACCTCTGATTAGGGTGACAAATCTAATATCACCTACACTAATTACAATAACGCACAGGCAGACTAATGATTACAGCTGTACTTCTGTCCTCACTTTTAGAAACAATATGGACATATACAATGGCAACAGGAACAGTTTTAGCAACAATATCGACAGTGTCAACAGCAATAGGGACAGTTTTAACAACAATGCTTAACAACAATACAGGCAGTTTAACAACAATGAGGACAGTTACAACAGCAATAGAGACATTTTTAACAAAAACTGGGACAATTGCAGTACCAACAGGGACAGTCTAAACAATAATATGAACTCTTACAATAGCAATTGGGACACTTAGAATAGCAACACGGACAGTCATTCAAGAACCTGAATGCAAACCTAAACTCTGCTTATTCTTCGACTAAGCAATGCTCTCTAAATATATAACAGATGAAAAGTGAATCAAGACGATCTTCCCCACCGATATCAGAGTGAGACGCGCAATTTTAAACCGGAAAATACGTATAAGTTACAGTGTGAAAATTGACATTTAAACACAAATAACTGACACATACTGTCAAAAATAACTTTCAAAAGATTAACTCTTAACAGAATAACAACTCACTTTTGGACTCACAAACATATAACGTAGCCGTGTGTTCATTAGCATTTCGGTACGTGTAATTAGCTTTGGGGCACATGTACATGCTACTGGTGAAATACGCCCACGTCACAGAGTGACATACTCAAACGGGTGAAATGTAATCACGTGTTCTTGTGATAATTGGCATACAATTACAAACGACTACCGAAATAAGACCACTGGATTGTGTGACACTTGGATTGTGGACACACATAGCTGGTGAAATTCGACCGCTTGATAGTGTGTCAGTTGGCATGGGAACATATACAGCGTATTTTTTATAGATCGACAAAATACGGTCAGATCGAGTGATAAATAAATAAGACAGACAAAATACTGGCCTGTTATCTTGGCGTTTCTCTGCTGTATTGAACATAGCTCCACATGTACAAGATCTGTACATGTACAAGACCTTTGAAAGCAGTTTATATCATCACATCTTAAAGCAATCTACGCTCAGCGCACGTTATCCACTGTAACTCAGAACAACATGATATACGAACAAAACTGACAAAAGGATAATCGCTGTTTATGTTTAAGGGCGTGCCATTACTTCTAGGAGTCGATCCCAGAAAATCTCTTCTTCCGTTTGCTCATTTTCCCACATGAGAAAAGTAATGTGTTTCCACAGATTCAGTAACGACTTTGGCATTTCCGTCACCGGGGTCTCTTCCATCATGATCACAATAATGGCGTCCTCACGACCGTCTCTCATCATGCGCATGCCCGCCATTTGAATTTCAAACTCACACCAGTCGCTTCTCAGAAAGGCTCTGGTGATCACCAGGATGACTTTCCGGCTGTTGTTCACGGCGTCTACAATATTCTGTTGTATGCTGACACCTACAGGGAAATCACGATCATGGAGGCAAAGTTTGTAATTGTTCTCAGTTTCCAAAACGTTTCGTAGATCACGACAGGCCCACTGGTAATTCTGCGAATTGTAGGCCACAAATGCGTCAAACTGATAATGTTCCATGGCCAATTCGTCATATACAGGGCCTCTACGACATTTTGTCCTCATCCAGTATTTTATGTTCCATCTGTAACGGTAGCCCAATATTGCCAAGATTACACAGAGAGTTAACAAACAGGATCCAACAACAGAAAATGTCAACCAAAACTTGCTGACGCAGCTGACATCCATATCCTTTACTTTTGACTTTAAGTTCATTATATTTGTCATTGTTCCATTTTCCATTCTGCACGACAGGCTTTCATGATCGAGGATATTGTTAGAATTTGCTAGAACCCAGTGGACAAACAGCAGCGTGTTACAAATACAGAGGAAGGAGTTATTACTAAGAGACAAGATCACCGACTTTTGTCCTTCCAAAGAAGTTGTAGAAGTGACCCACTGCCTTTCCTCTTCGGAAAATGATGAAAGAACATTGACTGTTAAATCCAAATATCGCAGAGACTTAATGTTGAAGAGAGCTAAGGGGATTACGGTTAACTTGTTGTTTCTGAGGATCAAGACTTCGAGGCTGAGAAGTGGCTTAAACAAATCTTTGTGCAGCGTTGTTAAATCGTTGCTCGATAGGTCAAGTGATTTTAGGTTTTTAATAGAGCGGAAGGCAACGCCATATGCATCACGCTCAAAGCCTTCCCTCAGCCTACAGCTTTGTGCAACAAGGACACGTAAGCCCAAAAAAGAGTCAAAAAATGTTGGCTTTAGCAGAGAGCAGTCTATACCAGAAATATTTAACACCTCAACATTCTGCATCCCTGAGATCAACATAAAGCACCCCACGGGTTGGGTGAATGCGAAATCGACATTTCGAAGTTTGTCTGCGTTTTTAAATGTAACATTAATTCTAAAGTGATCACCACTACCAACATAGCTAGCATTCCAAGTTTGGAGTGAAGGTGGGAAGGGAATTGTTAGATGCAATGTATCTGCGGAGCTGAGCAGGGCATGTTTTTTTGCAGGGGACAATGGCTTACTGATTGGCACAAAATACCTTTTCCCAGGGCTGATGTTTAGATAATTGAGGTTTGTTAATCTCAGGAAACCTAAATATAAGAGTTCTTGAGTCGCTATAACTAAATAATTTTCTCCAAGGTTCATCCTTTCGTAACATTCTGGGTACTTAATTTCAAACATGGCATTTATATCCAAGCGGATAATAAAATTGTTACTAAGATCTAGGTCTTGAACACATAAGGTTGCCAAGTGAGCAAACTTATTTCGTGTGATGATTAAATTATCTGGATTCAGACCGCTGTTTATATCGACATTACAGTAAGACAAGGAAAGAAATGTAAAGTTCCTGTAGCGAACGTCGGCAAGTGCAGATAATGCATGATTTAATCCATCAGTTTTGATCCTTAAAATTTTCATGTGAGGGAAATGTTTCAAACTGCCTATTTCAAGCTTTGCACACTCAACTTGTAAGGACATAACTGATAAGTTTCCGAAAACAGCAAACGTTTCATTCGGTGTATCTTGCTCCCTTAAGTTCACCTGTAATGACGAAAGCTGGGACATGGTCAAAATCCCTTGTCCAAAAGGTAACCCATCAATACCATCAATGGCAAGCAATGTCACAGATCCAAGGCTACTGAACAGTTGATCTGGATATCCCTTTGGTAGATCTTTTCTGCCCGTGTTAGCATTGTAGATTATCTTTAGCGTCTCTAACCGCTGAAGTGGTCGAAAGACATTAGGAGGATAGGCTTCGTAGGTTAGCTGAAGATTGTTTTGGTTCAGATTGAGGGACAAGAGCTTTGACAATCCTCTGAAAGCCCATGGTTGTAGGTTTTGTAGTCGGTTACCAGACAGATCCAAGGCCGTCAGAGAGCTCAGGTTGATGAAGGCATCATTGGTTATGGTTCTCAAGAGATTCCAACTTAGGTCTAAACTCTCTGATACTGCCGAAATGTTGCTTGGTACCGTCTGCAATTTACAATGAGATAGGTCCACGTGGCGGCCATCAGTTCTGGTCAGTACCTGAACCATCACAAATAAAGGTAAGTAACAATCCATGAATCCTTGAGGTTGCTGTCAGACCTTAAACTGACGTGAATACTTGAAAGTGCTCCGAAATCAGGTGTAGCCTGTTTAAGTTCTCGCCTTGTCAAGAAATCTTACCTACTACTTGCACACTGGATTCATCCACTGGATTTTCTGAGTTAAATTTCTTTTTTGAAAAAAAAATACCCTATTTATAAAGGATATATTTTTATCACCCCGAATTAGCCTAAGCGTTGAAAAGTATTTACTTTACCAGTTTCTACTAAGGCGCATATGTTCAGTATGCGATGTGTGTCTTAAGAAGACGGTGAATAAAATTTCGACAGCGCCAAATTTAGCTCTATAAATATTTGTACAAAGGAACATCAAAGAGAACCAGTTTTTTTAACGTTTTCATAAAGAAAGAGGACTGTTCATCCAATGAGGAAGGGGCTGTGGGTGACTCAGAGTTACATTCTATGCTTGCATACGCGAAATGTCTTACTTAATACCTCTATTAACAAATAAGCCTTTCAATTCATGTCAACATGTTATGACGGGTAACCTAGATATTGTAAAGAATGATGTCTACGACGTCTGTTGCTGAGAGGTCCGAAGCCGAGAAAAATAAATATGAAGGAAGATAAGCCTTATAAAAGGAAGACAGTAGAACGTTTAGTCCTTGACATTTGACTTGAACTAGTTAAGAAAAAGGTTGACCATATTAATACTAATGCTCATGTGATAGCCAAACACGTTATGGAGGATCGTACATTCGTGAATGAATGAATAAATGATTATGGATATACGCCATATCGGCAATTTTTCAGCCATATCGTGGCAAGGATAGGTTTAAAACAGGAGACAGTGAATGGTTTCCGATACAATGAAGAAAAAGGTTGACCATATTAATACTAATGCTCATGTGACAGCCAAACATGTTACGGAGGATCGTACATTCGTGAATGAATGAATGAATGATTATGGATATACGCCATATCGGCAATTTTTCAGCCATATCGTGGCAAGGATAGGTTTAAAACAGGAGACAGTGAATGGTTTCCGATACAATGAAGAACACTTAACATAAAGCCAAAACAGACGAACATGTTTAAAACTACTTTCTAAAAGAACCAAACCTCAGATAATATTCGAAAACCACAATATAATTATAACTATGTAGACAAACGTATGAATATATGATTTATTTGTATATATTTATTAAGAACTATATTTTATGATATATGGCCTTTATATAATTAATAACAGCATCGCCAGCAATGCTGTCGAAAATATCGAATATAGTGTTGACTGTGTAGAACTTATCGCGAACATGAGCAAAGTCTACACTGCCAACAAGGATATGTTTGATGGCGTATTGAGCATCACATCCAACACACTGTGGGAAAGTGTCCCCCATCAAGAATAAACTTGTGTGTCAAACGAGAATGGCCGATACGACTCCTTGTTAAAACTACTTGGTCTCTGCGAGATACCATGTGTATAAGAATTATAGGGTGAATAGTGTGCAGTATATTACGCACCTGTAAACCCCATTCAATCTACCAAAGGCGAGGAACATATTTAAGAATATTAGACCTGATGTCAGAATAAGGGATCTTAATTTTAGATGTTGATTTAGTAAGGGCGACTTTAGCTTTCCTGTCTATGACTGTGTTTCCATGGATACCAGTATGGCTCGGTATCCAACAGAATATAATATCTTCACCTCTTTTAATTAGTTTTTCTATGTAAGGCTAAAATTTCAAGAATTAACCGATTTAAAAAGTTATTTTGCTGTATTGCTAAAGGGAAGGAGAATGAGTCACTACACATCACTGCCCTCTTGGCACGCCCGGAAAAAACATATGATAAGGCCAAGAGTATAGCTCTGGCTTTGCCTGAGAAGAATGAAGCAGAAGATGGAAGACGTAGAGAAGGGACTCGCTGTTCTAAGACAGCCGCAGCCGCAACTCTGTCGCCATCATTTGACTCATCAGTGTATATAATTTTGTAATCCGGATAATTAGCCTTAATTTCAGCAAAACTTTGCTCAATTACGAGAGGATTTGTATCTGATTTTTTATGATTACGTGGATTAAGTATTAGTTCAGGTTGTGGAAGAAGCCAGGGAGTAGACTCCGAAAAAGACACCCGAGCTATATCCTCTAATTTGATGTTAGCTTGCACAATATGGTCCTGTATACGACGACCAAATGGACGGATCTTGTTGGAACATTTTGTTAAATTTATCTACATATGATGGACTGATGGCAGGGTTTGTTGGATGAGCTTTAAGCTTTGTAGCATATTGAAGGCTCAGTTTTATACGTCGGTTATATAAAGTAGGCTTAATTGCCTCCACGTATAAACTTTTCACTGGTGAAGTTCTAAAAGCACAAAGGCTGAGCCTCAAACTTTGTTGATGGACCAAATCCAACATTTCAAGATATGATTTCCTTGCGGAACCGTAAATGATGGACCCATAGTCCAATTTAGACCTTACCACATGACGATATAGATTTAATAAAACAGATCACTCAGCCCCCCAATCGGTGCTAGACACGACCTTGATAATATCGAGACATTTAGCTTTAAGCATTTTAATATGAGAAATAAACGATAATTTGCGATCAAATATAACCCCTAAAAATTTATTTTCCCCAACTATTTGAACTGGTTCCCAACAAAATTTAAGATCTGGATCTAAACGAAGTTTCGGTTGATGACAAAAGTGCATACCGACGGTTTTAGATGTAGAAAATCTAAACCCGTTGGCAACTGCCCATTTCTCGATCTTATTGAGACAAAGCTGCAGTTGCTGCTCGATGTTATTCAAATTTTTGGCCAGGTAACATATAAGGAAATCACCAACATACAAATAACCCTCTGTACCAGATGTAAGAGTTTAGCCAGACTATTTATTTTGATAATAAACAGGGTGGTGGACAGTCACTGCCCTGAGATACAGAAACTTATAAATTACGTTGTCAGGACCACAAGCAGTATCGTGGGCAGTTTTATGTTCCTCTATATTAAAAGGACGATTATAATCTTCTAAATTCTTAGAAGAAAAGGGCAATTTGATTTTCTCCTTCTGGTTTATAATATGTTGGAATTCTGAAGTATAATTCTCGGAAGAAGATTTCTTGGAAATTGTCTCAGCTAATTTATTGGCTATATCAGATGGAGAGGTTAATATATTATCTCCATCTTTCAAATGCTGGACTTTTGCTTTATTATATTTGCCTTTAAGTTTCTGAACAACGTTCCAGACCTTACGCATGGGTGTTTTTGACGTAATGCCCGAAACAAAGTTCCTCCAACAAGATCGTCTCTTGGACTTGATTAATCGACGAGCTTTAGCTCTAAAATTATGAACCTGGTTTTAATTATTATGAGTAGGACAATGATTAAATCTGCGATCAGCCTTTTTCCGGTCCTTTATGGCTTTACGACAGTCATTGTCGTACCAGGGTTTACTTTTGGATTCGGGATTTGTCAAGGTCTTAGGGATAGTTCTATCAGCCGCTACTAAAGCAAGCTCATTAAATTTTAATATAGGATCATCTACTGCATTGAGAGCTTCTGAAGTGATACCAGCCTCACGAAACATCTCAAATGCGATCCAGTCTGCTTTATCGAATTTCCACCTAGCTACACATTCTAAAGAACTAGAAGTGATATGCTCTAGGATTATAGGAAAGTGATCACTTTCACACAGATCGTAATGTACCTTCCAAGAAAAATCAGGGAGAAGTGATGGGTCTGTGATAATGAGGTCGATAGCAGAATAAGCGCCATTAACCGGATGTAAATAGGTATTAGAACCATCATTGAAATAACACAGTTCCTCCTTCGATAAGAAGTCTTCGACTATCTTACCCTTATTATTTATGGTATTACTGCCCCAAAGGGGGTTATGGGAATTAAAATCTCTCATTAGTACTAAAGGTTTTGGCAACTGTTCTTTTAAATTATGTAATTACAAAACTGACAAAGAAATGTTCGAGGGAATATACACTAAACATAATGTGATTGTTTCAGACCATGAAGCACGAACTGCCACAGCCTCAAGCTCTGTATCCCGAGCAACAGGTCTGTGAATAATATTGTTATTGACAAAGATAGAAGAGCCGCCTGCAGCCCGCTCTTCTCCATTTGAGTAAGTACTGTATAATGAGTAATTTTTAAGAGTTGTCTTATCTTTGTCAGATGTCTTCAGGTGAGTTTCCTGAAGACTAACGGTAATAGGATTTACTGACTGAACAAGCTGTGTTATTTCAATAAAATTTACCTTAAGACCTCGACAATTCCAGTGAATAATTTTGTCTAAAGACATTATGGAGGGGGCTTATGGGGGATTTTTTTTTATGTTTGGACGGCGGACGACCCTTCCGTGGAGATCGGCTGGAAGATCTCCCCGGTGCGGGTGATGTATCCATCACATCCGCATCTGATGTTGAAGGACCAACGTCCTCCAACGATCCAAATCTATTAAAAGTTTAGATTGGGTCCCTAGTGGCCGTAGAGGGACGTTGTGTTGGGTCACTAGGTTTATTAAGTTTATTGTTATTATTTGAAGGTTTATCTCCGGACATATTTTTGTTTTTAGTTTGATTAGGTTAAGGGTTATCGGGTTGGTCAGTATTATTCGCTGGTTTTATCTGTTGTATTGAGGTAGTCTGGGTTGGGGATATATTAAAAGCAGGTCGAACAGTAGGTTCAACAGAAATAGGACAAGGTTTCTGGTTTGCAATGGGCCAAGTCATTATGTTTGAGTAGTAACAGATGCTACCCGCTTGGTCATATTGGCAAATGAAGTCTGCAGTGAAGTATTAGGAGGCGAGACTAGTTTGCGGGCCTCCTGATACGATATATTGTTTTTAGTTTTTATAGTGATTATTTGTTTTTCCGTAAGAAAAAGTGGACAGTCCCTAGAGGAGGCCATGTGAACTCCACCGCAATTGCAACACTTAACTGTGTTGCTGCAGTCGAAACCCTCGTGACCTTCACTGTCACATCGAAAACAAACCAGTTTATTTTTACAATGGCCCTTGCCATGAGCAAAGTTCTGGCAGGTGAAACAACGTGTCGGGTTAGGGATGTATAGATCCACATTGAACCTATACGGGCCAATGTAGATGTATGATGGAACAAAAGTACGATTAAAGGTCAACAGGTATGTATTTAGTTTCAGGATATTACCGGATTTCTTCATTGTGAAGCGCTTTACTCTGGTAACACCCTGATTTCCTCTTCCGAAAGTTCCAAAATATCTTGATCCCGGTCACGAATTATTCCCCGACAGCTATTTAGGGAATTGTGAGGGGATGTATACACAGGTATGTCCGAATTTTTTTTCAAAGATAATAAATTGATTGATTGTTGTTGGCGGAGACATTCAATGAGAATGTCTCCGGACCTTGGCTTTTTCACATTTTTTACAGTTCCAGCTACACCCTGGAGAGCCCTTTGCAAAAGAAAGGGATGGATTTTGGAGGCCGGCTTCTGTTCATTCTTAGTTGAAAGAACAATAAAAGCCGGCCAACTGTACGACCCATTACATTTATCAAACCAGTCCGACAAATCCTCCAACTTCCTCTTTTTGTCGGTACTCGCAGTCGGTACTTGCACCATGGTATGTTTAAACTAACCTTGAAAATGACAAAAATCTCCTTGAATTTCGTTTTCATATACCTGTGCAAACCCTGGTGTAGCTAGGTTGACTTAGTTTACTGAATATAGGCGACTGTCTACAAGAAATTAACTAAAGCATGATACAATATTTAAAATACTGATTTTCATTCACTCGCCCAGAGCATTCAATCCTAGTGTGCCTTGGAACGTCCATTCTTGGTTGACGACTGGTATACGAATGTCCGTTCGACGCACACACTCCTACATACTTATGTTTGAAAGCTTAAACTTGTGCTCGCCTAACTACATACGCTACTAGTTCGTCTGATATCGGAGCAAAGCGTGTTAATAATTTTGTGTCAACACCATTCCTGCAATTTTCTATTTTTCAACCGTTAACGGTGTTGTCTTCTTATTTACGGAACTACTAAGCTGTTTATTAGACCCACAACATTGTAGGTGTCAACGTTCACTACACATGTGCATTGGCGACGGCATGATTTATGCACTCTTTATGCATTTACACGAACAGTTTAGAATAAAACCATAAGTGAGGTACATTGACAAGAGGCTCTTAATTATATTGTATTCCTGCATGAACCGGGACTCGGCATCCTCGAGGCCTGGTCTCTTTGAATTGTTTTAATGTCATTGTACGTTAAATGTGATGACAAGACAGCATTTTGAGTAAATTTAGTCCAGTAACGTCTAATAAATTGCAATAACATCACTGCAATGCGTAGTTCATGGTGCTAGATGTACCATTTATGCATTTACATGAACAGTTAGAATAAAACCCTTGCTGAGGTAAATCGACAAGAGGCTGTATTTCACTGGTTACGTGTGAAAGTTTGCCAGCTATCACACTGTCGTCGTTGCTCTAGTCTTACTCTCTATGCAGTGCATCTTTAAATATACTAGTACAGAAAAGGGTGTCATTCCACCGAACATATGAATCGTGGTAAACATTTATAACGCAGAATTTCAGAAAGGGCACTCTGTACTTTCCATCATTTAGTAGTTCACCCAGTTTTTATTCCATAATGCATATGCTTTGCACCGCCATGGACTAATAAGTCTATAATCACTTATCTCCAGTTACACTTGTGTTAGTTGATGGGTGATGATCATATAAGACTTTCTTTTCCAGAACTTTTCTCAGTCATGTTGAGAAAGCAGGGCCAGTGTCGTGTTCCGCAGATCTGAGATTGATCTGACGACAGCTCGTTTTACCTCAGCTCTTTAGCGTTTGGAGGTACATGTAATAGTGTATGTTGTAGAGGTATGGCTTACCATTAGATCAGGACCGTAAAAATAGAAACTACAAGGTGTGTGAGTCAAACTCAAAGTATTTGTGTAACACAGTCTGTGATAAAAATGGATATTGGGAATTCTAATTGGAGATTTGTTTTTGGCTATTCTGAACGGGCCTGCTCTGAATTACCTCCCTTGTTTCATGTACACGACAGAGACTGCGACGTGAGATTTGTTTTTGATGCGTGAAACTACGAGAGGTTCGACGTAGCCTATTAAAGTATGTTGAATATGGGCGTAGCCAAAAGAGTGAGAAATATTTTTAAGGCAACAGAACGTAGAAACAAAAACCCATGAAATTGGCCCTGAGTGTCGCAAAATTTGATGTGTTCAGCTGAAGAGTTCGCCGAAACAGTCTGTTGTATTTAATTAGGGGCAGGATCTTAAAATTATCTCTGAATGGCTTTAAAAAATGCGTAACGTTTATTCTGGACTTCCAAATACATGTAGGGTTACAAAATAAAAATCAGTCTTAACGCTAGATCTTCAACCAGCTTGTGAAACTTGCCATTTGTCACTTACTGAGATCCCACCTAAAAACAGTTTACTCCTTAAAACTCACCTTTCAAGCGGGAGAGAGACCTCAAGGGAGGAAATTCGGTGCATGATTGCATGACTGAGTTATCTGATATACTTTTACCATCCTTCTTGCATATAGTGACTTGTGTAGACGTCCATGTTTTTTGAAATAACAATTAGCAGTGATTTCGAGAAATTGGTAAACTCTCTTCTTTCAACAACAGTATGGTATTACATATCTTCTGGGAGACCAAGCTGAAGTACGCAAGCTCAAGGCGTTTTAAGTGTATAGCCTGCTAACCATCCAAACTTTCAAGACGAATGCTGGAAACCATACTGCAAATCTTTAACACTAAAGGTTTACAATAGGCAAAATGGAATGCTACTCTGGGGACCCTGTCTTATCAATACGCCTACATGGTCTGATATCCGAATGTTACAACCCCATTGCTGTAGCTTATTGTTAAAAACTGTATACCTTGAAAGCTAGGTACTCGAACTCGGTCCCTTAAAATTTTTGGTTCAGCACTCAACGTAAAAGAATAGGTCAAAAACCGGAGCGCGCGCTACAAGTGAACACTGTGAGCAAATCCAAGTCATATCTGGGGTATTCCATGTGGTGCTCAAAAGAGGTCGCACTGTATGCAATGTAATGATGCCATTAAGACCTGGCTCAGCCGGTGAAGGAGATATACCGTCGTTATATAACGTGAATAATCACCGTAGAGATGCCAAACACAAACCTACAGATAAACCTCAAGTCGGCCAATTCGAATATGTTTATTTATTTTTTTATTTGATCGGTGTTTTACGCCGTGCTCAAGAATATAGCACTTATACGACGGCGGCCATCATTATGGTGGAAGGAAACCCGGAAGAGCCAGAAGGAAGCTGACGACCATCCGCAGGTTGCTGCAAGACCTTCCCACAGTATACAGCATGGAGAGAAAAACCAAAATAGTGACGACAATGTCATAGGTGGCAAATGGTCACACGTGTCTGGTGAAAAACGGCGCCCTGGCAGTTTACCTTAGTTAGGGTTTTATTGTAACTGTAAATGTATAAATATTAGCAAATTACTCCCCCTCCCCCCTGGCTCGATGGCTTAAGCAGAATTAGGTTAAATGCAGTGATATGAATTGCAATTTATTAGACGTCACTGGTCCAGAATTACTCAAAATGCTGTGTTATCACATTTAACATACAATCAAATCAAATGATATCAGTCACTACTAAACCATTAAATGATTCTCACGTGTAGTATTCTAGGCGAACTCTGTGACATGTTTATCGATTTTCGTGGGTTTACGTTTTGTCCTTTGTGCCAGTGAACAAGGAAGGCTTCTTGCTATGTACAGGTCGCATCCTGAGCAACTATCCAATAGAACAGCCTTCCCCAGTGAAAAGTTTTAGGGGAATTCCCTCCCCATTCCTTAGTACGTGAAGACTGGGAAGTAAAAAGACACTCTCCAACATTTTCACAATGTGATCATAGAGCAAATCGTGCCTGATCTTCAGGGCCCTCCTTTAATTTAGAATTTCTCTAAGAGCCTTTGTCAATCTGTCAAAGAAAGGGGAGCAATGGTGCGGAATGTTCCAAGGAATTTCACTTCATATACCTTATTACCTGGACTACAGAAAACAAGAAGATACTTTATAACCTTTCACGATGTGGCCACGGGACGAGTCGTTTCCGTTTATTCACGACCTCCTTTTACATAACTAAACTTACAATACCCTTGATAAATCGCACATCCTCATAACAGGCATAACAAAGTGAATTTAACATTCGTATGACAATTTGTAAGTGTCTGTCTCAGCGTTTCTTAACGTTCATTTATATAATTAAGATGTACACCCTAGAAAGAAAAACCAGAGCAGCAGCGACAGTGTGATAAACCTACAGCCAAGAAAAAAACCCAGAGCACCGGCGACAGTGTGATAGATGTGATATGGTCACACGTAACTGGTGAAATACGTTCTCACGTCAATTTAACTCAGGTTGGGCTTTGTTCTCACTGTTAATGAAAATGCAATATAGTAGCAAACTACACACCCCCTTGCAAGATGGCTTATAAGGTGAATTAGGTGGAAAAAAAGGCAGTGATGTGATTGCAATTTATTAGTCGTCACATGTCTAGAATTACTAAGAATACTGTGTTATCATCACACATCGACTTTAGTTCAGTGTTGTGTGGTAATTTAGTATGATCTTATTCACTTTAACGAAAAATCGGCAAAATATTGACGACCACATTTACGACTAACTTTTCGCACATTTTCCTCTCAACTGTCTGTAATATTTATGTTTTCTCCACTTTTAATTCCATAAGTTGGTTTGTGAAGACGAATACTTCCTTGTCTCCGTCGGGGTCAAAAATATTAAATGAACGTTGCTCCTCTATTTCCAACTTGCCCAACAAAGATATGTTTGGATATTTAGGTCATATTTATGCAGCCTTAAGCACCAACAAATGGGTAATTCCCTAGCGTGACGACGCCCGTTAAACAAACTACCTTATTTGTCTGCTTGACTGAATGTATTAGACACATACGCCCAATACTTACATTAACATGAGATTAAGGCAATGCTATTCTCTGTATGCCCTGGAATGACTTAACTATCTTAAGAGCTAAAGGTTATTGAAACTTTCCTCGGCAGGCTTGTGCTTTTTAAAGTATTGATGTAATTACATCGAACTGCAACGCCTAAAGTTTATATCGTCTTGATCCAGATTACACGCGATTTGGTTTTTGCAGACGCATCACTCTCTCGTGAAAACAAGGGGACTAGCATCTTTCGATCTAAATCTGGAAAACACAGTAAGATGAATGTACAGAAGAAAACATCACAAAACTTACAAGATGATAAATGTAACTGTATTCACTTTTCCGAGATTACAAGGCGGTGGATAACTAAGGTGGCACTTACAATATACAGCTACAATAACCATAGGAACAGTTTTAACAACAATATGGATACAAATAACTGACACATACTGTCACAAATAACTTTTAAAACATAAACTTTTAACAGCATAACAACTCACTTTTGGACTCACAAACATATAATGTAGCTGTGTGGTAATTAACATTGTAATTAGCTCCGGGACACATGTTCATGGATATGATCACGTGTTCTTGTGACAAATGGCATACAATCACACACAACTGCCGAAATTCGACCACTGGATTGTATGACACTTGATACGTGGACACACATAATCGGTGAAATTCAACCGCTTGATAGTGTGTCAGCTGTCATAAGAAAATTTAAAACGACAAAATACGGCCGGGTCGAGCGACAAATAAATGACACGGGCGAAATACTGGCCTGTTAATTGTGCCTAAACATGGCGTTTGGCTGGTGTATTGGACATGGCACTTCACTGAGCTGCAGGGTGTATTTCAGGCCACGGAGCGGTGTATAACCAAATTGCTCTTACAAACATAAAAATGCTTCCGCAGGCAACAGACCCCAATTCATTACTGTGTCATGTAACCACCTACTAAACTGTTGGTGATGTGTTTTAGTTAAGGGTAAACACCAAATACAACAGAGAGCAAATTGAGAGAAACAAGACCCAACACAAAATAGGCGCAGTAAGTGAACTGTCATACACGGTAGAATTATGTTGGAAGTCTTCAAGATGCCTTACTGACATACCGGTATGCATTTGGCATTACTGACAGTAGCGAAGGATTGGGGGAACGAATGAAGTAGAGAACGCGTTTCCCAGGTTATAAGTTTAATAACAAAAGAAAATGTTCCAGAAGAAAGCATGCCTACACATAGCAATACTGTCTTGTCTGAGGGCGTTCCAGAACCTGCTGAAGCCTTTTTGTTCTGAAAATCTTTTCGTCAGTTTGCTCATAAGTATTCTCTTACCACTGATTCAGTAACGATATCATATTAAACATACATACTCCATGATTCAGGCCACATGTACGTGGCAAAGATGTTGTCACATGTTTGCTAAGGCTTTTGCATTCGTGAGCTAAATCTGTCCATACATGTGAAGAAAATGAACAAAATACTAAAATAATAAGAATCCATGGTGCACTCTTTTTTGTGGAGATTTGCCAAAAATACGGAAAAATATATTTAAGAAAAATAGAAAAGAAGAAAAAATTTCCAAGTTAGAACACAAGCATCACAGCCATGAGCGATGTGTTTTGTAATGTGCCAATAGCGAAATAGCGATGTGCATGGCGATGTGCCACAAAACATATCACACATAGCTGTGAGCTTTGTCTTGTTCGTCTGAAAGCAAATCAGTCTAGCCTTTGTGGTACGTCACTGTTACAGTACTGTCACATCATAATGACATACTCTACGCGTATTATCCACCCATCCTACGCACATCTTGATCGGATTTGCTTTCCCGTTTCTCGGCGAGGTTTAGTAGTGTCAGTGGAAATGTAATATCATAACCGGATTTCTCGGACGACTGAAGATGGTATAGCTTCTCGCCAAAAGCTGTACTAGTATTATAAATTATTCATTGGTGTGCATGAATTACCATGTATAAGTTTTGTTGTAACTAGACAAAACATTTAGCATTAGATTCACTTCCTGATCAATTTTTCACTGAAAAATATGTGTATTTAAGTTATCGTTTTGCTTTGCGGATGAACTCAGCCTACATATTATCATGATGATGCGAGAATTAGCAACCACGCTGGGCACTAGACCTTTCCGTTTGTGAATATTTGTTTATTCTGATGGTGCAATCAAGGTTAGTGTTGAACAACCCGATATTAGCTATTAATTAGATAAGTTTATGTGTGAATCCCGGTGTATGTCGTAAAACTCTACGCGGGCGATGTTTAGATCCTACGCCCATCATACGCAGATGTTACACCCATCGTGACTCTATGACCTACGTATGATGTGAACATCGTCCTCCGATAATGCGCCGTTCTTAAGAGCAATATGATTACCAGACATGTGGTTGGGATCGAACAGCACTGTGACTGCAATGTTAGAGTTTTATGCATTGCAAAGCGTACATCGAAAACATAGCAATAGTGTATTCCGGATTACATATGATGTATGTCTGGATTATCTACACAAAACAAGGACAGCACGAAAGCGAAAATAGATTCTAATTATTTCAGTACTTTGTTGATTTTGTAGAGAATGTTATTTTCTTTTCTGGACTGGACGCGGGAAGGCAAAATCCTTTACAAGTATGTGAAAATCACTTTTGTCACGTACATGTAGCCTGCACGTGAGGCGCATAAAATTATGATGCAAAGGTCACACCTCTAAAGAGATATGTTTTTTGGGGTACAGCACAAAGCTCATAGCTCTAAGTATGAAATGGCCCACGAGATCAACAGTTCCTTTTGTCGGTGTATCTGTTGATGCTACTGGGTGTGTACGGTGAAACCTTTTCAGAATATGCACGAACCGTGGCAAAGAGGTAAGCTGGCAACATGCCGGATTTCACACTGTCGTCACTTCCCTGATTTTTCTCTTCATGTTGGGTCCTTTAAATTATAATAATTACAAATGATAAAAAGCTGAGACCGTAACCTCTGACAGTAGGAAGAAGGTGACATACGAATGTAATGCTTAAAGGCAGTACTTTCACTACATACATGCTCGGCCAGACAACTTTTTTTTTGTGGAAACGACGTCATTGTAAATTTGTCCCAATGAAAGAACATTTTCATATTTTGAATATAGGTGTTGAACTGGGGAAGAAATATAAATCACAATGGCAAGGATAGTACCGCCTAAGCGCGAATACCTCCTTTAGCACACGTAAAATACCACCGAGTGATTCATACCGTGGCTGCTAGTGTTTGTGGCTTTCTTTCAGGGTGACATTCGTCAAACTCGTCTATGACAGTTTAAGCACTATGTGTCGTATCAAGACGTTTTCGAGCTCTTTTGTGCCCTTTCTATTCACTGTGAGCGCTTTAACTATGCATTATTGTGAAAAGAGCAAGATATTTAAACTAGCGTCAAAGTACTTTACAAACAAGTCCAGTTTTTAATAGAAACGCATTTAGAGGATAGGAAAGCCGGGAAAGAATGTTTCCCTTATACGAAGGCAGGCAGTTTTACAAACAGACAAAACCGGAGTGCTTGAGAAAACCACCGAGCTTTGGCATATTACTGACAGTTTCCCACATGTGACGCACTTCAACGAACATCGTCGATTTGTTATTGTCATTAAGGAACCGAGGAATTTACAAATTCACTGTTGAAGACCAGGTTTTAGCGAATGATTTTGGCTTCAATATTGCAGGCATGTCGTGCCAAGCCGCATTTGAACCCTCACGCTGTGTGTCCTAGCTAGCGCCAGTAACGACAAGACCACAAGCAGTTCCCTCTCCATGAGAAGCTCTCATCGAGTTTACATTTCTGGCTCGGTTCATATGTAGTATTAGCATTAAATTTGGCATGGACAGAGTGCACGTAATCTCTGCCACCGATTCATAACTGTGTCTAATTATGCTTAACACGGGAATATATGAGCTGTATAGTCATCGTGTTGTATGTAAACGCGTGTATGCTTGAGGATTTACCATTTTACGATGTCCTTAGCCATTTTTCAGTCATATGACCAAATAGGCGTCGTTAGACGTGTGTCCATATACTGTGTCTTAATGTGGTAGGGCGAGCCCATGCCGTTAAAATTATGCCTCTACTCAAATATCATATCAGACACCATGCATGAACACCCCGCACAGTTACATTATACTAACACCGGACCAACCAGTCCTGTTTCCTTGTTCTAACCTCTCAGCGCTGAGCGAAAGTACCATTTGTAATGTTTGGTGTGACCCGACCCGGGTTTGATCTCCAGTCTCCCAACACCGAGACGTACACTATAACCAATACACCACCGAAGCTGTAGATCATCATCTTGAATTATATCGCCGCGTAGATCAATGAACAGTTGCAATCAAAGTGCAGTGGAGATACATATTCTGATTATCGACAACTTAAAAACTAGCAATGTACACGATTTGGATACTGATTTCATTTATCTCAAACATTCCTAATGTCCACCCTATATCAGTGGATACTGCTGACTGCTTCCCTTTTCACGAATCTATCTTAATTTCATACTTTTTATACTTTCTTAGTGTTTGTTTAAAAAGTTGGAATTAGTCTTGCGATTATTAAGCCGGAACGTCCATTTTACTTAACGACTGGTATACTTTAGACTGTTTTGGCTGCCACGGTTTAATCCATCAGTTTTAATCTTCAAACTTTTCAAATGAGGGAAATGTTTCAAACTGCGCGGTTCCAAGTCTGAGCCCTCAATTGATAGGTTCGCAAACACAGCCAGCGCTTCTTCCTGTAACCTCCCAGCAAGTTAACCTGTAAAGATTTCAGATAAGACGTGTAAAAATCCTCGCCCAGAGGGTAGTTAATGCGATCAATGGCAAGCAGCGTCACAGGTCCAAGGCTACTAAACAGTTGATCTGTATTTCCCTTTGGACAGTTTTTCTGTCATTGTTAGCATTGTAGATTATCTTGAGCATCTCTAACCACTGAAGTGGACGAAAGATATAAGGCGGATAGGCTTTGTAGGTTAACTGAATCTTGTTATGGTTCAGATTAAGAGACGTGTGTTTTTTACAACCCTCTGTAAGCGCCTGATTCTAGGCGACACAGTTTACGTAGAAAGGGTATTTGAATATATTTTTCTGTGGTGTGTATTTGGAACTACCTATTGTTACTGTGTAGTTAATACTTAATTTTTATAATTTAATTCCATAAATTGGTTTTCAAGATTAATACTGCCTTGTCTCGGTCGACGTCATAAATATTGAATGCGCGTTGGTCCTCTATTATCTTTTCATCCTACCTTTCCAGCAAAGATATGTTTGGCCTGGTGGTTAGTGTGCCAGCACACTACGATGACTAAGCAGCTCTCTGACCAATACAAGCGCTGTGAGTTACTGGGATCTGCCCGGTTTCCTCTTCTCACAATAATGCTAGTCATCGTTTTATAAGTAAACCATTTTTGCGTTTGGCGTAAATCCCAACCAGATAAATCAAATCCAAGTCATGTTTGACACCTTTCCATTGCTAAGTTAGCTCTCTGCGCTGTGTAAGCAATGTTTAATAGTTTACTTTAGCTAGGTCATATTTAGGTAGCCTCATGTTACCAGGCAAAAGCGTGACGACTACCTTATTTGTCTGCTCGACTGAAAGAATTAGACGCAGATGCCCAATATTTACATTCAAATCAGTTTAACACGATGCTATCCTTTGTTTGCCCTTAAATGACTTCCCTGTCTTCCGAGCTAAAGATTTCTGAAACTCTCCTCGGCACACTTGTGCTTTTTATAGCATGGATGTGATTACATATAACTGCTACCTCTCACAAATGCTCTAAGTTTGATGTCGTCTTGACCCGGATTACATGCGATTCGGTTTTTGCACACACATGACTCTCTCGTAAAGACAAGGGGACAAGCATCTTCCGAAGTAAATTTGGAAAACACAGGAAGACGATTGTACAGAAGGAAACATTACAAAAGTTACAACATGATAAATGTAACTGTATTTACTTTTCCGGGATTACAAGGCGGTGGACAACTACAGTGGCATTTACAATATGTAGAATAGGTGCGACATTAAAACCCAAGCATACATACAATTACAAAAGTAGATAGGACTTAATGCGACTGAATAATAACTTTTGACTACTGCGATCCAAACCATTACAACTATACGCATGGAATCAACTTTACCTCTGATTAGGGTGACAAATCTAATATCACCTACACTAATTACAATAACGCACAGGCAGGACTAATGATTACAGCTGTACTTCTGTCCTCACTTTTAGAAACAATATGGACATATACAATGGCAACAGGAACAGTTTTAGCAACAATATCGACAGTGTCAACAGCAATAGAGACATTTTTAACAACAACTGGGACAATTGGCAGTACCAACAGGGACAGTCTAAACAGTAATATGAACTCTTACAATAGCAATTGGGACACTTAGAATAGCAACACGGACAGTCATTCAAGAACCTGAATGCAAAACTTAAATTCTGCTTATTCTTCGACTAAAGCAATGCTCTCTAAATATATAACAGATAAAAAGTGAATCAAGAGGATCTTCCCCACCGATATCAGAGTGAGACTTGCGCCAATTTAAACCGGAAAATACGTATAAGTTACAGTGTGAAAATTGACATTTAAACACAAATAACTGGCACATACTGTCAAAAAATAACTTTCAAAAGATTAACTCTTAACAGTATAACAACTCACTTTTGGATCACAAACATATAACGTAGCCGTGTGTTCATTAGCATTTCGGTACGTGTAATTAGCTTTGGGGCACATGTACATGCTACTGGTGAAATACGCCCACGTCACAGAGTGACATACTCAAAACGGGTGAAATGTAATCACGTGTTCTTGTGATAATTGGCATACAATTACAAACGACTACCGAAATAAGACCACTGGATTGTGTGACACTTGGATTGTGGACACAACATAGCTGGTGGAAATTCGACCGCTTGATAGTGTGTCAGTTGGCATGGGAACATATACAGCGTATTTTTTATAGATCGACAAAATACGGTCAGATCGAGTTGATAAATAAATAAGACAGGACAAAATACTGGCCTGTTATCTTGGCGTTTCTCTGCTGTATTGAACATAGCTCGACATGTACAAGATGTGTACATGTACAAGACCTTTGAAAGCAGCTTATATCATCACATCTTAAAGCAATCTACGCTCAGCGCACGTTATCCACTGTAACTCAGAACAACATGATATACGAACAAAACTGACAAAAGGATAATCGCTGTTTATGTTTAAGGGCGTGCCATTACTTCTAGGAGTCGATCCCAGAAAATCTCTTCTTCCGTTTGCTCATTTTCCCACATGAGAAAAGTAATGTGTTTCCACAGATTCAGTAACGACTTTGGCATTTCCGTCACCGGGGTTTCTTCCATCATGATCACAATAATGGCGTCCTCACGACCGTCTCTCATCATGCGCATGCCCGCCATTTGAATTTCAAAACTCACACCAGTCGCTTCTCAGAAAGGCTCTGGTGATCACCAGGATGACTTTCCGGCTGTTGTTCACGGGCGTCTACAATATTCTGTTGTATACTGACACCTACAGGGAAATCACGATCATGGAGGCAAAGTTTGTAATTGTTCTCAGTTTCCAAAACGTTTTCGTAGATCACGACAGGCCCACTGGTAATTCTGCGAATTGTAGGCCAACAAATGCGTCAAACTGATAATGTTCATGGCCAATTCGTCATATACAGGACCTCTACGACATTTCGTCCTCATCCAGTATTTATGTTCCATCTGTAACGGTAGCCCAATATTGCCAAGATTACACAGAGAGTTAACAAACAGGATCCAACAACAGAAAATGTCAACCAAATCTTGCTGACGCAGCAGACATCTATATCCTTTATTATTGACTTTAAGTTCATTATATTTGTCATTGTTCCATTTTCCATTCTGCACGACAGGCTTTTCATGATCGAGGATATTGTTAGAATTTGCTAGAACCCAGTGGACAAACGGCAGCGTGTTACAAATACAGAGAAAGGAGTTATTACTAAGAGACAAGATCACCGACTTTTGTCCTTCCAAAGAAGTTGTAGAAGTGACCCACTGCTTTCCTCTTCGGAAAATGATGAAAGAACAATTGACTGTTAAATCCAAATATCGAAGAGACTTAATGTGAAGAGAGCTAAGGGGATTACGGTTAACTTGTTGTTTCTGAGGATCAAGACTTCGAGGCTGAGAAGTGGCTTAAACAAATCTTTGTGCAGCGTTGTTAAATCGTTGCTCGATAGGTCAAGTGATTTTAGGTTTTTAATAGAGCGGAAAGCAACGCCATGTGCATCACGCTCAAAGCCTTCCCTCAGCCTACAGCTTTGTGCAACAAGGACACGTAAGCCCGAAAAAGAGTCAAAAAATGTTGGCTTTAGCAGAGAGCAGTCTATACCAGAAATATTTAACACCTCAACATTCTGCATCCCTGAGATCAACATAAAGCACCCCACGGATTGGGTGAATGCCAAGTCGACATTTCGAAGTTTGTCTGCGTTTTTAAATGTAACATCAATTCTAAAGTGATCACCACTACCAACATAGCTAACATTCAAAGTTTGGAGTGAAGGTGGGAAGGGAATTGTTAGATGCAATGTATCAGCGGAGCTGAGCAGGGAATGTTTTTTTGCAAGGGACAATGGCTTACTGATTGGCACAAAATACCTTTTCCCAGGGCTGATGTTTAGATAATTGAGGTTTGTTAATCTCAGGAAACCTAAATATAAGAATCCTTGAGTCGCTACAACTAAATAATTTTCTCCAAGGTTCATCCTTTCGTAACATTCTGGGTACTTAATTTCAAACATGGCATTTATATCCAAGCGGATAATAAAATTGTTACTAAGATCTAGGTCTTGAACACATAAGGTTGCCAAGTGAGCAAACTTATTTCGTGTGATGATTAAATTATCTGGATTCAGACCGCTGTTTATATCGACATTACAGTAAGACAAGGAAAGAAATGTAAAGCTCCTGTAGCGAACGTCGGCAAGTGCAGATAATGCATGATTTAATCCATCAGTTTTGATCCTTAAAATTTTCATGTGAGGGAAATGTTTCAAACTGCCTATTTCAAGCTTTGCACACTCAACTTGTAATGACATAACTGATAAGTTTCCGAAAACAGCAAACGTTTCATTCGGTGTATCTTGCTCCCTTAAGTTCACCTGTAATGACGAAAGCTGGGACATGGTCAAAATCCCTTGTCCAAAAGGTAACCCATCAATACCATCAATGGCAAGCAATGTCACAGATCCAAGGCTACTGAACAGTTGATCTGGATATCCCTTTGGTAGATCTTTTCTGCCCGTGTTAGCATTGTAGATTATCTTTAGCGTCTCTAACCGCTGAAGTGGTCGAAAGACATTAGGAGGATAGGCTTCGTAGGTTAGCTGAAGATTGTTTTGGTTCAGATTGAGGGACAAGAGCTTTGACAATCCTCTGAAAGCCCATGGTTGTAGGTTTTGTAGTCGGTTACCAGACAGATCCAAGGCCGTCAGAGAGCTCAGGTTGATGAAGGCATCATTGGTTATGGTTCTCAGGAGATTCCAACTTAGGTCTAAACTCTCTGATACTGCCGAAATGTTGCTTGGTACCGTCTGCAATCTACAATGAGATAGGTCCACGTGGCGGCCATCAGTTCTGGTCAGTACCTGAACCATCACAAATAAAGGTAAGTAACAATCCATGAATCCTTGAGGTTGCTGTCAGACCTTAAACTGACGTGAATACTTGAAAGTGCTCCGAAATCAGGTGTAGCCTGTTTAAGTTCTCGCCTTGTCAAGAAATCTTACCTACTACTTGCACACTGGATTCATCCACTTTTCTGAGTTAAATTTCTTTTTTGAAAAAAAAACACCCTATTTATAAAGGATATATTTTTATCACCCCGAATTAGCCTAAGCGTTGGAAAGTATTTACTTTACCAGTTGCTACTAAGGCCCATATGTTCTGTATGCGATGTGTGTCTTAAGAAGACGGTGAATAAAATTTCGACAGCGCCAAATTTTGCTCTATAAATATTTGTACAAAGAAGCATCAAAGAGAACCAGTTTTTTTAACGTTTTCATAAAGAAAGAGGACTGTTCATCCCATGAGGAAGGGGCTGTGGGTGACTCTGAGTTACATTCTTTGCTTGCATAAGCGAAATGTCTTACTTACTACCTCTATTGACAAATAAGCCTTTCAATTCATGTCAACATGTTATGACGGGTAACCTAGATATTGTAAAGAATGATGTCTACGACGTCTGTTGCTGAGAGGTCCGAAGCCGAGAAAAATAAATATGAAGGAAGATAAGCCTTATAAAAGGAAGACAGTAGAACGTTTAGTCCTTGACATTTGACTTGAACTAGTTAAGAAAAAGGTTGACCATATTAATACTAATGCTCATGTGACAGCCAAACACGTTATGGAGGATCGTACATTCGTGAATGAATGAATGATTATGGATATACGACATATCGGCAATTTTTCAGACATATCGTGGGAAGGATAGGTTTAAAACAGGAGACAGTGAATGGTTTCCGATACAATGAAGAACACTTAACATAAAGCCAAAACAGACGAACATGTTTGAAACTACTTTTTAAAAGAACCAAACCTCAGATAATATTCGAAAACCACAATATAATTATAACTATGTAGACAAACGTATGAATATATGATTTATTTGTATATATTTATTAAGAACTATATTTTATGATATATGGACTTTATATAATTTATAACAGCATCGCCAGCAATGCTGTCGAAAATATCGAATATAGTGTTGACTGTGTAGAACTTATCGCGAACATGAGCAAAGTCTACACTGCCAACAAGGATATGTTTGATGGCGTATTGAGCATCACATCCAACACACTGTGGGAAAGTGTCCCCCATCAAGAATAAACTTGTGTGTCAAACGAGAATGGCCGATACGACTCCTTGTTAAAACTACTTGGTCTCTGCGAGATACCATGTGTATAAGAATTATAGGGTGAATAGTGTGCAGTATATTACGCACCTGTAAACCCCATTCAATCTACCAAAGGCGAGGAACATATTTAAGAATATTAGACCTGAAGTCAGAATAAGGGATCTTAATTTTAGATGTTGATTTATTAAGGGCGACTTTAGCTTTCCTGTCTATGACTGTGTTTCCATGGATACCAATATGGCTCGGTATCCAACAGAAGATAATATCTTCACCTCTTTTAATTAGTTTTTCTATGTAAGGCTAAAATTTCAAGAATTAACCGATTTAAAAATTTATTTTGCTGTATTGCTAAAAGGAAGGAGAATGAGTCACTACACATCACTGCCCTCTTGGCACGCCCGGAAAAAACATATGATAAGGCCAAGAGTATAGCTCTGGCTTTGCCTGAGAAGAATGAAGCAGAAGATGGAAGACGTAGAGAAGGGACTCGCTGTTCTAAGACAGCCGCAGCCGCAACTCTGTCGCCATCATTTGACTCATCAGTGTATATAATTTTGTAATCCGGATAATTAGCCTTAATTTCAGCAAAACTTTGCTCAATTACGAGAGGATTTGTATCTGATTTTTTATGATTACGTCGATTAAGTATTAGTTCAGGTTGTGGAAGAAGCCAGGGAGTAGACTCCGAAAAAGACACCCGAGCTATATCCTCTAATTTGATGTAGCTTCCACAATATGGTCCTGTATACGACGACCAAACGGACGGATCTTGTTGGAACATTTTGTTAAATTTATCTACATATGATGGACTGATGGCAGGGTTTGTTGGATGAGCTTTAAGCTTTGTAGCATATTGAAGGCTCAGTTTTATACGTCGGTTATATAAAGTAGGCTTATTTGCCTCCATAGTCCAATTTAGACCTTACCAGATAACAATATAGATTTAATAAAACAGATCACTCAGCCCCCCCAATCGGTGCTAGACACGACCTTGATTATATCGAGACATTTAGCTTTAAGCATTTTAATATGAGAAATAAACGATAATCTGCGATCAAATATAACCCCTAAAAATTTATTTTCCCCAACTATTTGAACTGGTTCCCAACAAAATTTAAGATCTGGATCTAAACGAAGTTTCGGTTGATGACAAAAGTGCATACCAACAGTTTTAGATGTAGAAAATCTAAACCCGTTGGCAACTGCCCATTTCTCGATCTTATTGAGACAAAGCTGCAGTTTGCTGCTCGACGTTATTCAAATTTTTGGCCAGGTAACATATAAGGAAATCACCAACATACAAATAACCCTCTGTACCAGATGTAAGAGTTTAGCCAGACTATTTATTTTGATAATAAACAGGGTGGTGGACAGTCACTGCCCTGAGATACAGAAACTTATAAATTACGTTGTCAGGACCACAAGCAGTATCGTGGGCCGTTTTAAGTTCCTCTATGTTAAAAGGACGATTATAATCTTCTAAATTCTTAGAAGAAAAGGGCAATTTGATTTTCTCCTTCTGGTTTATAATATGTTGGAATTCTGAAGTATAATTCTCGGAAGAAGATTTCTTGGAAATTGTCTCAGCTAATTTATAACTAGCTAATTTTCTTGGCTATATCAGATGGAGAGGTTAATATATTATCTCCATCTTTCAAATGCTGGACTTTTGCTTTATTATATTTGCCTTTAAGTTTCTGAACAACGTTCCAGACCTTACGCATGGGTGTTTTTGACGTAATGCCCGAAACAAAGTTCCTCCAACAAGATCGTCTCTTGGACTTGATTAATCGACGAGCTTTAGCTCTAAAATGAACCTGGTTTTAATTATTATGAGTAGGACAATGATTAAATCTGCGAACAGCCTTTTTCCGGTCCTTCATGGCTTTACGACAGTCATTGTCGTACCAGGGTTTACTTTTGGATTCGGGATTTGTCAAGGTCTTAGGGATAGTTCTATCAGCCGCTACTAAAACAAGTTCATTAAATTTTAATATAGGATCATCTACTGCATTGAGAGCTTCTGAAGTGATACCAGCCTCACGAAACATCTCAAATGCGATCCAATCTGCTTTATCGAATTTCCACCTAGCTACACATTCTAAAGAACTAAAAGTGATATGCTCTAGGATTATAGGAAAGTGATCACTATCACAAAGATCGTAATGTACCTTCCAAGAAAAATCAGGGAGAAGTGATGGGTCTGTGATAATGAGGTCGATAGCAGAATAAGCGCCATTACCCGGATGTAAATAGGTATTAGAACCATCATTGAAATAACACAGTTCCTCCTTCGATAAGAAGTCTTCGACTATCTTACCCTTATTATTTATGGTATTACTGCCCCAAAGGGGGTTATGGGAATTAAAATCTCTCATTAGTACTAAAGGTATTGGCAACTGTTCTTTTAAATTATGTAACTACAAAACTGACAAAGAAATGTTCGAGGGAATATACACTGAACATAATGTGATTGTTTCAGACCATGAAACACGAACTGCCACAGCCTCAAGCTCTGTATCCAGAGCAACAGGTCTGTGAACAATATTGTTATTGCAGCCCGCTCTTCTTCATTTGAGTAAGTAC
Source organism: Liolophura sinensis (assembly GCF_032854445.1). Taxonomy (NCBI): domain Eukaryota; kingdom Metazoa; phylum Mollusca; class Polyplacophora; order Chitonida; family Chitonidae; genus Liolophura; species Liolophura sinensis. The sequence continues at coordinate 30,329,672 of NC_088304.1, read as the reverse complement.
TGTATAATGAGTAATTTTTAAGAGTTGTCTTATCTTTGTCAGATGTTTTCAGGTGAGTTTCCTGAAGACTAACGGTAATAGGATTTACTGACTGAACAAGCTGTGTTATTTCAATAAAATTTACCTTAAGACCTCGACAATTCCAGTGAATAATTTTGTCTAAAGACATTATGGAGGGGGCTTATGGGGGATTTTTCTTTATGTTTGGACGGCGGACGACACTTCCGTGGAGATCAGCTGGAAGATCTCCCCGGTGTGGGTGATGTATCCATCACATCCGCATCTGATGTTGAAGGACTAACGTCCTCCAACGATCCAAATCGATTAAAAGTTTAGATTGGGTCCCTAGTGGCCGTAGAAGGACGTTGTGTTGGGTCACTAGGTTTATTAAGTTTATTGTTATTATTTGAAGGTTTATCTCCGGACATATTTTTGTTTTTAGTTTGATTAGGTTAAGGGTTATCGGGTTGGTCAGTATTATTCGCTGGTTTTATCTGTTGTATTGAGGTAGTCTGGGTTGGGGATATATTAAAAGCAGGTCGAACAGTAGGTTCAACAGAAAGAGGACAAGGTTTCTGGTTTGCAATGGGCCAAGTCATTATGTTTGAGTAGTAACAGATGCTACCCGCTTGGTCGTATTGGCAAATGAAGTCTGCAGTGAAGTATTAGGAGGCGAGACTAGTTTGCGGGCCTCCTGATACGATATATTGTTTTTAGTTTTTATAGTGATTATTTGTTTTTCCATAAGAAAAAGTGGACAGTCCCAAGAGGAGGCCATGTGAACTCCACCGCAATTGCAACACTTAACTGTGTTGCTGCAGTCGAAACCCTCGTGACCTTCACTGCCACATCGAAAACAAACCAGTTTATTTTTACAATGGCCCTTGCCATGAGCAAAGTCCTGGCAGGTGAAACAACGTGTTGGGTTAAGGATGTATAGATCCACATTGACCCCTATACGGGCCAATGTAGATGTATGATGGAACAAAGGTACGATTAAAGGTCAACAGGTATGTATTTAGTTTCAGGATATTACCGGATTTCTTCATTGTGAAGCGCTTTACTCTGGTAACACCCTGATTTCCTCTTCCAAAAGTTCCAAAATATCTTGATCCCGGTCACGAATTATTCCCCGACAGCTATTTAGGGAATTGTGAGGGGATGTATACACAGGTATGTCCGAAATTTTTTTCAAAGATAATAAATTGATTGATTGTTGTTGGCGGAGACATTCAATGAGAATGTCTCCGGACCTTGGCTTTTTCACATTTTTTACAGCTCCAGCTACACCCTGGAGAGCCCTTTGCAAAAGAAAGGGATGGATTTTGGAGGCCGGCTTCTGTTCATTCTTAGTTGAAAGAACAATAAAAGCCGGCCAACTGTACGACCCATTACATTTATCAAACCAGTCCGACAAATCCTCCAACTTCCTCTTTTTGTCGGTACTCGCAGTCGTCCCAGAGGAAGACCTCATAGATATCTTTGAAACATTTGTTGAAATATTTAAAGAAGACATAGTATATATAATAAAAATTCACCCCACGTGTTAAACACCCGCCACGGAGTGCCAACAAAGGCGATGCCTGAACTTGGGGGACACACACCAAGGACTCCACATGAGGTATACTCGAATAGATGGCCCTAATGAGGAAACTCCATTAAGTAAATAAGGTCACACATCAGACACGTACTACTCGATTGACCCACGAGCCACCGCCTCAAAACGTAGTCCCACAACCAAAACTTGGAACGAAACAGTTATTCTCTAAGGAGTGATGTTGTCGAGAAATGTTTTAGGACCACGCAAAGGCAAGACGTGACCAAGCTGATTGATCAGACTGGGCACATGCGACCTCCCGTCTCTCTCCAAGTAAGGGCCCAAGTGGTGTGTTGGATGTGAGGATCTCAGCCACCAGGATCCCATCCTCGGAGATTACGGGTCGCAACCCACGGCAAACAGGTCGCTTCCCAGTTGCCTCTCGCACAACCGAGAAGATGTGAGCCTATTATATTCACCGGAGAGCTCTAGGTTAGTCGTCTTTTACGACAAGCTTACCTAGAGGGCTGAGGTCCTATTCGTATCACCCCGGAAACCCACGGGTGCAGCCTGTTTGAAAAAGGTTATTTTTCTTTGATTTGCCTCTCTTATCCTTCTACTTTGGAAAACCTATTGTACCTCCAGGGAGTATTTTAACGGCCTTAAAATACAATCACATTAAACCAATGGAAAAGGAACATTCCTCAGTGATGTTTACTCCATTAGCAGAAGCCTGATCTGTGCAGTACACAGCTATGAAGTTCAAGTTTCATGCAACACATAAGCCTCTAAATCGGCGAATACTATTGGGATATAAATACCCACCCGCTTAGTCATCTGTAGTGGCAGTCTTGGTTATAACCGTCTGAATTTTGTCTTAGGATTACAAACATATCGGTGGCGTCAAAACGCCTCATTTTGATAACTATGACCTTTCACTTAACATTGCTTATGCCTTGTCTACATTCGCTCGTTTTTCAGTACCACCCAAAACTACGCCTATAACTGAACTTTAAACTCTTCTTTATAAACGGATACCACACAACAAGCGCATAAAATGGACAGTCCCAAATATATATCTGAAAATATCCGGGAACAATGTTTGTGCGAACCAATAATAGTAGTGCACAATATCCATTTGGACCTTTCACGGAAACTGCGTAGGCAGGAACGAAAGATAATGCGTCCTGAGACAATATGTGCATACCATCCATTCTTATTAGTTCAAGCTGGGTAGTACATGCAAATTAGGTAATCCAGGCACCATATGATACACATAAATAAATTGGGAACTACGTGAAATATTACGGCATGCTCGCTCACGCAGACACATGTATGCAAGTTATTGCACTCAAAAACTGTTAGCTCCTTATTCTAACTGGCTTTAAAAAGGTTGGTATATTTTTGTTTGATTCTAACAGTTCATTATCGTGTCGAAAGCCGTTCTATGTTTCCCATTTTAAACATGTTCTCTGTATATGATATGACTCGTTATCAATATCCACATCCAAGAAATTGGGTGTGGTACTTTAGGGTCAAGATTATTTATTGAATTTAATACTTATTTATTTGATATTGGTGAGGGGCTCCTAGGTTATTGCACTGCGCCGGCGTGCTAACTACCTTGACCATGGAGGAGTCAACGATGTATAAAAATAGTACTTGTTCTTTCCTCTGTGGCGCTCTTCACTGAGAGTTTACAAGAGCAAAACAGAACTGATCAGCCCAGTGTTAGTATAACGTCTGAGATCTTCGGTACATTACTTCGGTGGCAACTAAATATAGGCGCAAAATATGCCAAGTGGACATACACTGTTCATATACATACATACAAGGAATTAAAAGTAAGTGCTCAACCGGCTCTTTTTTAGGCCAGCCAAGCGATGCACCTTTTGCAGGCTCCGAAGATTGAGTGCAAATGATGATAGACGGTGACTGGAATGACACCCCCTGCGACGGACAAGTTGAAGGCCTTGCTATCCTTTGTGAGAGATCTGCGATCTGGAGTGAGTGTCATTATCCCATTAGAAAACCGATACAAAAGTTAGAGCGGATAGGAATAAGGTATAATTTGTGAGGGACGGGTTTACAACACGGGTCAAACAGAACGTCAGTAACATTTTGCGGTTAAATTGTAATTCTTTGTTTATTGAGGATTTCCCACAGCTGTAGAGACACGAGGGGATCTCCTCAACATGACATCAACGTATATACACCAACATAGAAAACAAAGAGAACAAATGACATGTACATGTACAGAATAAGGTGATGGGAACAAAGAAAGATCAAAATCAAATCATATTACTGCTGGGCTTGGATGGTGAATCTATTGGAGATGCTTATAAAATTATGTACAGATTTTAAGATCAACTGATTATTATTCACTCTTAGTTCAGGTGAACCAAATAAGAGTAAAGTACAAATGTGTTTAGAACAACTAGTCAAAAATACAGAAGGGTGAACTCCAGGAGATATAATTCTAAAGATGCTTTATAGCATGTGCTTTCTATGGTTAAATGGCGGAGATGATAGGACAGACCTCTATTGTAATTCTGTGTAGTTTAGGGTATAAAGTCTTCTTTTGCTCCCAGGCCGCCATTTTTGGTGTACAGGGGCATGTTTGGTATTAAAATGCTGGAAACTCTCTAAACTTCGAGGAGGTATGAGCTTTATTGATGAAAGATTGAAATTGTGGGCAAGAGGACACAAGATGTGAGGTAGTGATGAGGCTGCGAGTGACGTTCCCTTGGCGTTGCTAGGCACGCCTCCCAGCTGCCGGCATGGAAAGGTCCAGATTTTGACGGTCAACCTGTGTCAAGATTTTTATGGCTTGTTTCTCACAGGCTGGGCCAAGTATGTACCAAAACTCATTGGCCACGGAATGTTTGGGACTGAGCTACAGCGCTAGACGTTAACATTGCCGCTTATGGAAAATTAATGTAGGTCTGAGGCCTGAAGGGTGGTGTGCTAACCTTTGTAAGAAACTGATTACATGCTAGAGTTAATGGTAGACCACTTTTCCATTACGAGAAGCAGATTTAGGTTGGGCTTGTGGGTGGTCAGCTACTTTCCGTGAGAGGTCGAGCAAATGTGATCTATTTATTATGATTTGTGTTGTATACGATGGCGGTCAGCATTATGGTGGGAGCAAAAAGGGCAGAGCCAGGCATCAGGTTTCTGGCAGACCTTCCCATATCACACTGTTGGGTAGTCAGCTACATGTGTTGCATATTAAATACGACATTTGTGGTCGACTATCTTCTGTCGACTGTCTTTTGTAAGAAATCGGTTAAACGTGACGCTCAGTTGTCGGCCAGCTGTCTATGAGAAATCGGTTAAATGTGACACTGGTGGTCGGTCAGCTATTTTCTGTGAGAAATGGTTTCAACGTAACCCTAGAGGTCAGTCGGTTATCTTCTGTGAGATATCCGTTAAACATGACACTTATGTACTGGCCTGAAGTTTTTATGTCCATATTAAACACAGTGTGCATATCACTTAGCGCAAATAAACAAATTTACGGCTTCAGCACTTTATGTATAGAGCTGAAGTTTTGCATTCATGCACCTCCTGTGTAACAATAGTGGGTTGTCAACAATCATCTGTGAGAAAACGGTCACCCTGGAGGTCGGTAAGTTATCGTCTGTGATAAATCGCTTAAGCTTGACACTGGTGGTTTGTCAGCTATCCTTTGCGAGAAATCGGTTAAATAAGACGCTGGTGGTCGGTCAGTTATCTTCGGCGATAAATCGCTTAAACTTGACACTGGTGGTTTGTCAGCCATCCTCTGCGAAAAATCAGTTAAACCAGACACTGGTGGTCGATCAGTTCTCCTCTGTGAAAAATCAGTTAAACAAGACACTAGTGTGTTGTCAGCTGTGCAAATTTAATACCATAAATTACAAATATCACGACTTAATGTATTGTGCACTGGAATCAAAGTTGAACAAAATGTTAGGGGTGATATCTGCATATCACTTACCCCAAATCAGCAAATATACCACGTCAGCACTTTTGTACTTATGTGTTTCCTACAGTAGCCTTGCTACCAAATGTTAAACTAAGTTTTCGGATGACACTATTCAAGATTTGCGATTGTTACAGAAGCGACAGTACAAATACAAATATTTGCCCGTCCACCGTTTTTGACTATTTGAACCTAAACTATTTAATATCTTAGGGTAATATTATATCATATAGTCGTCTAGAACACACCTTGTGCCTTTCCTACGTCACTGAAAACTGTTCACCACTTCTCTTTGTCCTATTTTTGTACTTTATTCACTTCCTTTTTTCTTTGGTAATTTGTGTTAAACATCGTGTTGGGAATTGGCCATCCGATTAGTGACCCGGAACTTCCTTATTGGCTGGTATACGAATGCTTGTTTCGACCGCACAGATCTAACACGTTTCCATATTAAACTCGCTTCTAATTGTTTATATATCTTAACGGGGGCAAAAAAGGGCTCTGTGAGAATTTATTATACAAATTAAAGTAAATTAACAAAACTTTCCAGACATCAACACTGGAACATTTCCTTCTTGAGGTCGGTAATTTTGTGATTTGTGGTAATTTACCATGCACACATAGCGTCAATGATGGAACAGTGATAACATGTATATAATCTCAGCTCAATACATGAAGGAGGAAAATCCTCCTCATCCCATTGTGCTCTGAATGTACATGTGTGCAAAGCCTGAGCTTAATACATGCTCTACTTTTAACGATACCGCTCCATTTACCTTAACATGACTTACCCAGTACTAGGCGCACACCACCAACACCAACGCTCGGGGTACAGCATAAGTTTCCACAGTCGAGTTAAAAAGATAATCCACACGATGCATCACTGGTAGTAAGGAAAACTGAACCAAAAGAACAAAGTGATGACACGATAATGTGAAGCGATGGGACAATGCTAAGTTCGCAGTTCGTGTCATGGGTTCGCATTATCGACCCATGGCTTTGTAGTATCGTTCATAGTGGCCTTAATCAGCTTCCACACATACTATCATAACCCCACACCAGACATTAGGACAATTTCACCGTGACAAAATCGGTCATGTTTCCATAGGTTTATATTTTTTGTCTGGACTTAAGCTAGGGATCAACGCATTAAGGTATCATGGTGATCCAAATCCAGGAACTTTTGAAAATATCCGACACTATAGACAAATTAGACTGAAATCTAGACTATTTTCCAAATGTCAGTAGTGAGGAAATTTCTGCATACATAGCAGTGAGATTTGTGCTAAAGGATGCACCCGTTTACCAAGATTTAAATCTGTAGATTCACTTGTTATATTATAAGATTGCCAAGTTTAATTTATCGTCAACATATGTAATATAGTCATTTTTGTATCTAGTTGCCTGTATTCAGATGTGTGTAAAATCACCAATACTAGCTACCAACATTGCCTTTAGTCCACTGACAGGTAACAACACAAGCTCTACACGTCAACATTTTGCAGTTCATGTTCTCGAGAACATGATATCGACCTAACTGTAAACCCTGTTACTGACACTGTCACATTTAATGTTGTTTACACGTTTTAGTATAATATAACCGTTATACGTGAATTTTATTTTATCTCTTGCAGTACATGATCTCAAGGCAGTATAGATTTAGAGATGGATGTTAGGAACTTAAAGTGATGTAGTCTGTCCGCACAGAGGGTAGTGTAGGCTGTGTCACTGAGTGGCACAGAGGGTAGTGTAGGCTGTGTCACTGAGTGGCACAGACGGTAGTGTAGGCTGTGTCACTGAGTGGCACAGACGGTAGTGTAGGCTGTGTCACTGAGTGCATTTTGTTTTAATCTTTTATTGCTGCATTGTAAAATAAATTACTGTCCACGCATGTTGCACAACCGTCAACTTAATTTAGACGTCACTCGAGGCAATGAGTTCTGGGTGTTGAAACTAAGCTTACGGAGTTATTAGAATTGATTATGAATTACAAAAAACATTCTAACTGCATTTTCTTTGTAATGATATGGATGTTCAACATATCAGTGTGTTGATCTTGTTAGGTGTACAGGGTGGGGACAGTCCTTAAAACTTCTTGAAAGTGCTTGAAAAATACAATTTCATTTTCAAGCACTTGAAAGTCCTTAAAAAGACAAATACTCCTGGGAACTCCTTGAAAATCTGTGTTTGTCCCGAACTTAAATATTGTCTGCTGACCGCCGAGTCTGTATTCGGGAGCTCGCTGATAATTCTCCCTTAACGAGGGCTTCGGCTGGCACTCGCCACTCTGGCAAATTTAGAACAAATTTTTGAAATGGCGATAAAATTTGAAAGAAAATGCAAATGTTTTTAGCAACAAATATACAAAATCTACCATGAGACTTTTATAGGATTTTTAGCAGATTTTCGCAATTTTTCCTGTGAAATAATCCACTTACTTTGCATTTCAAATGGCCTCATCTTGGCGAAACAACAACATCACAGTTGTATGGCGATTACTTGCCAGGAATCTACAACGGGGGTTCAGTATTGTTGCAAGTTGGCTTACATTAAATAACGTTTTAAATCAGTTTTGTTAAATAACGAATGAGAATCATGGCATTTTGGGGGATGCCTTTCATCGCCAATTGTAAAAAAAAATATCAAGGTAGAGTTACATCTGTAAATGAAGTTACCTCCCATGAAAAATGTAAACTTTTCCACATAATAAACTATTTTTTTTTATCCAAAGTAAATTAAATGTTTCAGGATATGTGCCGTTACATAAATGTGTACGCCCTCTGGTTTTCTCCTGTCAGACTGATACTTTAATATACTGATCATAATGTTGCATTTAAATAAACTGAATTTACAAATTAATTTCGTAACAAATTTTTCTGATAAGAGGAAATTACAATTTACTAGGATCTTACAGATAGGTTGAAAACCTCCAGATAAAGATTGAATAGACCAAACTGATTCTAGCAGCTACACCAAGGCAGATGAAAACGAATTACAGAAGGAGATCTACAAGAGTCATGGCTACTAAGGAAGTATGGCTAAACAAAAATAGTATTTACTACAAAATCTGATGAGTGGCTAAAGTGAAAAAATACTGACCCAGAGGAAATATGGCGTTCATTTTTTTTCTGAGCCAAGGCCGGGTCAAAGAATGTGTCGCATTACAGAGGTGAAGGGCAGATATTTCTTGAAAAAGTAAGCATATTATTCAATGTACATACATGCAAATTAAAGCATCTATAATTCACACTTAAAATATATCCTATAATTTGCACCATGGTATGTTTAAACTAGCCTTGAAAATAACAAAAATCTCCTTGAATTTCGTTTTCTTATACCTGTGCAAACCCTGGTGTAGCTAGGTTGACTTAGTTTACTGAATATAGGCGACTGTCTACAAGAAATTGACTATAGCATGATACAATATTTAAATACTGATTTTCATTCACTCGCCCAGAGCATTCATTCGTAGTGTGCCTTGGAACGTCCATTCTTGGTCGACGACTGGTATACGAATGTCCGTTCGACGCACATACTCCTACATACTTATGTTTGAAAGCTTAAACTTGTGCTCGCCTAACTACATACGCTACTAGTTCGTCTGATATCGGAGCAAAGCGTGTTAATAATTTTGTGTCAACACCATTCCTGCAATTTTCTGTTTTTCAAGCGTTAACGGCGTTGTCTTCTCATTTACGGAACTACTAAGCTGTTTATTAGACCCACAACATTGTAGGTGTCAACGTCCACTACACATGCGCATTGGCGACGGCATGATTTATGCACTATTTATGCATTTACACGAACAGTTTAGAATAAAACCATAACTGAGGTACATTGACAAGAGGCTCTTAATTATATTGTATTCCTGCATGAACCTGGACTCGGCATCCTCGAGGCCTGGTCTCTTTGAATTGTTTTAATGTCATTGTATGTTAAATGTGATGACAAGACAGCATTTTGAGTAAATCTAGTCCAGTAACGTCTAATAAAGTGCAATAACATCACTGCAATGAGTAGTTCATGGTGCTAGATGTACCATTTATGCATTTACATGAACAGTTAGAATAAAACCCTTGCTGAGGTAAATCGACAAGAGGCTGTATTTCACTGGTTACGTGTGAAAGTATACCAGCTATCACACTGTCGTCGTTGCTCTAGTCTTACTCTCTATGCAGTGCATCTTTAAATATACTAGTACAGAAAAGGGTGTCATTCCACCGAACATATGAATCGTGGTAAACATTTATAACGCAGAATTTCAGAAAGGGCACTCTGTACTTTCCATCATTTAGTAGTTCACCCAGTTTTTATTCCATAATGCATATGCTTTGCACCGCCATGGACTAATAAGTCTATAATCACTTATCTCCAGTTACACTTGTGTTAGTTGATGGGTGATGATCATATAAGACTTTCTTTTCCAGAACTTTTCTCAGTCATGTTGAGAAAGCAGGGCCAGTGTCGTGTTCCGCAGATCTGAGATTGATCTGACGACAGCTCGTTTTACCTCAGCTCTTTAGCGTTTGGAGGTACATGTAATAGTGTATGTTGTAGAGGTATGGCTTACCATTAGATCAGGACCGTAAAAATAGAAACTACAAGGTGTGTGAGTCAAACTCAAAGTATTTGTGTAACACAGTCTGTGATAAAAATGGATATTGGGAATTCTAATTGGAGATTTGTTTTTGGCTATTCTGAACGGGCCTGCTCTGAATTACCTCCCTTGTTTCATGTACACGACAGAGACTGCGACGTGAGATTTGTTTTTGATGCGTGAAACTACGAGAGGTTCGACGTAGCCTATTAAAGTATGTAGAATATGGGCGTAGCCAAAAGAGTGAGAAATATTTTTAAGGCAACAGAACGTAGAAACAAAAACCCATGAAATTCGCCCTGAGTGTCGCAAAATTTGATGTGTTCAGCTGAAGAGTTCGCCGAAACAGTCTGTTGTATTTAATTAGGGGCAGGATCTTAAAATTATCTCTGAATGGCTTTAAAAAATGCGTAACGTTTATTCTGGACTTCCAAATACATGTAGGGTTACAAAATAAAAATCAGTCTTAACGCTAGATCTTCAACCAGCTTGTGAAACTTGCCATTTGTCACTTACTGAGATCCCACCTAAAAACAGTTTACTCCTTAAAACTCACCTTTCAAGCGGGAGAGAGACCTCAAGGGAGGAAATTCGGTGCATGATTGCATGACTGAGTTATCTGATATACTTTTACCATCCTTCTTGCATATAGTGACTTGTGTAGACGTCCATGTTTTTTGAAATAACAATTAGCAGTGATTTCGAGAAATTGGTAAACTCTCTTCTTTCAACAACAGTATGGTATTACATATCTTCTGGGAGACCAAGATGAAGTACGCAAGCTCAAGCCGTTTTAAGTGTACGGCCTGCTAACCATCCAAATTTTCCAGACGAATGCTGGAAACCATACTGCAAATCTATAACACTAAAGGTTTACAATAGGCAAAATGGAATGCTACTCTGGGGACCCTGTCTTATCAATACGCCTACATGGTCTGATATCCGAATGTTACAACCCCATTGTTGTAGCTTATTGTTAAAAACTGTATACCTTGAAAGCTAGGTACTCGAACTCGGTCCCTTAAAATTTTTGGTTCAGCACTCAACGTAAAAGAATAGGTCAAAAACCGGAGCGCGCGCTACAAGTGAACACTGTGAGCAAATCCAAGTCATATCTGGGGTATTCCATGTGGTGCTCAAAAGAGGTCGCACTGTATGCAATGTAATGATGCCATTAAGACATGGCTCAGCCGGTGAAGGAGATATACCGTCGTTATATAACGTGAATAATCACCGTAGAGATGCCAAACACAAACCTACAGACAAACCTCAAGTCGGCCAATTCGAATATGTTTATTTATTTTTTTATTTGATCGGTGTTTTACGCCGTGCTAGAGAATATCGCACTTATACGACGGCGGCCATCATTATGGTGGAAGGACACCCGGCAGAGCCAGAAGGAAGCTGACAACCATCCGCAGGTTGCTGGCAGACCTTCCCACAGTATACAGCATGGAGAGAAAGACCAAAATAGTGACGACAATGTTATAGGTGGCAAATGGCCACACGTGTCTGGTGAAAAACGGCGCCCTGGCAGTTTACCTTAGTTAGGGTTTTATTGTAACTGTAAATGTATAAATATTAGCAAATTACTCCCCCTCCCACCTGGCTCGATGGCTTAAGCAGAATTAGGTTAAATGCAGTGATATGAATTGCAATTTATTAGACGTCACTGGTCCAGAATTACTCAAAATGCTGTGTTATCACATTTAACATACAATCAAATTAAATGATATCAGTCACTACTAAACCATTAAATGATTCTCACGTGTAGTATTCTAGGCGAACTCTGTGACATGTTTATCGATTTTCGTGGGTTTACGTTTTGTCCTTTGTGCCAGTGAACAAGGAAGGCTTCCTGCTATGTACAGGTCGCATCCTGAGCAACTATCCAATAGAACAGCCTTCCCCAGCCAAAAGTTTTAGGGGAATTCCCTCCCCATTCCTTAGTACATAAAGACTGGGAAGTAAAAAGACACTCTTCAACATTTTCACAATGTGATCACAGAGCAAATCGTGCCTGAGGGCCCTCCTTTAATTTAGAATTTCTCTAAGAGCCTTTGTCAATCTGTCAAAGAAAAGGTGGCAATGGTGCGGAATGTTCCAAGGAATTTCACTTCATATACCTTATTACCTGGACTACAGAAAACAAGAAGATACTTTATAACCTTTCACGATGTGGCCACGGGACGAGTCGTTTCCGTGTTTTCACGACCTCCTTTTACATAACTAAACTTACAATACCCTTGATAAATCGCACATCCTCATAACAGGCATAACAAAGTGAATTTAACATTCGTATGACAATTTGTAAGTGTCTGTCTCAGCGTTTCTTAACGTTCATTTATATAATTAAGATGTACACCCTAGAAAGAAAAACCAGAGCAGCAGCGACAGTGTGATAAACGTACAGCCAAGAGAAAAAACCCAGAGCACCGGCGACAGTGTGATAAATGTCATATGGTCACACGTAACTGGTGAAATACGTTCTCACGTCAATTTAACTCAGGTTGGGCTTTGTTCTCACTGTTAATGAAAATGCAAAATAGTAGCAAACTACACACCCCTTGCAACATGGCTTAAGGTGAATTAGGTGGAAAAAAAGGCACTGATGTTATTGCAATTTATTAGTCGTCACATGTCTAGAATTACTAAGAATACTGTGTTATCATCACACGTCGACTTGTGTCGACTAGTTCAGTGTTGTATGGTAATTTAGTATGATCCTATTCACTTTAAAAAAAAACCGGCAAAATATTGAAGACCACATTTACGACTAACTTTTCGCACATTTCCCTCTCAACTGTCTGTAATATTTATGTTTTCTCCACTTTTAATTCCATAAGTTGGCTTGTGAAGACGAATACTTCCTTGTCTCCGTCGGGGTCATAAATATAAAATGAACGTTGGTCCTCTATTTCCAACTTGCCCAACAAAGATATGTTTGGACATTTAGGTCATATTTATGCAGCCTTAAGCACCAACAAATGGGTAATTCCCTAGCGTGACGACGCCCGTTAAACAAACTACCTTATTTTTCTGCTTGACTGAATGTATTAGACACATACGCCCAATATTTACATTCACATCAGTTTAAGGCAATGCTATTCTTTGTATGCCCTGGAATGACTTCCCTATCTTAAGAGCTAAAGATTATTGAAACTTTCCTCGGCAGGCTTGTGCTTTTTAAAGTATTGATGTAATTACATCTAACTGCAACGCCTAAAGTTTATATCGTCTTGATCCAGATTACACGCGATTTGGTTTTTGCAGACACATCACTCTCTCCTGAAAACAAGGGGACTAGCATCTTTCGATCTAAATCTGGAAAACACAGTAAGATGAATGTACAGAAGAAAACATCACAAAACTTACAAGATGATAACTGTAAATGTATTCACTTTTCCGAGATTACAAGGCGGTGGATAACTACGGTGGCACTTACAATATACAGCTACAATAACCATAGGAACAGTTTTAACATCAATATGGATACAAATAACTAACACATACTGTCACAAATAACTTTCAAAACATAAACTTTTAACAGCATAACAACTCACTTTTGGACTCACAAACATATAATGTAGCTGTGTGGTAATTAACATTGTAATTAGCTCCGGGACACATGTTCATGGATATGATCACGTGTTCTTTTGATAAATGGCATACAATCACACACGACTGCCGAAATTCGACCACCGGATTGTGTGACACTTGATACGTGGACACACATAACCGGTGAAATTCAACCGCTTGATAGTGTGTCAGCTGTCATAAGAAAATTTAAAACGACAAAATACGGCCGGGTCGAGCGACAAATAAATGACACGGGCGAAATACTGGCCTGTTAACTGTGCCTAAACATGGCGTTTGTCTGGTGTATTGGACATGGCACTTCACTGAGTTGCAGGGTGTATTTCAGGCCACGGCGCGGTGTATAACCAAATTGCTCTTACAAACATACAAATGCTTCCGCAGGCAACAGACCCCAATTCATTACTGTGTCATGTAACCACCTACTAAACTGGTGGTGATGTATTTTAGTTAAGGGTAAACACCAAATACAACAGAGAGCAAATTGATACGAACAAGACCCAACACCAAAATAGGCGCAGTAAGTGAACTGTCATACACGGTAGAATTATGTTGGAAGTCTTCAAGATGGCTTACTGACATACCGGTATGCATTTGGCATTACTGACAGTAGCGAAGAATTGGGGGGACGAATGAAGTAGAGAACGCATTTCCCAGGTTGAAAGTTTAAGAACAAAAGAAAATGTTCCAGAAAAAAGCGTGCCTACACATAGCAATACTGTCTTGTCTGAGGGCGTTCCAGAACCTGCTGAAGCTTGTTTGTTTTGAAAATCTTTTCGTCCGTTTGCTCATAAGTATTCTGTTACCACTGATTCAGTAATGATATCATATTAAACATACATACCCCATGATTTAGGGAGTTCAGCATATGCTGTGATCATATTTCTCATAGCTCCAGATAAGTAACGTTACCACTGATTCAGCAACGCTATGACATTAAACATACACACGCTATGAATTAGGGAGTTCGGCATATGCTCTGATCATATTTATCATAGCTCCACATGTACAAGACCTTCTGAAGCATTTTATATTATAACATTTTAAAACAATGTACGCCCAGCAAACGTTATCCACTGCAACTCAGAACAACACGTTATACGAACAAAACTGACAAATTGCTGTTTATGTTTAAGGGCGTGCCATTACTTCTAAGAGTCGATCCCAGAAAACCTCTTCGTCCGTTTGCTGATTTTCCCACATGAGAAAAGTAATGTGTTTCCACAGATTCAGTAACGACTTTGGCATTTCCGTCACCGAGATCTCTTCCATCATGATCACAATAATGGCGTCCTCACGACCGTCTCTGACCATGCGCATGCCCGTCATTTGAATTTCAAACTCACACCAGTCGCTTCTCAGAAAGGTTCTGGTGATCACCAGGATGACTTTCCGGCTGTTGTTCACGGCGTCTACAATGTTCTGTTGTATGCTGACACCTACAGGGAAATCACGATCATGGAGGCAAAGTTTGTAATTGTTCTCAGTTTCCAAAACGTTTCGTAGATCACGACAGGCCCACTGGTAATTCTGCGAATTGTACGCCACAAAGGCGTCAAATTGATAATGTTCCATGGCCAGTTCGTCATATACAGGGCCTCTACGACATTTTGTCCTCATCCAGTATTTTATGTTCCATCTGTAACGGTAGCCCAATATTGCCAAGATTACACAGAGAGTTAACAAACAGGATCCAACAACAGAAAATGTCAACCAAAACTTGCTGACGCAGCTGACATCCATATCCTTTACTTTTGACTTTAAGTTCATTATATTTGTCATTGTTCCATTTCCCATGCTGCATGACAGGCTACCATTTTCGAGGATATTGTGAGAGTTGTCTTGAATAAAGTGCACAAATGTAAGCGTGTCACAGGTACAGAGGAAGGGGTTATCATTAAGAGACAAAGTCACTGACTTATTATTCGGAGAAGAACGAGTAGATGTGACCCAGCAAATATCCTTGGCGGATAAAGACGAAACAACATTGAATGACAAATCAAGATATCTCAGCCACTGAATGTTGAGCACAGCCACGGGAATTACAGTTAACTTGTTGTTTCTGAGGATTAAGTTTTCAAGGTTTAGAAGTTGTATAAACACATCTTTGTGCAAAGTTGTTAAATCATTGTTGGACAAGTCAAGCGTTTTTAGATACTTAAGAGATCGAAAGGCTTTACCATGAGTGTCAAGCAAAAAGCCTTGTCGAAATCTGCAGTTTTGGGCTACAAGGACGTGTAGGCCTGGAAAAGAATAAAAAAACTGTGGATTCATCATTGAGCAGTCGATACCAGAAATATTTAACACCTGCACTGCCTGAAATCCTGAGGCGGCAAACCAGCAACCTACCAATCTGGTGTATGCAAAATCAATGATACGAAGATTATCTGCGTTTAGTATTGTAGCATGTTGTAATCGAATAGCGGTGCTGCCAACATAGCTCACGTTTAACAGCTGAAGGGAAGGTGGCACTGACACAGTGTAGTGCAGCGCATCTACGAGGCCGGGATTGTTAACATTGTTAAAAGGCATGTAGAACATTATACCGGGACTGACGTTGACGTTTCTGAGATTTTTAAACCTCACCAAGGCATAAAGGGCAAAGGAATGACTGGCTATAGCTAAGCTATTTTCCCCAATATCTAGCGTTTCGATGCAACCAGGATATTGCATGTTTACAAGAACTTGAACTCCCAAACGGATGATAAAATTGTGACTGAGATCTAGATGTTTAACACATAAAGTAACTAAATGAGCTGTATTGTTTTTGCTGAGAATTAAGTTAGCCCAAACCAAACGACTTCTTAAATCTAGATTACAGCTGGACAAGGAAAGATACGTCAAATTCCTATGACGAACGTCGGTGAGAGCAAATAAGGCACGGTTTAATCCATCAGTTTTAATCTTTAAACTTTTCAAATGAGGAAAATGTTTCAAACTGCCAATTTCAAGCTTTGAGCACTCGACATGTAGCGACTCAATTGATAGGTTCGCAAACACAGCCAGCGTTTCTTCCTGTACAGCTCCCAGCAAGTTAACCTGTAAAGACTTCAGACAAGACATGCGTAGAAATCCTCGCCCAAAGGGTAGCCCGTCAATGCCATCAATGGCAAGCACTGTCACAAATTCAAGGCTGCTGAACCGTTGGTCTTGATATCCATTTGGAAGATCTTTCCTGTCCGTGTTAGCATTGTAGATTACCTTGAGCGTCTCTAACCGCTGAAGTGGACGAAAGACATTAGGAGGATAGGCATCGTAGGTTAGTTGAAGATTGTTATGGTTTAGATTGAGAGACAAGAGCTTCGACAATCCTCTGAAAGCGCCTAATTCTAGGCGATACAGTCTGTTGTGCGAAAGATCCAAGGAAGTCAGACAGTTGAGATTGATGAAGGTATAATTGGATATCACCTTCAGGAGATTCCAGCTTAAGTCCATGCTCTCTGTTGTTGACGAAATGTTAATCGGTACCTTGTCTAATCTGCGATGCGACAGGTCAATATGACGGCCATCAGTTCTGGTTAGTGACACAATCACAACAATGGCGGGTAAAAAGCGCTCCATGATCTCACCCAGTTCAATTATTACCACGAGGAAAACCGTTCCCGATATACAACCCGTCTGCCGTAGAATCAGGTAGGCAAGTATCACGTGGAGAAGTTGGCTTTCGTTTTTCTTTACTAGGAGCGTGTGGTGCAAACAAAACACAGGCAGCGATGGAGTCATGTGAATGGGCTACTACACCAGGAAGTCAGGCGTTATAAGAAAAACACCACAAAGTCTACATTTTGACATGTTGGGCGTATATTATTGAAAAGAAAAGGCAGTTGTAACACTTTTTCCAATTCTTAATGTTAAAGAAGAAAACGCCAAATGAGGCAAAATTTAGAACAACAAGCGTAAAAAAACGAATTTACAAGTATGGTCTTTAATATATTTTTCAAGTTTTTTCTTTTGGAAGAGAAAGGGGTGTGTGAATATATTTTTCTGTGGTGGGTATTTGGGACAACCTTTTGGTACTTTGTACTTAATATTTCATTTTTCACGGTCAATAATTTACCGCGAAAAATAATTTCAGGAAGAAAAATGCAGTATTGAATCATATGATACAGGTAGTAGTATTAAGGAAGTGAAATCTCCGCCGGGCGGGTCTGCTAAATTTTAGCCGCAGGGAGGGGAAATAAAGCTTTGCATATATATACAAAGTCTGGTGCTAAGTCTTGGTGGGTATAAAACAAAGTGGGAGTTCATTCGTCTTTAGTTTGATCAATCTTCGGTATGATGGTAGAGTGAAAGAAAAGTAGATACCAACACGGGCTGACTTCCAGGGAATGTCGCTCTGATACACACTATCCCATTGGCCGGGTCTCTCTTGTGGACCAATGATTGAGCTTCTAACAAACAGTGAAGTTTGTACAACAACGCAATGGCCGTTTGACAGCTACAGAATTGTTTGCGGTTTCTAACCGGCTACATTAAAAAATCGAAGCAAAGTTAATCGTGTTGCTTGATAATGAATAAATGAATCACTGACGCCGATAATGACAAATTCATTTGCGTTGAACTGCTGAAAAGGTGACTGGTCAATTTGCCGCTCCATTAAAAGTACTTATCACAGGTTCGAAAAAAATGACAATTTTGTGAATACTGCTCAAGGTAGGTGCAAAAATAATCCTCTCTCACAGTGATAATCCACCCCCTATTGCGTTAACCCCTGATCCAGATTACAAGAATTAGTAGCACCGTACGAAACAAAGGCGGATTAAAGCGACCCATGATGATACCTGTTTGAAGTGCTTGAGCAATTTAGGCCATTTTATAACAAGGAAAAATAAAAAGTGTTAAGATTTTTTCCAGTATTCCCTTAATTAAACACGCGAAAATTAATTCCCACCAACATATTTTTGGAGTAAATCTGCTAATATAAATCCCAGTGAATAATAAGTACTTCACAGTTTTTATCGTCACCACACAATAATGTTCTAAATAAGGATGTGATCCATGTCTAATAAATATATTTGAATGGAAATTTGTTGTTTGTATCCAAATATATGCATTTAATCTACAATATGATAATATCTATAAATAAATAAAAATTCTAAATATGGCAAAAATTCAGGTTGAACACATTTATTAGCTGAAGAGACCAAATTGTAGTGCAAATATCATTGTTAAACATGTGTTGTAACCTTATTTATAACATTATTACACAAAGACTATATTACCCAAAGTGGTCCCACGCTTGTTAAATAAACTACCTTATTTGTCTGCTCGACTGAATGCATAAGACACAGACGCCCAATATTTACACTCACATGGGTTTACGGCGATGCTGTTCTGTGTTTGCCGTTGAATGACTTCCCTATCTTCAGGGCTGAAGATTACTGAAACTCTCTTCGGCAAACTTGTGCGTTTTATAGTATGGAGGTGATTATATATAACTGCAACCTCTAGCAAATGTTCTAAATTTTATGTCGCACCTGATTACACGCGATTCTGTTTTTGCAGACATGACTCTCTCGTAAGACAACGGGACAAGCATCTTTCGATCTAAGTTTGGAAATCACTGGAAGATGATTGTACAGAAGAAAACATTACAAAACTTACAAGATGATAAATGTAACTGTATTCACTTTTCGGTGATTACACGGCGGTGAATAACTACCGTGGCACTTACAATATGTAGAACGGGTGCGACGTTAAAAGCCAAGCATACATAATGATTCCAAATTATTACAACTATACCTATGGAGGCAACTTTACTTCTGATTAGGGGGATACGTCTGATATCACTGACACTAATTACAATAACACTGTTGATTAGGGTGTTGACCACTCTTAACAAAAATATGGACAGATAAAATAGCAACAGGAAAAGTTTTAGCAACAGTAGGGAAAGTAACAACAGCAATAGAGACAGTTTAACAACAATATAGACAGCTTAGCACCAATAAGGACCGTTCTAAAAGCAACAAAGAGGACAGTTACAACAGCAAAACCGACATTTTTAACAACAATTTGCACGGTTGGAAAATAACTATATGGATTGCTACAGTAGCAATAGAGACAGTTAGAATAACAACACGCACAGTTATTCAAGACCCTAAATGATAATTTAAACTCTGCTTATTCTTCGAATAAAGCAGTGCTCTCTAAATATATAGCAGATAAAAAGTGAATCAAGACGACCTTCACCACTGATGTTAGATTGGGACTTGTCATTTGTACGAAATTCTATTACCGTTCCATTCCTTTTTATTTCATACAACGCACTGCTTGGCGCTAAGCCAAGTGCACATTATCTGAGTCGTGCGATACCCGCCATCACGAGACAGAAGCGTTTAACTTCTGGACGGGTCTATTGTAGTTCTATGGGTGGACAGAGGTTGTTGTTTACATTGAATAAAGCAGACGACAAATATAAACAAAGAAACAAAATTGCTATTTTTTTCTGTCGGAGCAAACGTTTATTTTTTTACATACGGACCTGATAATTCTTCCTCCGAGTCTTCTTCAGCGGCTTCTCCTGAACGTCCCAGTTGACCACAAACCATGGTATGGTAATCAACCAATGGGTCTTAAAAAGATCGGATCAATAATGTCTGATATTTCCCTCGATGCAAAACTTAGCCGCCGGTACACGAATCACTGCGTCCGGGCTACGACAGCCACAGTTCTTGCTGATCTCAGGGTTTCTGTGATGGACGTTATGTCTGTGACAGGCCACCGCAATGAATCCAATGTAGGGAGTTATGTCACCCAAACCGTCCGTTTCAAAACGCCGTGAAATCAGCATTATCCTGCATGCTTCAAGTGTGTTATCAGAAAATGTTGAAAGTGAAAATGACGTTGAGTGAAAATACTCCCATGTCAGTCACGCCAATCCCACTGCAAATGCCCGACGTTGTCGACTGTAATGTTACACATAATAATGACAATACAATCCAAATGGCAAAATTCCAGTTTTCAGTCACGCCTCAAAGTTTTGGAGGGCTGTTCAACAATGCAACAATAAATAACAGCAGAGTTCACATCAACTTCACATCCTCTGGAAAGCAGACTGACTGCAGATCGTCCTTTTCAACTCCCAATTCTTGTTTGATGTTTATCCGAGTTAAACCGTTGTTTTTTTACCCACAATGTTCAGTCCGTTTGCTCATGTTTTCTCTCTGCGAACTCTATTGTCTGACTGCCGCCAATAAATTGCCGTTGACCCAGATCTTCAAATTTGGTACATCATGTGACCTTTATGCATGAGTGTGACGTGTATATTTTACGTAACTGGTACGGCGCACTGAGTGAAACACGTGCACGGGGGCTGGTTTAATGTACATATAACTTTGTACAGATTGCGTCATTACAAATTTAAACTGTGATAGCCATCCATTGTATTTCACAATACAATAAACGCAAATCCTATTTATTTTCATGATACCTTCAACATATAAATTATAATATATTTATTTGCCTGCTTATAATAAGCATAAACACATATCTGTCATGTTTTTATTGTTTTGTTATTTATCAACATATGTTGAGAAATTAATATTGAATCGAAAATGTAAACTGAAGTGTTCCATTATTCCAACATTCGTTACCCAGTGTTTATGAATTTGATACAGAATAAAACACGACCGCAAAGCATTTACACAAGTAAACCAAATAAAATTCAGTATCAAACTATTGTTAACCTAATTTTGTGTGTTTGAATTATTATTTTTTCGTACGTTATTCAGACTTTAATTACGTTTACACAGTTGAACTCCCCACTTCTGTTGTCGTTTTGCTGATGCCAGAGGTTTCCAGCTCCTTTAGCTCTGTCAGACAGAGTTTGGGAAAACTTTTGACCTGCCAGCAACGAGCGACCTCCGGGCTCACTGTCAGTGTTTGTCACTGTTTGACACCGTGCCTGTCCTACTGAAGCCCACCCTGATAACAGCGTCTCAGCTTAAAGCAGGACAATATGCTATATTTGTGCTATATTTTAGAGTCGGAATTGTTTTCGAAAAAAAAACGTATTCTTTTTATTATTCCATTCTAGTCGTGAAGCACGTCCGTAATATTTAGCATCGCATTTTAACACCCCCTCTAAAACACAGCATGGTTTCGTGCAGAATTAGGTCACGCCCCTTCAGAACGTTCGGTTGGACGAAAACAAGGTGTCAGGGAAAGTGGGGGCGTTTTTTGCTGTTAATTTATACCGCAATGGCGTTTTTGTTATAATTACGAAAACATTTTGCTTCTACCAAGGTACTGAATAGAAATAATGTTCGCGTCAGGGTAGTCTAAAGGTAGTTCTACATCAAATCGATGTGGAAGAGTTTACAAACTTTAGGCCTTCGACCTAAAATATAAACTTTTCCGCATCGATTTGATGTAAAACTACCGTTAGACTACCCTGACGCGAACATTATTTCTTAAATATAAACCGCAAAATAAGTATAAATTACAGTGTGACAATTGAGATTCGGACATATTCTCATAAGGTGAAATATTATCACGTGCTCTTGTGATAAATGGCACATAGTTACACACGACTGCCGAAGTATTACCACTGGATTGTATGATATTTGCTATATGGACACAAATAACCGGTGAAATTCGGCCGCGTGATAGCGTGTCAGTTGGAACAGAAACACATAAAACGACAAATACAGCCAGATCGAGTGACAAATAAAAAAGACAGGCGAAATACTGGCCGGTTATCTGTGGTTGGACGTGGCGTTTGTCTGGTGTATTGAACATGGCGTTTCACGGAGCTGCAAGGTGTTATTCGGGTCACGACGCGGTATACAACCAAATTGCTCTTACAAACATACAAATGCGTCCGCGGGAAACAGAACCCAATTAATGACTGCGTCACGTGACCACCCACTAAACTGTTGTTGATGTATTTTAGTTAAGGATAACATCAAATGCATCAGAGAGCAAACTGTCAGAAACAAGACCCAACACAAAAAAGACGCCCAAAAATCAACTGTCCTACACGGTAAGTAAAATTATGTTGAATCTCTTCAAAATGCCTGAATAACATCAATTTGTCTGGGATTACTGACAGTAGCGAAGGATTAGGGGGAGGGGATGGCGGAGGGATGAAAAGAAAAACTGAGATTGTAAGTTAAATAACGAAACAAAATGTTTCATCAAAAGCGTGTCTACACATACCAATACTTTCTTGTCTCAGGGCATGCCTGCACTTGCTGAAGCTTGTTTAGAAAATCTTTTCGTCCGTTTCCTCATAAGTAATCTGTTACCACTGATTTAGTAACGATATAATATTAAACAAACACACCTCATGATTTAGGGGCTTCCGCATGTGATCATATTTCACATAGCTCCACGTAAGTAATCTGTTACCACAGATTCAGCAACGATATAACATTAAACGTACATACCCCTTGATTTAGGGAGTTCAGCATATGCTGTAATAATATTTCACATACCACCACATCTACAGGGCCTTTTACAGCATTGTATATCATCACATTTTAAAACAATCTAGGCTCAGCGCACGTTATCGACTGCTACTCAGAACAACATAATATACGAACAAAAATAACGAATGAATGAATGATTATGGCTTAACGCCACATCAGCAATATTTCAGCCATATCGTGGCGAGAACAAGGTGAAAACCCGAGACGCAAAAAATAACGAAGGATAATTGCTGTTCATGTTTAAGGGCATGCCATTACTTCTAGGAGTCGATCCCAGAAAATCTCTTCGTCCGCTTATTTTTTTTTCCTTATTTTCACTCATGAGAAAAGTAATGTGTTTCCTCTTACAAACATACAAATGCTTCCGCGAGTAACAAAACCTATTTCATTACTGGGTCATGTGACCACCTACTAACCTGTTGATATATTTTAGGTAAGGATAAACATCAAATGTTGAAACCCTTCAAGGTGCCTTACTGACATACCGGTATGCCTTTGGGATTATTGACATTAGCGAACGATTAACGTGGCGTGGGGCGGGATGGAGGGTATGAAGCGAAAAACACATTTCCAAGGTTGTAAATTAAATAACGCAATAAAACGTTTCCAAAAAAGAGTGTAGCAATACCGTCTTGTCTGAGGGCATTCCGGCACCTGCTGAAGACTTTTTGTTTAGAAAATCTTTTCGTCACTTTGCTCATAAGTAATCTCTTACCACTGATTTAGCAACGATATGATATTAAACATCCATACCCCATGATTTAGGGAGTTCAGCATATGCTTTGATTATATTTCTCATAGCTCCACATAAGTAATCTCTTACCACTGAATTAGCAACGATATGATATTAAACATCCATACCCCATGATTTAGGGAGTTCAGCATATGCTTTGATTATATTTCTCGTAGCTCCACATAAGTAATCTCGTACTACTGAATTAGCAACGATATAACATTAAACATCCATACCCCATGATTTAGGGAGTTCAGCATATGCTTTGATTATATTTCTCATAGCTCCACATAAGTAATCTCGTACTACTGAATTAGCAACGATATAACATTAAACATACATACCCCATGATTTAGGGGTTCCGCATATGGTGTGATGAATGAATGAATGAATGTTTATGGCTTAAGGCCACATCGGCAATATTTCAGCCATATCGTGGTGAGAACAAGGTGAAAACCTGAGACGGTTAAGGTTTTCGAAATAATGGTGAGAACATCAAAAATCAAACAAACAGTACAGACATGTTTAAAATCAGATAAGAAGAAACCAAAACAGTTAAAACTCGAAAACCATCATATTTAAAAAATAGTATATCTGAAAAGCTGTGTGTATACAACTTTTATCTATAAATATTTCAGACAATTGAAATTGATATTTTATGATATAGGCCAATAGCCTTCAAATATTTTATGACAACATCGCCAGCAATGCTGTCAAATAAATCATATATAGACATGACTGTGTAGAACGTTTGCCTAACATGGGCAAAGTCTACACAGTCAACCAAGATATGTTTGATGTCATATTGTGCATCACATCCAACACACTCGAGAGCACTGCTCCCATCTAAGATCAAATTGTGTGTTAGATGAGAACGCCCAGTACGACTACTCGTTAAAACTACTTGGTCTCTGCGAGACTTTTCACAAGTATAGGCATTGTAGCCAATGGCAGGATGGATGGCATGCACTTTACTGTGGATCTGCAAGTCGCATTCACCCGGCAAAGGCGACGAATATATTTAAGAACATTAGACTTCACGTCAGTATAAGGGACTTTAACCCGAGATACAGGTTTATATAGGGCAGATTTCGCTTCCCTGTCCACGACTGTGTTTCCATGGATACCAGTGTGACTTGGTATCCAACAGAATATAATATCTTTACCTCTTTTGATTAGTTTTCGATGTTTAGCTATTATCTCAAGTATCAGTGGATTTTTAAATTTATTATTCTGAATCGCCAAAAGACAAGACAGAGAGTCGCTGCATATCACTGCCCTCTGGGCATGCCCACAGGAAACTTATGATAAGGCCAGGAGTATAGCCCTGGCGTCTGTAGAAAGATAGAAGATGAAGGTGGCAGACGAAGAGAAGTGACCCTCTGCTCTAAGACAGCCGCAGCCGCAACCCTGTCCCCATCCTTTGACCCGTCCGTATATATAAATTTATAATCCATATAATGAGCCTTGATTTCAGCAAAACTTATAAGAGATTATAAGTTTAATTATAAAACATATATAATTATAAGTATAATTATAAGGGAATTTGTATATGATTTATTA
The DNA here is from genome assembly GCF_032854445.1 of Liolophura sinensis. Taxonomy (NCBI): domain Eukaryota; kingdom Metazoa; phylum Mollusca; class Polyplacophora; order Chitonida; family Chitonidae; genus Liolophura; species Liolophura sinensis. The sequence continues at coordinate 30,304,244 of NC_088304.1, read as the reverse complement.
TATTTACGTAGATAAAATACTAGTTTAGGTTGTGGGAGAAGCCATGGAGGAGATTCCGGAAAAGACACCGGAGCTATATCTTCCAGCTTGATGTTAGCACCCACAATATGGTCCGGTATGCGAAGACCGAACGAAAGGAATCTTGTAGGGCATTTAGTATATTTGTCTACATATATGGATTGAAAACACAGTCGTAGGCAGAGTTTGTTGGATGAGCTTTAAGCTTTGTAGCATATTGAAGGCTCAGTTTTATACGTCGGTTGTGTAAAGAAGGCTCATTACCCTCCACGTATAAACTTTCTACTGGTGAGGCTCTAAAACCACCAAGGCTGAGCCTCAAACCTTGGTGATGAACAGGATCCAACACTTTAATATACTTCTCAGCGGAACCGTAAATGATGGACCCATAGTCCAATTTAGACCTCACCAGAGAACGATATAAAATAAGTAAAACTTATCGGTCAGCACCCCGTGCTAGACACGACCTTAATTATTTCGAGAGCCTTTGTACATTTAGCTTTAAGCATTTTAATATGAGGTCTAAAGATAGCTTACTACCAAATATTATACCTAAAAATTTAGTTTCTCCAACAATTTTAATCTGTTCACCACAAAAATTAAGCTCAGGATCAAGATGAAGTTTCCGTTTATTACAAAAATGCATACCGACGGTTTTAGACGTTGAAAATCTAAAACCGTTTTCAGTTGCCCATTTCTCGATCTTATTGAGACAAAGCTGCAACTGACGTTCGATATTATTCATATTCTTAACTCGGTAGCATGCAACGAAATCATCAACATATAAAGAACCCTCTGTGCCCGATGTTAATGTTATGGCTAGGCTATTTATTTTTATGTTAAACAGAGTTGGTGATAGAATGCTGCCCTGGGGTATGCAAATTTCCTTTTCTTAAGATTCAGAAAGAGTGGACCCCACCCGTACCTTAAACTGACGATCGGATAAAAATTTAGATATAAATATAGGTAATCGACCTTTAAGTCCCATATACGCGAGATCTTTTAAAATACCATATTTCCATGTAGTGTCATAGGCCTTTTCAAGGTCAACAAATGTGGACACCACATGTTCGTTATTGATGAATCCATCGCGAATAAAGGCTTCGAATCGAACAGGGTGATCCATAGTGGATCTACCTTGACGAAAACCGCATTGAATATTAGAAAGTAACTTGTTGGTTTCAAGAAACCAAACAAGTCTACCATGAATCATCCGTTCTATAGTCTTACAGACACAGCTGGTAAGAGCTATGGGACGGTAATTATTTGGATCAGTATGATCCTTACCCGGTTTAGGGACCGGGATAAAACACGCCTCCCTCCATGATGGTGAAAAATTACCAGTTATCCAAATATCATTAAGCAAGTCCAAGAGAGTCTCCAGTGGCTCAGGTGGTAAATGGTTCAGAAACTTATAATATACTTTATCAGGACCACAAGCAGTATCGTGGGCCTTTTTTAATGCAGTTTTAAGTTCCTCGATATAAAACGGACAATTATAATCTTCTAAATTCTTAGAAGAAAAGGACAATTTAATTTTCTCCTTCTGGTTTTTAATATATTGGAATTTTTTCGTACAATTTTCCGAAGAAGATTTTTTGGAAATTGTCTCAGAAAATTTGTTGGCTATATGAGATGGAGAGGTTAATATATTATCTCCATCTTTTAAATGCTATAGTTTTGCTTTATTAGTTTTGCCCTTGAGTTTCTGAACCAATCATGGGTGTTTATGACGTAATGCCTGAAACAAAGTTCCACCAACAAGATCGTCTCTTGGACTTGATTAATCGACGAGCTTTAGCTGTAAAATTACGAACCTGATTTAAGTTATTATCAGTAGGACATATATTAAAATTTCGCTCGGCGTTTTTGCGGTCCTTAATGGCTTTGCGACAGTCATTGTCGTACCAGTGTTTACTTTGGGGTTTTGGATTTCTAGGTCTTAGGGATAGTTCTGTCAGCGGCTTCTAAAACAAGCTCATTAAATTTTTACATACGATCATCTGCTGCATTCAGAGTCTCTGAGGTGATATCAGCCTCACAAAACGTCTCAAATGCGATCCAATCTGCTTTATCGAATTTCCACCTACCTACACGTTCTAAAGAATTAGAAGTTATATGCTCTAGGATTATAGGAAAATGGTCACTACCACAAAGATCGTCATGCACCTTCCAAGAAAAATCCGGGAGAAGTAATGGATCTGTGATAGTGAGGCTGATAGCAGAATAAGCGTCATTACACCGATGTAAATAGGTATTAGAACCATCATTGAAATAACACAGTTCTTCGTTAGTAAGTACTGTATAATGAGTAATTCTTAAGAATTTTTTTTATCTTTGTCATATGTCTTAACGTTAGTTTCCTGAAGACACAAGACAATAGGATTTAATGATTGGACAAGCTGTGTTATTTCAATAAAATTTACCTTTAGGCCTCGACAATTCCACTGTATAATTTTGTCATATATCGCCATTATGGATTGAGAAGTATAGGAGATTTTGCTTTATGTTTGGGCCGAGGACATCGGCTGGAAGATCTCCCTGGTGCGGGTGATATATCCATCACCTCCGCATCTGATGTTAAAGGACCAACTTCCTCCAACGATCCAAACTTATTAAAAGTTTGGATAGGATACCTAGTGGCTTTAGAGGGACGCTCTGTGGGGCCACTAGCTTTATTAGTTATTTTATTACTATTTTGAGATTGACTTTTGGACTTATTTTTGTCATTTTTAGGGCAATTGGGCTCAGCTGGTTTACCAGGGTGTTCTATACTATTTGCTGATTTTATTTGTTCTTTTGAAGGAGTTTGAGTTGAGGAAGAATTAAATGAAGGTTGAGACGGAAGTTGCACAGAAACATAACTAGGTTTGTCGTTTCCAATGGGCCAAGTCCAAGAGTAGCAACAGTTGCTACTCGCTTGACCACATTGGTAAACAAAGTCGGTAGAGAAGTATTAGAAAGTGAGGCTAATTTTCGGGCGTCCTGATAGGAGATATTGTTTTTAATTTTCAAGTTGATAATTTGTTTTTCCTTAAGGAAAAGCGGACAGTCCCTTGAGGAGGCCATGTGATCTCCACTGCAGTTGCAACACTTAACTGTGTTACTGTAGTCGAAACCATCATGCCCTTCACTGCCGCATCTGAAGCAAATGAGTTTGTTCTTACATTGTCCCTTGACATGACCAAATCTTTGGGAATTAAAACAACATGTAGGATTGGGGATATATAAATCCACATTAACCCTATACGGGCCAACGTGGATATGAGACGGAAGGGAGGTAGTGTTAAAGGGAAGCAGGTATGTATTAAGTTTAAAGAAGTTACCAGATTTCTTCGTAATGAAGCGTTTCACTCTGGTAACACCCTGTGAATTTAGTTCTTGGCAAATTTCTTCCTCAGTCAGGTCAGTTATATCACCATCCCTGTTACGAATGACTCCCTAACAGTTGTTCAGGGAATGGCGAGGGGACGTGAAAACAGATATGTCAGATATTTTATTTAATTTAAGTAAATTTTTTGACTGTTGTTGCCGGAAACACTCAATGAGAATGTCTCCGGATCTAAGTTTTTTTAACGTTTTTATGAGTTCCAGCTGCACCCTGAAAAGACCTTTGCAGTAGAAACGGATGAATTTTTGAAGCCGGCTTTTGTTCACTCTTAGTTGAGAGAACAATGAAAGCCGGCCAACTGCTCTGTTCATTATCCAGTGAGTCAGACAACTTCCTCTTTTTATCAGCACTTGAAGGCGAAGTCGGCTGAGAGGAAAATCTATTAGATATATTAGAAACATTTGATGAAAATTGTACGGCAGACATGGTATGTATATATAAATTTCACCCCATATGTTTCTCACCCACCACGGAGTGCCAACAAGGGCGATGCCTGAACCTGGGAATACCCAGCAGGAAAGGCACCAAGGATTCCCTGTGAGGTATGGTCGAACAGATTGATTTATACCAAAGGTTAAATTCAATCTACTCGATTGACCCTTTGAGCCACCGCCTCAAAGCGCAGTCCCGCAAACGATATGTCAGAAATAACATTTGTTCGCTAAATGATGTGCTGTTATAGAGGGGCTTGAGACCACGCAGAGGCAAGGCATGACCAAGCCGATTGATCGGACCGGGCCCATCCGACCTCCCGTCTCTCTCCAAGTAAGGGCCAAAGTGTTGGGCGTGAGGATCTCGCATGACCGACACGCCCTCAGCCACCAGGATCCCGTCCTCACGAATGAATGAATGAATGAATAAATGATTATGGCTTAACCCCACATCGGCAATATTTCAGCCATATCGTGGCGAGAACAAGGTGAAAACGCGAGACGGTTAAGGATTTCGATATGATATGAACATGAAAAGCAAAAAAAAAGTACAGACATGTTTAAAATCACATAGAAGAAAAATAAGAGTTAAAACTCGAAAACCAGGGTTATATTCTATATGTATATAACTGTTTATCTTTAGATATTTATGACAATTAAATTTTATATTTTATGATACAGGCCAATGACCTTCAAATAATTTATGACAACATCGCCAGCGATGCTGTCAAATAAATCATATATAGATTTGACTGTGTAGAATCTTTGCCGAACATGGGCAAGGTCTACACAGTCAACCAGAATATGTTTGATGTCATATTGAGCATCGCATCCAACACACTCGGGAGGACTGCTCCCATCCAAGATGAAATTGTGTGTTAGACGAGAATGTCCAATACGGCATCTCGTTAAAACGACTTGGTCTCTACGAGAATGAATGAATGAATGAATGATTATGGCCTAACGCCACATCGGCAATATTTCAGCCATACCGTGGCGAGAACAAGGTGAAAGCAAGAGACGGTTAAGGTTTTCGATATGATAATATGAACACCAAAAGTAAAACAAAAAGTACAGACGTGATTAAAATCGAATAAAAGAAAAATAAGATTTAAAACTCAAAAACCAGGGTTATAGTACATGTATATATATATATAACTGTTTATCTATAGATATTTATGACAATTAAAATTTATATTTTATGATATAGGCCAATGGCCTTCAAATAATTTATGACAACATCGCCAGCAATGCTGTCAAATAAATCATATATAGAGTTGACCGTGTAGAATCTCTGCCGAACATGGGCAAAGTCTACACAGTCAACCAGAATATGTTTGATGCCATATTGAGCATCACATCCAACACACTCGGGAGCACTGCTCCCATCCAAGATGAAATTGTGTGTCAGATGAGAATGTCCAATACGGCATCTCGTTAAAACGACTTGGTCTCTACGAGACATATTAAGTGTATATGAATTATAGCCGATGACCGGATGAATAGCATGCAGTTTATTATGGGCCTGCAAGTTCCATTCACCCTGCCAAAGGCCACGAATATATTTAAGAATATTGGACTTCACGTCAGTATAAGGGATTTTTATCTTAGATATGGGTTTATTTAGGGCAGTTTTCGCCTCCCTGTCTGCGACTGTGTTTCCATGGATACCAATATGACTTGGTATCCAGCAGAATATAATATCTTTACCTCTTCTAATTAATTTCCTATGTATAGCTAAAATTTGAAGGATCAAGGGATTTTTAAATTTATTATTCTGTATTGCCAATAAGCAAGACAACGAGTCAGTGCATATCATTGCCCTCTGGGCACACCCAGAAGAAACATATGTTAAGGCCAGGAGTATAGCTCTGGCCTCGGCAGAGAATATTGAAGAAGAGGATGGAAGACGAAAGGAAGAGACCCGCTGCTCTAAGACAGCCGCAGTCGCAACCCTGTCCCCATTCTTGAACCCGTCAGTATATATAAATTTATAATCCATATAATTAGCTTTAATTTCAGCAAAACCTTGCAGAATTATAAGAGGATTTATATTCGATTTATTACATTTACGTAGATCAAATATTAGTTTTGGTTGTGGGAGAAGCCATGGAGGAGATTCCGGAAAAGACACCGGAGCTATATCTTCCAGCTTGATGTTAGCTCCCACAATATGGTCCTGTATGCGAAGACCGAACGAAGGGATCTTGTTAGGACATTTAGTATATTTGTCTACATACAATGGATTGAAAACACAGTCGTAGGCAGGGTTTGTTGGATGTGCTTTAAGCTTTGTAGCATATTGAAGGCTCAGTTTTATACGTCGGATATATAAAGAAAGTTCATTTGCCTCCACGTACAAACTTTCTACTGGTGAGGTTCTAAAAGCACCAGGGCTGAGCCTCAAACCTTGGTGATGAACAGGATCCAACATTTTAATGTACGACTTCCTCGCGGAACCGTAAATGATGGATCCATAGTCCAATTTAGACCTCACCAGAGAACGATATAAATTAAGTAAAACTGATCGGTCAGCACCCCAATCGGTGCTAGACACGACCTTAATTATATCGAGAGCCTTTGTACATTTAGCTTTAAGCATTTTTATATGAGGTATAAAAGATAGCTTACTATCAAATATTATACCTAAAAAATTTGGTTTCTCCAACAATTTTAACCTGTTTACCACAAAAATTAAACTCAGGGTCAATATGAAGTTTCCGTTTGTTACAAAAATGCATACCGACGGTTTTAGACGTTGAAAATCTAAAACCGTTTTCAGTTGCCCATTTCTCGATCTTATTGAGACAAAGCTGCAACTGACGTTCGATATTATTGATGTTCTTAGCTCGGTAGCATATAAGGAAATCATCGACGTATAAAGAACCCTCTGTGCCAGATGTTAATGTTTTTGCTAGGCTATTTATTTTTATGCTAAACAGAGTTGGTGATAGAATGCTGCCCTGGGGTATACCCATTTCCTGCTCATAAGAGTACGGAACCCACCCGTACCTTAAACTGACGATCAGCCAAAAATTCGGATATAAATATAGGTAATCGACCTTTAAGACCCATATTCGCGAGATCTTTTAAAATACCATATTTCCATGTGGTGTCGTAGGCCTTTTCAAGGTCAAAAAATATGGACACCACATGTTCATTATTGATGAAGCCGTCGCGAATAAAGGTTTCGAACCGAACAAGGTGATCTAAAGGAGATCGACCTTGACGAAAACCACATTAAATGTTAGATAAAAGCCTGTTGGTTTCAAGAAACCAAACAAGTCTATCATTAATCATCCGTTCCATAGTCTTACAGACACAGCTGGTAAGAGCTATGGGACGGTAATTATTTGGATCAGTATGATCCTTACCCGGTTTAGGGACCGGGATAATACACGCCTCCCTCCATGATGGTGGAAAATTACCGGTTATCCAAATATCATTAAGCAAGTCCAAGAGAGTCTCCAGTGACTCAGGTGGTAAATGATTCAGAAACTTATAATATACATTATCAGGACCACAAGCAGTATCGTGGGCCTTTTTTAATGCAGTTTTAAGTTCACCGATATTAAAAGGATGATTATAATCTTCTAAATTCTTAGAAGAGAAGGACAATTTAATTTTCTCCTTCTGGTTTTTAATACGTTGGAATTCTTTAGTATAGTTCTCAGAAGAGGATTTGTTTGAAATTGTTTCAGCTAGTTTATTAGCTATATCGGGTGGAGAAGTTAATATATTATCTCAATCTTTTAAATGCTGGACTTTTGCTTTATTAGTTTTGCCCTTAAGTTTCTGAACCATGTTCCAGACCTTACGCATGGGTGTGTTTGACGTAATGCCCGAAATAAAGTTCCGCCAACAAGATCGTCTCTTGGACTTGAGTAGTCGACGAGCCTTAGCTCTAAAAATACGAACCTGGTTTAAGTTATTATCAGTAGGACATATATTAAAATTTCGCTCGGCCTTTTTGCGGTCCTTAATGGCTTTGCGACAGTCCTGATCATACCAGGGTTTACTTTTGGATTTTGGATTCGTCGAGGTCTTAGGGATAGTTCTGTCAGCCGCTTGTAAAACAAGCTCATTAAATTTTAATATAGGATCATCTACTACACTGAGAGCTTCTGAGGTGATATCAGCCTCACAAAACATCTCAAATGCGATCCAATCTGCTTTATCGAATTTCCACCTACCTACACGTTCTAAAGAATTAGAAGTGATATGCTCTAGGATTATAGGAAAATGGTCACTACCACAAAGATCGTCATGCACCTTCCAAGAAAAATCAAGGAGAAGTGATGGATCCGTGATAGTGAGTTCGATAGTAGAATAAGTGTCATTACCCGGATGTAAATAGGTGTAAACCATCATTGAAATAACACAGTTCCTCCTTCGATAAGAAGTCTTCGACTATCTTGCCCTTATTATTTATGGTATTTCTGCCCCAAAGGGGGTTATGGGAATTAAAATCTCCCATTATTATAAAAGGTTTTGGCAATTGTTCTTTTAATTTATGTAACTGTAAAGCTGACAAAGAAATGTTAGGAGGAATATACACTGAACATAATGTGATTGTTTCAGACAATGAAACACAGACAGCCACAGCCTCAAGCTCTGTATGCAGAGCAATAGGGCTGTGGATAATATTGTTATTGATAAAGCTCGAGGAGCCGCCTGCAGCTCGCTCTCATTTGAATAAGTACAAGATAATGAATAATTTTTAAGAGTTATTTTATCTTTGTCAGATGTCTTCAGGTGAGTTTCCTGAAGACAAAAGGCAATAGGATTTAGTAATTGAACTAGCTGTGTTATTTCAATAAAATTAACCTTAAGACCTCGACAATTCCACTGTATAATTTTGTCTAAAGAATACATTATGGGGGGAGGCGTATGGGGGATTTATCTTTATGTTTGGACCGTGGACGACCCTTCCGTGGAGATCGGCTGTTAGATCTCCCTGGTGCGGGTGATGTATCCATCACATCCGCATCTGATGTTGAAGGACCAACGTCCTCCAATGATCCAAACCTATTATAAGTTTGGATAAGGTCCCTAGTGGCTTTAGGGGGACGCTCTGTGGGGCGACTAGGTTTGTTATGATCATTTTGAGATTTATTTCCGGACTTGGTTTTGGGAGTTTTTGTTTTGGATTGATTAGGTTCAGGTTTTTCAGTTTGATATGGATTATTTACTGGTTTTCTTTCCTGTACTGCAGTTGTCTGGGTTGAGCTGGAATGAAGCGCAGGGTGAGCCGGAAGTGACATTGAAGTAAAACTAGGTTTGTCGTTTGCAATGGGCCAAGTCATTGAAGTTTGAGTAGCAACAGATGCTACTCGCTTGACCACATTGGCAAACGAAGATTGCAGTGAAGTATTAGAAAGAGAGGCCAGCGTACGGGCCTCCTGATAAGATATATTGTTTTTGGATTTTAAATTCATTATTAGCTTTTCCTTAGGAAAAAGCGGACAGTCCTTAGAGGAGGCCATGTGATCTCCTCTGCAATTGCAGCACTTAAATGTGCTGCTGCAGTCAAAACCATCATGACCCTCACTGCCGCATCGAAAACAAACCAGTTTATTTTTACACTGGCCCTTGCCGTGACCAAATTTTTGGCAAGTAAAACAGCGGGTTTGGTTTGGGATATATAAATCTACACTAACCCTATACGGACCAATGTAGATGTACGATGGAAGAGAGGTACTATTAAAAGTCAGCAGTTATGTATTTAGTTTAAGGATATTACCAGCTTTCTTCGTGGTGAAGCGCTTCACTCTGATAACACCCTGTGATTTTAATTCGTCGCAGATTTCTTCTTCCAAATGTTCCAAAATATCTTGATCCCGGTCACGAATTATTTCCCGACAATTGTTGAGGGAACTGTGAGGGGATGTAAACACTGGTATGTCTGAAATTTTTTTCAAAGATAATAAATTGACTGATTGTTGTTGGCGGAAACATTCAATGAGAATGTCTCCGGATCTCAGCTTTTTTACGTTTTTTAAGGTCCCAGCTACACCCTGAAGAGCCCGTTTTAATAGAAAAGGATGAAGTTTAGAGGCTAGCCCTTCTTTGTTGAGAGAACAATAAAAGCCGGCCAACTGTCCGGTCTATCACATTTGTCAAGCGAGTCCGACAAAACCTCCAACCTCCCCTTTTTGTCGGTACTTGCAGTGGTCCCAGAGGAGGATCTGATAGACACATTAGAAACATTTTGAGAAACATTTTGAGAAATATTTAAAGATGACATGGTATATATTTTGTAACAATTCACCCCATGTGTTCCCCACCCACCACGGAGTGCCAACAAGGGCGATGCCTGAACCTGCGGAGATCCAGCAGGACACCACACCAAGGACTCCACATGAGGTATACTCGAATAAATGGCCTCAATGAGCAAACCCCACCACAAGCTTCTCTCTCCCACCAAGTGAATAAGGTCACCCATTAGACACGTACTACTCGATTGACCCATGAGCCACCGCCTTAAACGTAATCCCTCAAAGGAAAGTTAAAATGTATCATTTATTCTCTTATGAATGTTATAGAGAAAACTTTGGGATGACGCAGAGGCAAGACATCACCAAGCCGATTCATCGGACTGGGCCCATCCGACCTCCCGTCTCACTCCAAGTAAGGGTCAAAGTGACGTGTTGGGCGTGAGGATCTCGCAAGACCAACCCACCTTCAGCCACCAGGATCCCGTCCTCGGAGATTACGGGGGCCTCCGTGGCTCAGTCGGTTAGCGCGCTAGCGCAGCGTAATGACCCAGAAGCCTCTCACCAATGCGGTCGCTGTGAGTTCAAGACCAGCTCATGCTGCCTTCCTCTCCGGCCGTACGTGGGAAGGTCTGCTAGCAACCTGCGGATGGTCGTGGGTTTCCCCCGGGCTCTGCCCGGTTTCCACCCACCATAATGCTGGCCGCCGTCGTATAAGTGAAATATTCTTGAGTACGGCGTAAAACACCAATCAAAAAAAAAAAAAAAAAAAAAAATCGGAGATTACGGGTCGCAACCCACGGCAAACAGGTCGCTCCCCGGTTGCCTCTCACACAACCGAGAAGATGTGAGCCTATTGTATTCACCGGGCTCACACAGGAGAGCTCTAGGTTAGTCGACTTTTACGACAAGCTTGCCTATAGGGCTGAAGTCATATTCTTATCACCCCGGAAACCCCACGGGGGCCGTCCTCACGAGATTACGGGTCGCAACCCAGGTCGCTCCCCAGTTGCTTCTCACACAACCGGGAAGATGTGAGCCTATTATATTCACCGGGCTCACACAGGAGAGCTCTAGGTTAGTCGACTTTTACAAGCTTGCCTAGAGGGCTGAGGTCCTATTTTTATCACCCCAGAAACCCCACGGAGGCATATGCTGTGATCATGTTTCTCAAAGCTCCACATAAGTAATGTGTTACCACTGATTTAGCAACGATATAACATTAAACGTACATACCCTATGATTTTGGGAGTTCCGCATATGCTGTGATCATGTTTCTCATCGCTCCACATAAGTAATCTGTTACCACTGATTCTGCAACGATATGATATTAAACATACTTACCCCATGATTCAAGAGTTCAGCATATGCTGTGATCATGTTTCTCATCGCTCCACATAAGTAATCTGTTACCACTGATTTAGCAACGATATATAATTAAACATACTTACCCCATGATTTAGGGAGTTCAGCATATGCTGTGGTCATGTTTCTCATCGCTCCACATAAGTAATCTGTTACCACTAATTCAGCAACGATATGATATTAAACATACTTACCATATCATTTAAGAGTTCAGCATATGCTGTGATCATGTTTCTCATCGCTCCACATAAGTAATCTGTTACCACTGATTCAGCAACGATATGATATTAAACATACTTACCCCATGATTTAGAAGTTCAGCATATGCTGTGATCATGTTTCTCATCGCTCCACATAAGTAATCTGTTACCACTGATTCTGCAACGATATGATATTAAACATACTTACCCCATGATTCAAGAGTTCAGCATATGCTGTGATCATGTTTCTCATCGCTCCACATAAGTAATCTGTTACCACTGATTTAGCAACGATATATAATTAAACATACTTACCCCATGATTTAGGGAGTTCAGCATATGCTGTGGTCATGTTTCTCATCGCTCCACATAAGTAATCTGTTACCACTAATTCAGCAACGATATGATATTAAACATACTTACCATATCATTTAAGAGTTCAGCATATGCTGTGATCATGTTTCTCATCGCTCCACATAAGTAATCTGTTACCACTGATTCAGCAACGATATGATATTAAACATACTTACCCCATGATTTAGAAGTTCAGCATATGCTGTGATCATGTTTCTCATCGCTCCACATAAGTAATCTGTTACCACTAATTCAGCAACGCTATGACATTAAACATACTTACCCCATGATTTAGGGAGTTCAGCATATGCTGTGATCATGTTTCTCATCGCTCCACATAAGTAATCTGTTACCACTAATTCAGCAACGCTATGACATTAAACATACTTACCCCATGATTTAGGGAGTTCAGCATATGCTGTGATCGGGTTTCTCATCGCTCCACATAAGTAATCTGTTACTACTAATTCAGCCACGCTATGACATTAAACATACTTACCCCATGATTTAGGGAGTTCAGCATATGCTGTGATCATGTTTCTCATCGCTCCACATAAGTAATCTGTTACCACTAATTCAGCAACGCTATGACATTAAACATACTTACCTCATGATTTACGGAGTTCAGCATATGCTGTGATCATGTTTCTCATCGCTCCACATAAGTAATCTGTTACCACTAATTCAGCAACGCTATGACATTAAACATACTTACCCCATGATTTAATGAGTTCAGCATATGCTGTGATCATGTTTCTCATCGCTCCACATAAGTAATCTGTTACCACTAATTCAGCAACGCTATGACATTAAACATACTTACCCCATGATTTAGAAGTTCAGCATATGCTGTGATCATGTTTTTCATCGCTCCACATAAGTAATCTGTTACCACTAATTCAGCAACGCTATGACATTAAACATACTTACCCCATGATTTAGGAGCTCAGCATATGCAGTGATCATATTTCTCATAGCTCCACATAAGTAATCTCTGACCACTGATTCAGCAATGGTAAAAGATTAAACATACACACCCCAAGATTTAGAGAGTTCGGCATATGCTCTGATCATGTTTCTCATCGCTCCACATAAGTAATCTCTGACCACTGATTCAGCAATGGTATAAGATTAAACATACACACCCCAAGGTTTAGAGAGTTCGGCATATGCTCTGATCATGTTTCTCATCGCTCCACATAAGTAATCTCTGACCACGGATTCAGCAATGATATAACATCAAACATACACACCCCATGATTTAGGGAGTTCAGCATATGCTGTGATCATATTTCTGATATCTCCATATGTACAAAAACTTCTAAAGCATTTTATATTATCATATTTTAAAACAATCTTCGCCCAGCGCACGTTATTCACTGTAGCTCAGAACAACATGATATACGAACAAAACTGACAAAAGGATAATTGGTGTTCATGTTTAAGGGCGTGCCATTACTTCTAGGAGTCGATCCCAGAAAATCCCTTCCCTCGTTTGCTCATTTCCTCACATGAAAATAAGAGCTGCAGTGTGTATTTCAGGCCACGGCGCGGTGTATAACCAAATTACTCTTACAAATTTACAAATACTTCCGCGGGCAACAGAACCCAATTCATTACTGTGTGATGTAACCACCTACTAAACTGTTGGTGATGTATTTTAGTTAAGCGCAAACACTAAATACAGAGTGCAAACTGTGAGAAACAAGACCCAACACAAAAATAGGCGCAGTAAGTGAACTGTCATACACGGTAGAATTATGTTGAAAGTCTTCAAGATGCCTTACTGACATACCGGTATGCATTTGGCATTACTGATAGTAGCGAAAGCTTGGGGGGTGAATAAAGTGGAAAACACGTTTCCGAGGTTGTAAGTTTTAGAACAAAAGAAAATGTTCCAGAAAAAAGCGTGCCTACACATAGCAATACTGTCTTGTCTGAGGGCGTTCCAGCACCTGCTGAAGCCTTTTTGTTTTGAAAATCTTTTCGTCAGTTTGCTCATAAGTATTCTGTTACCACTGATTCAATAACAATATCATATTAAACATACATACCCCATGATTTAGGGAGTTCAGCATATGCTGTGATCATATTTCTCATAGCTCCAGATAAGTAACGTTACCACTGATTCAGCAACGCTATGACATTAAACATACACACGCTATGCATTAGGGAGTTCGGCATATGCTCTTATCATATTTCTCATCGCTCCACATAAGTAATCTGTTACCACTGATTCAGCAACGATATAACATCAAACATACCCCATGATTTAGGGAGTTCAGCATATGCTGTGATCATATTTCTCATAGCTCCACATGTACAAGACCTTCTAAAGCATTTTATATTATCACATTTTAAAACAATGTACGCCCAGCAAACGTTATCCACTGCAACTCAGAACACCATGATATACGAACAAAATTAACAAAAGGATAATTGCTGTTCATGTTTAAGGGCGTGAGAAAACACGAGAAAAGTAATGTGTTTCCACAAATTTAGTAACGACCTTGGCATTTCGGCCACCCGGATCTCGTCCATCATGATCACAATAATGGCGTCCTCACGACCGTCTCTCATCATGCGCATGCCCGCCATTTGAATTTCAAACTCACATCAGTCGCTTCTCAGAAAGGCTCTGGTGATCACCAGGATGACTTTCCGGCTGTTGTTCACGGCGTCTACAATATTCTGTTGTATGCTGACACCTACAGGGAAATCACGATCATGGAGGCAAAGTTTGTAATTGTTCTCAGTTTCCAAAACGTTTCGTAAAACGTAGATTACCACTGGTAGTGCCACTGGTAGTTCTGGAAATTGTAGGCCACAAAGGCGTCATATTGATAATGTTCCATGGCCAATTCGTCATATACAGGACCTCTACGACATCTGGCCTAATCAAGTACCTTATCTTCCATTTGTAACGATAACCCAGTATTGCCAAGATTACACAGAGAGTTAACAAACAGGATCCAACAACAGAACATGTCAACCAAAACTTGCTGACGCAGCAGACATCCATTTCCTTTACCTTTGACTTCCGGCTCATTGTATTTGCCACTGTTCCATTTTCCATACTGCATGACAGGCTTTCATGATCGAGGATATTGTTAGAATTTGCTAAAACTCAATGGACAAACGGCAGCGTGTTACAGATACAGAGGAAGGAGTTATTACTCAGAGACAGAATCACCGACTCTTGTCCTTCCAAAGAAGTTGTAGAAGTGATCCACTGCCTTTCTTCTTCGGAAAATGAGGAAAGAACACTGACTGTTAAATCCAAATACGGCAGAGGCTTAATGTTGAAGAGAGCCAAGGGAATTACGGTTAACTTATTGTTTCTGAGGATCAAGACTTCGAGCCTGAGAAGTGGCTTAAACAATTCCTTGTGCAGCGTTGTTAAAACGTTGCTCGATAGGTGAAGGGATTTTAAGTTTTTAATAGAGCGGAAGTCAACGCCATGTGCATTTGGTGAATGCCAAGTCGACATTTCGAAGTTTGTCTGCGTTTTTAAATGTAACATTATTTCTTGAGAACTCACTACTACCAGCTAGAATTCAGTTTGCAGTGACGGTAGAAAGGGAATTGTTAGGTGCAATGTATCTGCGGTACTAAGCAGGCCCTGTTTAGCTGCAAGGGACAATGGCTTACTGACTGGCATACTGACCTTTTCCCAAGGCTGATGTTTAGAAAATTGAGGTTTGTAAATCTCAGGAAACATACACATATTAATACGTGAGTTGCTATAACTAAATAATTTTCTCCAATGTTCGCCCTTTCGTAACATTCTGGATAGTTAAGTTTAAACATGGCTATAATATCCAAGCGGATAATATAATTCTTACTAAGATCTAGGTCTTGAACACATAAGGTTGCAAGAGAGGGCAACCTTATTTCGTGTGATGATTAAATTATCTGGATTCGGACGGCTGTATATATTGACATTACAGTAACACAAGGAAAGATATGTAAACTTCCTGTAGCAAACGTCGGCAAGTGCAGATAATGCATGATTTAATCCATCAGTTTTGATCTTTAAACTTTTCATGTGAGGGAATTGTTTCAAACTGCCTATTTCAAGTTTTGCACACTCAACTTGTAACGACTTAATTGATAAGCTTCCGAAAACAGCAAACGTTTCATTCGGTGTATCTTACTTCCTTAAGTACACCTGCAATAGCATAAGCTGGGACATGATTGAAAACCCCCGTCTAAAAGGTTGCACACTAATACCATTAATGACAAGCAGTGCCACAGATCTGAATGTCAATTTGAAAAGTCTTTCCTATCAGTGTTAGCTTTGTAGATTACCTTGAGCGTCTCTAACCGCTGAAGTGGTCGAAAGACATTAGGAGGATAGGCTTCCTAGGTTAATTGAAGATTGTTATCGTTCAGATTGAGAGACAAGAGCTTTGGCAATCCTCTGAAAGCCCATGGTTGTAGGTTTTGTAGTCGGTTACCGGACAGATCCAAGGCCGTCAGAGAGCTCAGGTTGATGAAGGCATAATTGGTTATGGTTCTCAAGAGATTCCAATTTAATTTTAAACTTTCTGTTAATGACGAATGTTGCTTGGTACCGTCTGCAATCTACAATAAGGTAGGTCAACGTGGCGCTCATCAGTTCTGATCAGTACCAGGACCACTACAAATATAGGTAAGCAACATTCTATGAACCCTTGAGGTTGTTGCCTGACCTTAAATTGACGTGAATACTTGAAAGAGCTCCGAAATCAGGTGCAACCTGTTGCCCAAAAGTCTAATATACTACTTGTAGGTCGGGTTATGAATATGTAAGTCCACACTAACCATACACGGGCCAATGGACATATACGAGGAAAAATTTAGTATTGAAGGTCAAAAGACATGTATTTATTTTAAGGATGTTACCAGATTACGTTGCAGTGAAGTGTTTCAATCTGTGGGTTCATTTCTGAGCATATTTCCTCTTCTGAAAAGTTAATGATATCTTGATCACTGTCACGTCTCTGTCTATGACAGGTATTCACGAAATTGTGAGGGGATGTAAAAACAGGAATATCAGTAACTTTGTGTAAAGCTGAAAAATATTTTGATTGTTATTTCCGGAAACATTAATGAGAATGTCTCTGGAAGGTAACTTTTTAACGTTTTTTGATGTTCCCGCTGGACCCTGCAAAGCCCTTCCTAATACAAATGAATGAATTTTGGAGGCCAGCTTTTGTTTACTCTTTGTTGAGAGAACGATGAAAGCCGGCCAACTATCCTATTCATTATCAATAGAGTTCGACAAAACCTCAAACTTTCTCTGTTAGTCAACACTTGAAATCGGCTGAGAGAAAGACTTAGTAGTTACAATAGAGACATTTGAGAAAGGATTTAAAGAAAACATGGCATATAGATAATATAAGTTTACCCTATGTGTTCCCCACTTACCGCCAAGTTCCAATAATGGCGATGCCTGAACATGGGGATACCCAGCAGGAACAGGCTCCACGAGGTATACTTGACTAGATAGCTTTGTGAGCAAACTCAGATCCCCTTCAAAAGCACCTAGGTCTACCACCAAATAAAGAAGGTAGCACATAACACGAACTACTTGACTGATCCTCGAGCTACCGCGTCAAACGTAATCTCGCAAACGAAATTTGAAAAATAACATTTATTCTCACAATTGTGTTGTAGGGGCCTCCGTGGCTCAGTTGATTAGCGCGCCTGTGCAGAGTAATGGCCTAGAATCTTCCTATCAATGCAGTCGCTGTGAAGTCCATCTCATGCTCCCACCGTACGTGGGAAGGTCCTGTCAGGAGCCTGCGGATGATCGTGGTTTCACAGCCCGGTTTTTTTCCATCATAATGCTGCCCGCCGTCGTATAAGAGAAATATTCTTGAGTACGGCGTAAAACACCAAGCAAATGAAATAAATAAATCGTATTGTTATGGAGAAATTTTGGGACTACGCTGAGGCCAGACGTGACCAAGCCGATTGATCAGGCCGGGCTCATCCCACATTCTGTCTCTCTTCCAAACTGGAATGTTGGGCGTGAGGACCTCGCAAGATCAACACGCCCTCGGAGATAACGGGTCGCAAACAGGCTGCTCCCTGGCTGCCTTTCTCACAACCGAGAAGATGCCAGCCTGTTATATTCACCGGGCCCACACGGGAGAGCTCTAGGTTAGTTATCTTCTACGACAATCTTGCCTAAAGGGCTGAGGCGCTATTACTTACACCGCGGGGAACCCACCAGAGGTGTGTTTTTAGAATCATGTGGTTGACTGGATGTTATGTTAAAAAAACCCACAACATTGTCATTTAAGCCACAAGAAAAACTGGATCAAGCGCCATCCAAAATAATCCCCTAATATGGATTTTCCGTTCGGGACAGTATGTTTTGAAGACGGATAAATTATTATTTGAATGCTGAAGTGGTCCCCAGCATGGTCGGAGGAAAAAAAATTGCCTATTAACAACTGTTTCTTCCTGAGTGATTTTCTGTAGTCAATTACCCTTGCAACTGTTCATATATCATAGGCCGCGATCTAATTTAATCCGATGAACAAATCGACAACTCCTAACCTGAGCGAGTTGGGAAGTACTAAATGGAGCATGTTAAGCAGCATCGGTAGGCAAACATTTACGTTCAATTTAAGAATGATATTCCAGTCGTAGCTAAATAACAGTTGCGAAGTGTCATCAGAATACGACAAATAGTTTGATCAGGTGAACAGATTTGACCATGATCATATAGCCACAAAGCATTCACCTGCGTGCACTTCCTACTTCCTTTCTTACTAACCTTTTTTCCGCACAGCTTACCCGCAATCACTGGTTGATAATGAGGGAGTTTGCCTGACTGAAAAGCATCCATTTTTTTTAGACATTTTCTCTGTTGCGAAACCCACAAAAATTGAAAGTAAACACTTATCGATAGTTCATCTAAGGGCGAAAATATACGCAACACTTCTGTCCTTTCGCTTTTTACCTTGTGCAAGTTCAATGTTTTCAGATTTAAATAGACTTTACCTTGAGTGAGTGAGTGAGTGCCTGAGGTTTAACGTCGTACTCAACAATTTTTCAGTCATATGACGACGAAGGAATCCTTAGGGTGCATTTACGTGTAAAGAACCTCCTTGCCGCAGGACGGATTTCCACCGCTCTTTTATCTAGTGCTGCTTCACTGAGACGACTTACCGAAGGCAAGTAAGCTGCCCCGCCCGAGCCATTATACTGATACGGGTCAACCAGTCGTCGCACTATCCCCTTCATGCTGAACGCCAAGCGAGGAAGTTACAACTTCCTCTTTTAAAGTCTTAGGTGTGACTCGATCAAGGATTGATCCTGGATCTACCGGTCCCGACTTTACCTTGAAGCTATTTTGTCATGACATTAGTTATAGCAGAACCGTCAGAATTTCGACGCACGTTTTGAGCTTTTAGGGTTAGCTTCCATTCTAGACAATATGCATAAAATGCATTAATCAGGGTCCAAAAAACCAGTGGGAATGAAAACAGAGCGATATCACCGGCAAATACAAGTACATAAACATTTTAGTAGATGCAAGAAAGGATTTATATATTGATGTTTACCTATTATAATGCCAAATCCAAGATTATTTCATCAGTTTTATAGGTTGAGGAAACTTGAGTGCGTAAATCACCCACCTTTACCGAAGGAACTTTCCCACGCGTGACGCACAAATATGCACACCATATTGATGGAAATCAGGTGGCCTTCCTATGCCTGTTCTCAATTGAGCACCACTTCATTCAGAAACTATTAAGGAGTATTCCTCAAAAGGCCTTATCTTTCTCATTCACTAAATGGTATATTGACGATCTGCTAGCTTTAAGCAATCCATATATAGCAAAGGGCTGTGAAAGATATTTACCCACCTTCGCTGGACTCTACAGATGGTATATCTTATCTGGACCTACATTTGTACAACCGCAAAACGGTTTAATCTTTAGCAGGCTTTAGGAAAAGGATCGATAGTTTCAAATTTCACTATAAATTTCCCTAACTTGGAGAGCAATATACCTAAGGGTCCTGCATGTGGCGTGTCTATATGTTAAATCCTGTGTATTGTGTGATAATTGAATTTACGTCACAACGAAACCTATTACTATTACTGCAAAAACTAGCGTATTAAGCGCCATTACCTCAAGTTTCTTAAGTTTTACAGTGAGTACAATTCTATTGTAAGTACGCAGAGCGTTCAGAATCACTGGTGCTCTGCTTCGCTCCCGCCAGCATTAAGGTGGAAGGAAACCGGGCAGAGCCGGGAGGAAACCTACAATCATGCGCAAGTTACTGGAAGACCTTTACACGTACGGCTGGAGAGAAAGCCGGCATGAGTTGGAGCTCACAACGACTGCATTGGTGAGAGCCTTCTAGATCACTATACCACACTGGCGTGCTAACCCCTCCGCCATGATTTCGTTTCAAGTGTGGAATTTTGTACGAAGACGCCACAATTTTGGTATCATATACACCGTTAATACTAGCTAAAAGTTCAGTAATAGACGTGTATTATCTCCTCGTGTGATACAGATGTGCAGTCCACTGACAAGTTTCAAGAAAGGAGTATTTGTATTGCATACCTTTATAAACCAGAATGCTGTTGGTGGACTAAACGGTCCCGAAGCCTGATCTCTTGGCATTGTTTTCATGTGACTGCCCGGTAACTGTGTTCATAATGCAGCAGATTACAGCAATGTATTGCATTGTCAATTTGTCTGTAGTTCGCGGATTTCTTGGTATGTCTTACAGGATACTGTCGCCACAGCTGGATCAAACACAAAAAGAAGTGTTAAGTACCCCTTTTCCACGAGCCAGAAGTTGACACGCCTGATAGAGGAGAGCAGTTTTGTCGTCAACGCGATGCCAAATAAGTAAGTATGCATTAAAATTAAATGAATGTAAAAAGTGCGAACAAATTGCATCACAAAAGTACATTCCACACAGGCTACATTCTAAGATAACAGCCTTCATTGGAATACACAGTTTCTAAACAAAACCATGTCGTACAGTGAATCACGTGACATTTCTGCTACGTGGTAATTATTTATCTTCTGTTACTATGATAAGCAAGTTTGTTTCATCTCGATAGAACGTCAGACTCCAGCCGATGCAAACGTTGAACAGTTGAGCTGAACAACACATCAGGTTACGTTAATAGACCGTAATCAAGTCATATGTGTGCTTCCCGCAGAATTAAGGCGACAGGAAGGTGTAAAGTGGGTGCAATGGTCACCAATTGCAGCAATATCTCGACCGCAGAGAAATTTCCAAGACGACAGACATCGTCTCCGCTTTCCCAAGTATAAACTTTGGGAACTTTGTCTGTCGGTTATAGTTGTATAACCCATTTAACTGACTCATATGGCATCTGCTGCGCATCCAAGATACGGAAAAATACATGGTCTCCATGTAGCCGTAGAAATGAAACAAAAACCGGAGTACACGCACTTTGTCAAAGGCCGAATAATCTCTTCTATAGACTAGAAAAATGTGATGTGGATGCCTTCTGGTTCGGGGAGTCCCTGGTTAGGTTATAACGGGAAACACTTGATTCGCATAGATTTATGGCACAGAAGTATTAATGTGTATGTGAACAGCGCACGTTGTTGATTACCATCAATCCAGCATTTGTTTGTCGTCGTAGTTCTCACAGCTCCGTTGTTCGTATGACGGATACTCCGAAGATATCCGCATATTTGAGCCAACCTGCTTGAGAAAGGTTATCCCTTTTTGATTTGTCACTCTTTTCCTTTTACTTTGGACAATAACCGGTAAAATACGGTCTTGCCAATTTAACTCATTTGGGCTTTAATTGTAGTTGTTCATATTATTGTTAAAATAGTAGCAAATTACATTTCCCAAAGCATCATCTCTTAAAAGAGTAGGAAAAAACATTGCATTGATGTAACTTTGAATTTATTAGACAAACAGGAACAGCGACGACAGTGTGATGGCTGGCAAATGGTCACACGTAATTGGTAAAACAAGGCCTTTTGTTAATTTACCTCAGTTAGGTTTTTATTTTATAAAATTTTATAAATTTGTCATTTGTCTAGAAATACTCAAAATGCTGTATTATCACATTTAACATACAATCAAATTAAATGATATCAATCACTACTAAACCATTAAATGATTCTCACGTGTACTATTCTAGGCGAACTCTGTGACATGTTTATCGATTCTAGTGGGTTTACGTTTTGCCCTTTGTGCCAGTGAACAAGGAAGGCTTCCTGCTATGTACAGATCGCATCCTGAGCAATTAGCCAATAGAACAGCGAAAAGTTTTAGGGAAATTCCCTCCACAGTCCTTAGTACATGAAGACTGGGAAGTAAAAAGACACTCTCCAACATTTTCACAATGTGATCACAGAGGAAATCGTGCCTGATCTTCAGGGCCCTTCTTTACTTTAGCATTCCTGTAAGAGTCTTCATTTATCTGAAAAAAGGGGTGGTAATAGTGCGGAATGTTCCAGGGAATTTTCTTTCATATGCCTTAATAAAAGGACTACAGAAAACGATACTTTATAACCTTTCACGATGTGGCCATTAGACGAGTCGTCTCCGCTCTTCACGACCTCATTTTGTGTAACTAAACTTACAATACCTTTGATAAATTGCACATCGTTATAACAGGTATAACAAAGTGAATTTCACATTCGTATGACAATTTGTAAGTGTCTGTCTCTGTCTTAACGTTCATGAATATAGTTAAGAAGTACAACCTAGAGAGAAAAACCAGAGCAGCGGTGATAGTGTGATATCTGACAAATGGTCACACATAACAAGTACAATACGTACTCATGTCAGTTAACTTTGGGCTTTTAGTTTGGGGTTTGTTCTAACTGTTCATGAAAATGCACAAATAACAGCAAATCACACGTCCCCTTTCACTATGGCCTAAACACAATTAGGACAAAAATATGTACTGATGTTAATTGTAATTTATCGTCACACGTGTAGAATTACTCAGAATGCTGTCTTGTCATCACAATTAACATCACAGTCACAGCTTTATAAACTATCTCACTCGTGGGGTTTGCGGGGTGAAAAGAAGAGGATCTCAGCCCTCTAAGCAAACCTGTTGTAAAACACGACTAACACAGAGCTCTCTCGTGTGGGCGCGGTGAATAGAATAGGCTCACATCTTCTCGGTTGTGTGAAAGGCAACCGGGGAGCGACCTGTTTGCCGTGGGTTGTGGCCCGTAATTTCCGAACATGGGATCCTTGTCGCTGAGGGCGTGTTGGTTTCACGAGCTCCTCACATCCAACACCTGACTTGGACCCTGCTTGGAGAGTGACGGGAGGTCGGATGGGCACGGTCCGATCAATCGGCTTGGTCACGTCTTGCCTCTGCGTGGTCCCAATTTCCTCTATAACATCGGGCCATTTAGAAAAAAAATGTTATTTCTCAAATTTCGTTTGCGGTCAAATAATTCCTGACCGGGATGGCGATATAATCGACCCAACTCAGGAAAAAAGCTGCTGAGAACTAAATTAGGGGTTACCAGAGTTAAACGCTTCATTACGAAGAAATCTGGTAATATCTTTAAACTAAATACATACCTGTTGACCTTCAAGACTACCTCCCTTCCGTCGTATATTAACATTGGCCCGTATAGGGTTAATTTGGATTTCTATATCGCTAACCCTACATGATGTTTTAATTGCCCAAAATTGGTTACGGCAAGGGCCAAGGTAAGAATAAAGTGATTTGTGTCAGGTGCGGCAGTGAAGTTCATGATGGTTTCGACTGCAGCAACACAGTTAAGTGTTGCAACTTGAGGTCACATGCCCTCCTCAAGGGGCTGTCCGCTTTTCCTTAAGGAAAAACAAATTATGAAGTTAAAAATTAAAAACAATATCACTTACCTCGACTCCCGGAAATTGATCTCACTCTCTAATACTTCTCTAAAGACTTCGTTTGCCAATGTGGTCAAACGAGTTGCAACTGTTGCTATTCAAACGTTTTGACTTGGCCCACTGGAAACGACAAACATAGTTCTATTTCTGTGCAACTATCGTCTCAACCTGCCTTTAATTCTTCCTCAACTCAGACTACTTCAACACAACAAATAAAAGCAGTAACAGTACAGAACATCCTGATAAGCCTGAGCCCAATCTTCCTAAAAATAATGACAAAAACATGTCCAAAACAAACCTCAAAGCAATAATTATAAAACTGATAAACCTAGTGACCCCACAGAGCGTCCCTTTAAGGCCACGAGGTATCCTGTCCAAACTTTTAATAGGTTTGGATCGTTGGTCCTTCAACATCAGATGCGGATGTGATGGATACATCACCCGCACCTGGGAGATCTTCCAGCCGATCTCCAAGGAAGGGTCGTCCTTTGTCAAAACACAAAGATAAATCCCCTATAGGCCTTGCTCCATGTCTTTCTGAGACAAAATTGTGCAGTGGAATTGTCGAGATCTTAAGGTAAATTTTACTGAAATAACACAGCTAGTTCAATCATTAAACCCAACTGCCCTTTGTCTTCAGGAAACTCACTTGAAGACATCTGACAAAGATAGATTATCTCTAAAAAATTATACACTTTATAGCACTTATTCTGATGAGAAAGAGCAACATAAATAAACAACTGTCATCCCCTTTTATAATTATGGGGGTTTTTAATGGCCATAACGCCTTATGGGGCAGTAATAACATTAATAATAAAGGCAAAACATGGGAAGATGTTTTACCAAAAGACGAACTGTGTTATTTCAATGATGATTCTAATGCCTATTTACATCCGGGTAATGGTTCATATTTTGCTATCGACCTCACTATCACAGATCCATCACTTCTCCTTGATTTTTCTTGGAAGTTACATGACGATCTTTGTCATAGTGACCATTTTTCTATTGTCCTAAAGCATCTGACTTCTAATTCTTGAGAACGTGTAGCTAGGTGGAAGCTCGATAAGGCAAATTGGCTGGCATTTGAGATGTGATGTTTTGTGAGGCTGACATCACTCAAGAGAATCTCAATGCTGCAGATGATCTTGCGTTAAAATTTAATGAACTTATATTAAAGTTCATTAATTTAATGAACTTATCCCTAAGACCTCGACAAATCCAAAATTCAAATGTAAATCCTGGTCTGATAAAGACTGTCGTAAGGCCATTAACTTAATGAACTTATCCCTAAGACCGCGACAAATCCAAAATTCAAATGTAAATCCTGGTCTGATAAAGATTGTCGAAAGGCCATTAAGGACCGTAAAAAGGCCGAGCGCAAATTTAATCATTATCCTGATAATGATAATTGAAAGCAGATTTGCATATTTAGACCGAAGGCTCGTCGATTAATTAAGTCCAAGAGACGATTTTATTGGCCGAAGTTTGTTTCAGGCATTACGTCAAAAACACTAATGTGTAAGGTCTGAAACATGGTTTAGAAGTTTAAGGGCAAAAACAATAAAGCCAAAGTTCAGCATTTAACAGATGGTGATACTTTATTAACATCTCCATCTGATATAGCCTATAAGCTACCTGAAACAATATCTCAGAAATCATCATCTGAGAATTTTTTTCCTGAATTCCAACATATTAAAAACCAGAAGGAGAAAATTAATTTGGCCTTTCCTTCTAAGAATTTAGAAGACAATAATTGTCCTTTTTCGGTTGAAGAGCTTAAGACTTCTTTTTAAAAAGTCACACGATCCAGCGTGTGGACTAAATCATTCTAAATCATTTACCAACTGAGCCACTTGAGACTTACTTTATGACATTTGGATAACTGGTAATTTTCCGCCGTTCCGGAGGGAGGCGTGTATTATCCCGGTCCCTAAACCGGGTAAGGATCATACAGATCCAAATAATTACCGTCCCATAGCTCTTACCAGCTGCGTTTGTAAGACTATAGAACGAGTGATAAATGATAGGCTTGTTTTGTTTCTTGAAACCAACAAGCTTTTATCTAATTCACAATGTGGTTTTTGTCAAGATCGATCTACTTTAGATAACCTTGTTCGATTTGAAACTTTTATTCGAAATGTTTTTTTTTTAATATGAACATGTGGTGTCGATATTTTTCGATCTCCAAAAGGCCTACGGCTCCACATGGAAATGTGGTATTTTAAAAGACCTCGCGGATATGGGTTTAAAGGGTCGCTTAGCTATATTTATATCCGGATTTTCATCTAATCGTCAATTTAAGGTAAGAGTGGGGTCCACTCTTTCCCACTCTAATGAACAGCAGATTGATGTGACCCAGGGCACTTTTCTTTCGCCAACACTGTTTAGCATAAAAATTAATAGCTTAGCTAAAACATTAATATCTGTCACAGAGGGGTCTTTATATGTAGATGATTTCCTTATATGTTACCGTGCTAAAAATATAAATAACATCAAGCGGCAATTGCAGCTTTGTCTCAATAAGATCGAGAAATGGGCAGTTGCCAATGGTTTAGATTTTCTACATCTAAAACCGTCGGTGTGCATTTTTGTAATAAACAGAAACTTCATCTAGACCCCGAGCTTAATTTTTGTTGTGAACAGGTTAAAATTGTTGGAGAAAGTAAATGTTTAGGTATAATATTTGATACTGAGCTATCTTTTATATCTCGTATAAAAATACAAGTGTCAACTGTATGTGGATACTTAAAGGCTCCAAACGACTCACTGAAGAAATAATACACATACGCCATAAAGACCTATCTTCTTGGGATTTCTCTATCTCTTTTCCTCACACGGATTTAATAGGTATAATTTGTTTCGGTGTTTAATGAAACTGGTCACCTCTATATTAACGTCAGAGGCAACAAAGCCTTCTTCAGTTCCTAAACATAAAAATGTTACCCTTCGTGGGATGTCTCCACGTTCATTGAGTTGCTGGAATTTCTCATCAACAGCAAATATGTGAAATTCAGGAACACCATATATCAGAAGTGTATAATTATTCCGATGGGTGCAAACTGTGTCCCCATTTGGGCACCTATACCTGTTCTTTTATGAGTAGAACCATATGCAGAAAATGTTAAGAAGTAATCCTCGCCAGGCACGATCTCTCTCATTCATTAAACGGTATATTGATGATCTACTGGCTTTAAACAATCCGTACATAACAAAGGCTGCGAAAGATATTTCACAGCCTTCGTTGGATATTAAGAAAATTTCCAGATTGGTACATTTTTTCTCTACCTATATTTTTAAAATTATCAAAACCGTTTTCTCTCTTGCAGGAGACTCTCTCTTTACGAGACGACTGAGAGTTTTAATTTTGGCAGTGTAAATTATGGCGTGTGCATGTCTCGCCTTGTGGCATTTGTTAGATCCTGCGTGTTGTGTGACGATTTCAATTAACATCACAATTTATTACTGCAAAATTAGTGTGTCAAGGTTATTCCACCGAGCGCCTTCTCTCCAAGTGTCTTAAATTTTAACATGAGTAGGCCTATAATTCTCGTGTAAGTAAATATGGACAGCGTGTGTATAATCTCTGGCGCTCTGCTTCATGATTGTATTTAATTAGGCTTAACCCGGGCTTGTGACTGTATATTCATTGAATATTCGTTGAATTGAACCCCACGTTGGATATATACACAGCTGGAATCAAAGCGCATCTGAGGGGGCCTCCGTGGCTCAGTCGGTCAGCGCGCTAGCGCAGCGTAATGACCCAGGAGCCTCTCACCAATGCGGTCGCTGTGAGTTCAAGTCCAGCTCATGCTGGCTTCCTCTCCGGCCGTAAGTGGGAAGGTCTGCCAGCAACCTGCGGATGGTCGTGGGTTTCCCCCGGGCTGTGCCCGGTTTTCACCCACCATAATGCTGGCCGCCGTCGTATAAGTGAAATATTCTTGAGTACGGCGTAAAACACCAATTAAATAAATAAATAAATATATCAAAGCGCAAGCCTCGGTAGTGCTCAGTATTCTTGCCGTTGTATTTATGTATTTTTTTCATTTATTTTATTAGTCTTTTACGCCATATTCAAGAATATTCCATTAATATGACTAGCACTGTAATGAAAGGACACCAGGAAAAACGCACAATCATCCCCAGGTTGCATGTAGACATTTCCATATACGACCTGAGAGGAAGCCAAGTTGCATGTAGACATTTCCATATACGACCTGAGAGGAAGCCAACATAAGTTGATCTCACACAGATCTCAATGGCGAAGAGCCCCTGAGTCGTTGTGCTGCGATGACACGCCGACTATCAGGCCGTTTATTGTAGCGCTGTACGGCAGTTTATTCATTTTATTAGCACTCTGTTACCTGCATATCAGTACGACAAACTTACTGGAGTAGTGTGACCGCTTCCGTAACTTAACGGTTAGCATGTCCGTCGAGAGACCTTGGACCTGGGTCGGGTCATACCAAAAACTTTACCAAAAACTTTAGTCGAACTTTCCCACTATGTCACAAGGGTAAGCTTGTGACATAGAATTGCTATGATAAACCCTGAGAAAGTCACTCACCACACGACTATAAAACTGATTGGCTTCCACAAAGCAGGGCAATAGTTTCAGGCGAAGGGCCATTCATAATTGAGGAAGTGAAGAAGTGTATATATAACACATCGGGTATTGAACACTTACTCCATTGTGCTCATAAGTTACAGTTATGACTGTTTTGTGTGAATGTGTCCATATCTTTCATAACTATATGTTAAGGTAGTCTCCTTGTTGTATTCAGTCTCCAATGAACATACAAAAAGGTATACTAAAAATATGACCTAAGATGGTAAAAATATACCTATAGCATGAGTTAGGTAATCGAGTACCTAATGCTTCAAACTGAATGTTATTCGTCATTGTGAAAGAAAACCTCCACAAGCTCAGAGCTTAGGAAACGTTTGGTTTGTTTGTATATCCAGTGATTAAGAACTTTCTTTCAACGACTGAGTTGCTCAACAACTAAGAATTGAAGAGACCATGAATCGTTACTTACCTGTGATTTTGATAATCCTGCTACGGACCACAACGGATGGAGGTCATGTTGACCTTAAGAAACACAGACTGCAGACGATACCGAGCAACATCTCGGCATTAACAGAGAGATTAGATCTGAGTTGGAATCTCTTGAGGGCCATAGCCAATAATGATTCGTTCATCAACCTGAGCTCTCTGACGTCTTTGGATCTATCGTACAACCGATTAGAAACCCTACAACCATGGGCTTTCAGAGGATTGTCAAAGCTCTTGTCTCTCAATCTAAGCCATAACAAACTTCGGCTAACCTACGAAGCCTATCCTCCTAATGTCTTTCGTACAGTACAGCGGTTAGAGACATTAAAGATAATCTACAATGCTAACATGGACAGAAAAGATCTATCAAATGGGTATCCAGATCAACTGTTCAGTAACCTAGGATCTGTGACACTTCTTGCCATTGATGGTATTAACGGACTACCTTTTGGGCAAGGACTTTAACACATGCCTCACCTGAAGACTTTACATGTAAACTTACAGCCTACAGCGGGAGATGTACCCGAGGAAACGTTCGTTGTGTTTGCGAACTTGGCAATTGAGTCGTTGCAAGTTCATTGTTCAACACTCGAGCCGGGCAGTTTGAAACATTTTCCTGATTTGAAAAGTTTGCACATTATCACCATAGGATTAAGTCACGCTTTATCTGCTCTCGCTGACGTCCGATATCGGAATTTCACTTCTCTTTCCTTATCCAACTGCAATTCTGCGTTGCGTGGGCGTTTGGATCCAAATAACTTAATCCTCAACCGGATAAATACAGCTCATTTGGGAACATTATGTGTTAAACATCTGGATCTCAGTAACAATTACATTATCCGCTGGGATTTTCAAGTATTGTTTCAATTTAAATACCCAGATTGTCTTGTAAAGCTAAATGTCGGTGAAAATTACTTGCCTATAGCCACTCACATATTGATATTTGCAGGCTTGATGAGGTTTAAAAATCTCAGATACCTTAATGTAAGCCCTGGCAAAAAATTCTACAATCCTGACAACGAGTTGCCCTTTCCTTTAAGTAGCCAGGAATCTCTTGGCTTTACCGGCGCCACACACTATACTATGTCTTTGCCACCATCACTTAAAACGGTGAATATAAGCTTTGTTGGTGGCACTGTAGATATAGAACATATTACGTTCTTAGAGGCCAACGGCCTTCGAACCATTGATATTTCATTTGCTGGAATTGTGGGGTGCTCCACTGATACTGTTGGCCTTCAAAAAGTAGAGGTGTTAAATATTTCCAGTATAGACTGCTCGAGGATGAAGCCAAAATTTTTTTATTCTTTTCCGGGCTTACACACCCTTGTTGCCCAAAACTGCAGACTGAGGCAAGGCTTTGTTAATGACCCTTATGGCACGGCGTTCCGTCCAATAAAATTTTTAAAAACCCTTGATTTGTCCAGCAACGATTTAAGGACGTTTCACAAAGACCTGTTTAAACCTCTTGTGAATCTGGAGGTCCTTATCCTCAGAAACAACAAGCTAACTGTACTTCCGGAGGCTCTGTTTACCGTTGGGTGGTTGAAATATTTAGATTTATCAGTCAACGTTCTCTCTTCGTTTTCTGCTGGGACAATGCATTGGCTTACTTCTACACGTTCTTCTGTAAGAAATGAATCAGTGACTGTCTCTGTTGGTGATGATTCATTTATCTGTACATGTAACACGCTGACATTCGTGCACTGGGTTCTAGACAATTCTCACAACATCATTGAAAATGGTAGCCTGTCGTGTAGCATGAAAAACGGAACAGTGACAAATATATGGAGCTTGAAGTCACAGGTAGAAAACATGGATGTTAGCTGTGTCAGCAAGTTTTGGCTGACATTTTCTGTTGTTGGATCCTGTTTGTTAACCCGTTCCATAATATCGGCAATACTGGGTTACCATTACAGATGGAACATAAAATACTGGATGAGGACAAACTGTCGTAGAGGCCCTGTATATGACGAACTGGCCATGGAACATTATCAATTTGACGCCTTTGTGGCCTACAATTACAGTAACTACCAGTGGGCTTGCATTGTTCTGAGAAATGTTTTGGAAACGCAAAACAATTACACACTTTGCCTCCATGATCGTGATTTCCCTGTAAGTGTCAGCATACAACAGAACATTGTAGACGCCGTGAACAACAGCCGGAAAGTCATCCTGGTGATCACCAGAGCCTTTCTGAGAAGCGACTGGTGTGAGTTTGAAATTCAAATGGCGGGCATGCGCATGGTGACAGACGGTCGTGAAGACGCCATTATTGTGATCATGATGGAAGAGATCCCGGTGGCGGAAATGCCAAGGTCGTTACTGAATCTATGGAAAAACATTACTTTTCTCATGTGGGAAAATGAGCAAACGAACGAAGAGATTTTCTGGGACAGACTGCTAGAGGTAATGGCACGGCCTTAATTAAAAGTGTTAAAGATTTATCGTGTAACACCGTGAAAAGTTAGTTTCACCGTTGTAAATGAGTTTTCTCGATCACGTAGTAATGGGAAACGATTCACATGTACCTGTGACTTGTCTGTATTGATAACGCCTGACAACGTGTTAGGTTATCGTTAATTGCCACGGATGCTATTATCTGTTGACACTAACTGGATTCATGTAAGTTTACTATTCGGTTTTAATGTACATCAGCACAGCCACTGCTGGTCATTCCATACTGAGTTTTGTATTTTAACAATCTTATAAAGCTCATGGTTCCCGATTCTGCACTTGAAGTAACATCAGTTTTCTGTTTCTGCAGACATATTATCAACCCATCACTCAGTAAAACAAGAACCACTTCTCACAGTGAGAATAAGAGTAGAGGGATTATGGGATATTCTCTGCATAAGGCTACTGCATTCATCAATGAACTAATCTGACACACTGTAACACAGCGTCATAAGTGGTTCTTTCTGCAGTTTATTATCATTCATTATGTTAACATTTTTATGTTGTTAGTGTTTGTATTAAAAATGTCTGTGTGTATTAAATGTGGCAACAATCCTGAATTTGAGTAATTCTGGAGCACTGCCGTCTAATATATTTCAACGTTACTGCATCCATTTTGTTTTTTCCTAACTCTGCTTAAGAACTGGTACCAGTGGGTATGTAACTTGCTGATTGTTAATCGTTCATATGACCAGTTGGAATAAAACCAGGGCTGAGGCACATGTAGATTGACAAGCGACCGTATTTCTCAGGACACGTGTGCCAACCATAACACTGTCTTTGCTGCTGTCTTCGCTTAATCTCTGCACTGTGGTCTGTTCTGTATCAAATACATATAGCCATATTTAAACCAATGACCTGGAAATGGTGTATATATATATATATATATATATATATATATATATATATATATATATATATATATATATATATATATATATATATATATATATATATATATATAACTGTATGCATATGACTAGCAGTGTGTGAGTGTTAAGTGGCAAAGACCTGTTGTGACATAACTGGAATAAAGGAAACAGTAAATCAAAAGATTTAAATATTTTTCAAATGTATTTTTCAGAATGTATTTTATTATGTCGAAAAACATAACCTACATGTAGCCCATTTTGCAGTGTATTTTCTTCAGCTTATTAGTGCAACGTGAACAAAGTTAACCATATATTCGCAATAGAGTGAGTGCTTGGGGTTTAACGTCGTACTCAACAATTTTTCAGTCATATGACGACGAAGGAATCATTAGGGTGCATGTACGTGTAATGTGCCTCCTTGTTGCAGGACGGATTTCCACCGCTCTTTTATTTAGTGCTGCTTCACTGAGACGAAAGCATGTAATTACAATTGACACATGTAAAGGACTGTGGGAAAATATGATGGTAGTAGTGTTTCCTGGGCTGCATTAAGATGTGTTATTCTTAACTGGAAATTTTAATACAGGGGACTCAGTTGGTTAGCGCGTTAGCGCAGCGTAATGACCCAGCCGCCTCTAACCAATGCGGTCGCTGTGAGTTCAAGTCCAGGTGGGCTTCCTCCCACCATAATGCTGGCCGCCGTTGTATAAGTGAAATATTCTTGAGTACGGCGTAAAACACCAATCAAATAAATAAATTAATTAATTAATTAATACAGTGTTGATTTTGACTTTGATTTACAGGTATCGGCCACATGTATATAAATACGTATTATTCACAGTTAGAAACACTTAATACGGTATGGTATTTTTTCAAATGTGTATACAGCTAAGTTGTTAGCGAGCTATGTCAAACGGAAGAGATCTGTTAAAGAGACTGAGATCTGTTAAAGCTGTGAACAATCTTCATAAAGCAAATAAAGTTGAAGATTAAGTTAACTAAGCGTCTTGGTTATGAAGTGTTCATGTACCGGTAAGTAAATCGTTTATGTGTATTTGCTTTCAGCAACAGATTAAGGTTAAGGCGCTTTGCTACAAACATACTGTATTTATACTGTGTTAACAGATATTTCTCCCCGAGACGAGAGATTTCATTCAGCTCTGTGAAAAAGACTGGCGTCTTCCACACGTATTCAGGTAGAACGGGATAACCCGGTGCACAATAGGCAAGGAAGTGTCTGGGTCACGACCACTCACGTGATATCGGAAGATCTCCTTTCAATCGCTATGTAAGGCGAGACGGTTTAATTTTTATGTTACTGTATTTTAGGTGTGATGACAACGCAGTATTTGGAGTAATTCTACACGTGTAACGCCCAATAAAGTGCGATTAACCTCAATGGATTTTTTTAACGTAATTCTACTAAAGTTATAGTAGTTAGGTGCGTGGAATTTGCTATTATGTAAGCATTTACATGAACAGTTAGAATAAATCTTCAACTAAGCTAAATTAAAAAGTGTCCCTTACATCGACCCGTCACGGAGCAGCATCAAACCTGGCCGATTATGTCACTCAAACTTGGTTTAAAGGCCACTTTCTCCACCCTGTTTGGAATCAATATAGAAACGGTGGACCTCGCACAAAGAATCGTCTGGAGCGATGGCACAGAAAACTGAACAGTGTAGTGATAAAGGCCCACCCAAAACGAGTGCCCTTCGTCCCGTGAAAAAGAGAAAGTACCCAAATACTAATGACAAGCTTTCCTCCTTAAAAGCAGCTCTGACCAGTGGATTGAAACCGCCCATACAGTATACAGATGCAGCGTCATACTCGATTAAAGCCTTATAATACGCCAGTGTGTGTATATATATATATATATTATATATATATATATATATATATTATATATATATATATATATATATATATATATATATAAATTGTTAACTTATTCTATTCTTCATGTTGTACGTGACTTGTAAAAAATAAAATGTAATATCCCTTTCCGACTGATACCTGGTAAGAGCCTCCAATCCATCTGGACCGCTATTCGCATTTCGCCTTATCGATTTTAGGTAGGCGAAATGCGAAGACACCATTCTTTCATAATTTATTACATGCACACTTTCAGCAGTGTCATAGAAATGAACTGTTTTCATCTTCTGGCTTTATTCACTCAAAATGCCAGCCATAGTGGCTTATAAATAATTCAAGCATAGTAAAGTGCAATACTATGCTCGAATACTAAAGGGGATAAGTAGGCGTGAATACACTCTGGCTGTTTTTCTAGATACTGAAAAAGCCTCCGACCTCGTTTGGCAGGATGGAGTTATACTCCAATTCGATAAACTCGGGATAAAAGGAAGAATCCAACATTGGATAAATGATTTCCTAAGATATCGGAACTTCAAAGTTAAACTTGGACAAACTTCATCTAAAAGACACACCCAACAAAATGGAACATTTCAAAGAAGCGTACTAAGCCCGACGTTATTTAACATTCTGATAAACGGTTTAGCAATGGCAATAAATAGTAACCATCCAAAAATAGAACAGTGACTATTTGCTGACGACGCGGCAATATCAAAAACAGGCAAATATATACAGAAAATAAAACATAATACATATACATAAACACTAAACACCACTAAACATCGAACTGGGCATACAAATGGGGATTTAAATTCTCACCCACTAAAACAACAAGAATTGCCTTCACAGACAGAAGAAAAGTAACTATTGAACTTTTCTAAGGTAAAAAGAAAATTGAATTCAAAGACAAAGTGAAATACCTAGGCATGATTCTTGATAGCAGATTAACATGGAAAGATCATATTGATGACGTCACAATCAGATGCCAACGCGATCTCAGTCTAATGAGATGCATTTCAGGCACTAAATGGGAAGCCAACAAAACCACGCTCATAAAAATGTACCAGTGTCTAATTCTCTCCAAAACAGACTATGGTGCAATAGTCTATCAATCCACATGGAAAACTCTACTACAGCGAATTTATAGTATCCAATATTCTGCCCTAAAAGTAGCTACGGGAGCTTTCAACGGCACTTCGCTTTGCAGTCTCCAAGTAGAACACTTGAAAAACTCTTCACCTCAGAAGTGAACAAATAACCCTCAAACCCTATGCATGAAAAATAAGCGCCTACGTTATTACACATCCATGTTACAATCTAATCCTCCCATATTCTGAATATGAATATTTGGAAAAAAAAATGGATAAAACACTCAGCCCCAATTCACTACAACGGTCATCTAAAATATATACTGACAGATCCAAAAATGTGCAGGGTCACACTGGATCATCATTTGCAATACCAGACCTAAACATGGTTTAAACTATAAACTACCCAACCACCTCTCCGTCTATATCAGTGAATTAGTTGCAGTTAAAATGTCACTACAACGGATTCTTGAGAACAAACCAAACCGAGTAGCCATACTAAGCGACTCCCTCAACGGATTAATTTCCATCCAAAACTCCAAATCTGAGAGCAGACCAGGCCTCCTACAAGAAATAATCTCACTTACAAACAAAATACAGAAACAAAAAACCGAACTGACTCTAGCATGGGTTCCAGCACACGTTAATATTCGAGGAAATGAAATTGCAGATCAGGCAGCAAAATCGAGCCTACAGAAATATCAACAAGATCATGTAGATCTATGTATTTCTAATGTAAAGATGACACAAATCTCTGTAAATAGCTCACTATTTATCCCCTTTTTGTTAAATGACCATGAGAGCATTTAAACCTAAACAATAAGCTATATACATACTAGCACGAAAAGGATTAATTCCAGACGCATGTACATATGCAAATAGTATACCAAAGCACTGCCATTATCTATCAGAAATATTCATGTGTTTAAAAAAAATAAAACACTGATTTGATGGGCCAAGATATCCGCCAGGAAAGTGAACCTAAAACCAGTATTTAAACCAAAAAAAGTGCAACATTCTCTACCATGGCATCTGAACAGACAAGACTCCAGTTCGTTACTTCTAAGAAAGGCGGTGTGACGCTCATGTAGTATGGATCTAATGATTCTAGTGATCACCACAACCTTTCTGAGAAGAGACTGGTGTGAGTTTGAAATTCAAATGGCCGACATGCGCATGGTGAGTGACGATCGTTAGGCCGCCATTATTGTGAACATAATGGAAGAGCTTCCGGTGGAGGAAATGCCGAAATCGTTACTGAACCTGTGGAAACACATTACTTTCCTTGCGTGGGAAAATAAACCAAAAGACAAAGCGATTGTCTGGGACAGACTGCTAGAGGTAATGGCTCACCCTTAGATAATAGCTAAGGTATAATATTTTTGTTTTCGGTTGTAATTGTAGTCGTTAGGTAACCCTGGTTGCAGCAAGCAATCTCGGTGCATTAAGTGACAAAATCCTAATGTAACATCACTTGTCCCAATATGCTGAGAAAAAGACAGCTAAGAATCCAACATTTGAAGTGCAATTTTCGAATGGATTTTACTAGGTCAAAAAAAACGAATCTATATGTAACCGGTTTTGCCATGTATCTTTTCTGTTTATCGATACAAAGGGGACAAAGTTAATCATATATTGGCAGTAGCTATCTAAACAGGACATTTATACAGTGGACAACCGTGTGAACGCCATAAATATCAACCGATAAAGCGTAAGTAAATAGGGAATAATATGATGAAAGCAGATAATTACAATGAACTCATCATAGGCACGATAGGAAAGTGTGACAGTGGTTATGTACGTTACGTCTCCGTGGACGTTATTAAGAATGAAGGCAGGGATACTGTGATGTATTTTTTATGTGTGTAGACGTAGGTTGCTAGCGATTTATCTGATGTTGAAGAGATTTGTCTTTGTTCGTAAAGCTGTAAACAATCCTAAATGAAGAAATAAAATATCAGATTAAGTTAACTATAGAGTGTCATTAGTAAGTGCTCATTATTAAGGGTTTAAGAAGCCTTCGCAGGTGAATCGGGGTGACCCACTGACACGCACTATAGACAGGGAAGTTCACAGCCATTCTCGTTATACAGGAAGATGAACAAACTTTCCTTTCAATCGCTTAGTCAGACAAGACGAGGGTTCAATTTCCATGTCATCGTACGTTAAATGCGATGACAACGCAGCATTTTGAGTAATTCTTCACCAGTCACGCCTAATAAATTGCGATTAACGTCAGTGCATTTGTATACCTAATGCTGCTTCAGCTGCGATGCTGGGTGTGGCGTTTAATTTGTTACTATTAAAGCATTTGCGTGTAGAGTTAGGATAAAATCCTGACAGATAAACTGCGTATGGCGTTCCACCGATTTAACTGGTTACGTGTTACCATTTTCAAATTATCACAGTGTCGTCTTTGAGCCGTTTTACTGCCCTAGTAAGGGAAATAAAAAATCACATCCAATAAATAGATTTTAGTTAGTTTGACATCGATTTGATATTTAGATGCTCTCGTTAGGGTCCACGTTAATTGTATGTCATACAAATTTTTCACAACAGCTGAGGTGTTATGTAGCAAATCGCTAGACACCTACTGCATACGTCGCGATGTATTAGGATTGTACAGTAATAGTGCACCGCGGTCTCTGCATTCCAGAGGCTTTTACAGAGGAATACATTTAGAGAGTTCACTGGTGCGTTAAAATGAGAACATATCCAAATGCCTGGCGTGTACGGTTGTTGTTTTGCGGCGATATCAAGATTTCA
Organism: Liolophura sinensis; assembly: GCF_032854445.1. Classification (NCBI taxonomy): domain Eukaryota; kingdom Metazoa; phylum Mollusca; class Polyplacophora; order Chitonida; family Chitonidae; genus Liolophura; species Liolophura sinensis. The sequence goes on along the minus strand of NC_088304.1, from coordinate 30,266,303 downwards.
TAAGGTGTAAAAATGTGCACCGTAATTATATGCATGCAGAGTAATCTTGTAAAGAAGAGGCGCATCATGCAAAAAACTAATCCACGACCTCAGTATATGAACTCATGCATATTTGAAGATACTCCCATGGATTTTCACAAGAAGATATTCGCCAGCACTCGATGCACGTGTGCAGTCAGAGCATAGGCTACGAAGAACTCAAAAATTCCTACGACATCTGTTTTTTCCCTCATCTCAATACTATACCAGTTTATTTTTCCAGTAGTTGTGTTTTTAAAGTTCTTTGTTTGAATTCCAGCCAGAATTGGGTGTAACGTCGTTCCGAATTTTCCACTTCATATTACCACGCTGGCCAAAAATTTCTTCTTCACTGAACACCACACCACAACGAGATGTCGTGGACTAGTGTAAAAATTAGTATTTACGGCGCTTAACACACAGGACAAAACAACGTAAGCGGGTTACCACGGCAAGTCATTTCTGATAACGTAAGTGCATTCTGCTAACTCGAGAGGGGCTGAAAACGGCAGAAACAGTCCTATATCTGATCTAATATATACTTCCATTCATCTTAAAGTTGGTTATTCGTGTGTTTAATTGCAATATAGTGTACTTGATTAGAAAGTTTGAATTTTGGTATTTGCCTAGGCCGAAATCCTTTACCAAACTTGACCAGGCAAGAATCTGACTGAATAACAGTGACGGTCTTAAGTCTCAGTAGGACGGCTGTTGCATAGCCGTCGGTTCAAATCAAACAAAAGCGATATACGTAGTTATAATGAAGAAATCTGCCATACAATGCCAAGATAGTACGTGTAGTATTTATTGTACCACTAAAGAAAGCTGCATGCAAAGGCGGAAACTTTGTGACGTCATCATTGATTGATTGATTGATACATGTATACGGTCTTAACGCCATCTACACTTCCTTATACTTAAATCCACAGGTCATTCATCGCTAGTTCGACTTGATCATATGATATTAAAGGCGAGGGTTGACGGCTGGAATGAGGATGTCCGTTTTCACGGCCAGATTCACAGCGCAATTGTGAATCTATCTCCTAAAGGCATTTCCTTCTTTGATTGCTCTTTTACACCGTGCTGAATATTTTTCACTTTTACGACGGTGACCAGCGTCATGGTGAGAGGAAACCCCACGAACCATCCGCATCCCATAAACGGACGACAAGCAAATAATAACATCTCACATAGATAGGCTACGGGATAGAGAGTAATACCAGACCAGCTACCGCAGTGTAATAGACTTACAACACAGAGAGCAAAACCAGACCATCGACGACAGTCTGATAGACGTACAACACAGAGAGTAAAACCAGACCAGCGATGACAATGTGATAGACGCAAAAAAAAGTGAAACCAGAGAAGCGACGACAGTGTGATAGGCGTACAGCATTGAGTGTAAATTCAGACCAACGACGACAGTGTGATAGACGTACAGCATTAAGAGTAAAACCGGAGCGGCGACGAATGTGTGAAAGACGCACAGCGTAGGGAGTAAAACCAGAGCAGCGACGACAGTGTGATAGAGGTACAGCATAGAGTAAATCCAGACTAGCGACGACAGTCTAATAGGCGTAGAGCATAGAGACTAAACCAAGAGCAGCAACGACAGTGTGATTGAATGAATGAATGAAAGAAAGATTATGGCTTAACGCTACATCGGCAATATTTCAGCCATATCGTGGCGAGAACAAGGTGAAAACACGAGGCGGTTGAGCTTTTCGATATGACAGTGAGAACATTAAAAATGAAACGAAAAAGTTCAGACATGTTTAAAATCAGATAAAAGAAAAATAAAAGTTAAAACTCGAAAAGCAGCATATTTCAAAACTTATTTATTTATTTATTTGATTGGTGTTTTACGCCGTAGCCTACTCAAGAATATTTCACTTATACGACGGCGGCCAGCATTATGGTGGGTGGAAACCGGGCACAGCCAGGGGGAAACCCACGACCATCCACAGGTTGCTGCCAGACCTTCCCACTTACGGCCGGAGAGGAAGCCAGCATGAGCTGGACTTGAACTCACAGCGACCGCATTGGTGAGAGGCTCCTGGGTCATTACGCTGCGCTAGCGCGCTAACTGACTGAGCCACGGAGGCCCCCTTATTTCAAAACTTATAAAAATTATCTATATATATATATATATATATATACAATTTTTGATCTGTTAATATCTTTACAAACTCTATGATATAGGCCAATGGCCTTCAAATATTTTGTGACAACATCACCAGCGGTGCTTTTTTAATGCAGTTCTTAGTTCATCGATGTTAATGGGACGATTATAGTCTTCTAAATTTTTAAAAGAAGAGGGTTGTGTAGTGTTATGTATACTCGCGCATTGGATGGTGGGATAGCTTCCCAGTGTCATGGCATCCTGAAGTAAACGTTTCCATTAGTTCCTGTCAAATCCTGTTATCTGTTTACCCACACTAGATCGTAACAGCACTAACACTACATGGTGTCAGAAGTGCTTGGGACCGAAAAAGCCAGAACCGTTTCACGAACTTGGTAAAATTTATTGACATTCGTAGCTGTTTATCGGAACAGATACAACAACAACACATGCGGTGAAATTTCAACACCAGTCACGCTGAAGTGTACATTAATCAAGGGGAGATGACTCTTATGAACTTTGATTTTTTTTCCTGCAAAAGTTGTATCCCCTTAACCAGAATGGCTACAAATGACCCTGACAGTGAAGGCGATGATCCTCTGCCACAACCTAGGCGGTATACTGCAAATATACCTGTTCCACGTAAATTAGATGTCAGAGATGTCAAGAACCGTCAGAGAGAATTGACGCTTATATTGCTGCTCTGAGGAAGCTGGTAAAAACATGTAATTTGAACAACATGGAGGACAGGGTGATACGCGACCAGGTAGTGGTAGGTTTGAGAGAGGCTGCTGTCCGAGAAAAACTCTTAGAGGACAAAAAGCTCACATTAGCCCGTTGCAAAGAAATTTGCAGAGCGTACGAGTCATCCAAAAGTCAGGCTAAAACAATGTCAAATAATGACGCCGGTGCATCCGTAGATGTTGACAAATTGCAAAGTCACAAACAGAGAGATTTTCACAAACGTAAACACAAGCGTCAATCTTCAAAAAACGTCACAATCCAAGTCTTGTAATCGGTGTGGCAGAAAACCACAAAGATATGAAAACTGTCCAGAGAAAGACGCTACTTGTCACAAGTGCTCCAAAATTGGACATTTTGCTGTTAGATGTCCGTATTCACGTATTGTAGGAAACGTGAGCCAGAACAGTAATTGCGCGTTTCTTGGACCCGTAACAGACGGCAGTGAAAATCCGTGGAATGTTGAAGTTAAGGTTGGAGATAAAAAGACTGTGACATTCAAAGTAGATACAAGAGCTGACGTAGCTGTGATTCCAGCTGGACTCATTTCTGATATGAATTTGTCGCTGAGGAAAACTGTGAAAAAGTTATTCGGACCAGGCGGCAGACAGCTTTTTTGTACGAGGAGAATTCGATACAATTCTTTCCAGAAATAGACAGAACACTGAACAAACTGTTTGTGTAGTGAATAGTCCGAGAGAACCATTATTAGGCCGACCTGCTATCACAGCGCTCAAACTTCTACAACGCGTCAATGTTATTGACGAGACACGCAGCTCTAATGAGAAGTACAGCTTGCGTTATCCTAAGTTATTCTCAGCACTGGGTAAATTGAATAAGAGCTACAAAATTCGCCTGAAACCACATGCCGTCCCGTTTGCTGTGTCTACGCCAAGACGCCTCGCTCTTCGTTTGATGTCAAAGCTCAAGGATGAATTACACCGAATGAAGGCTTTAGGGGTCATTAGACAAATTCACAAACCAACGGAGTGGTGCGCGCCAATTGCTGTAGTGCCAAAAGCTAATGGACAGTTGAGAGTATGCGTTGATCTCACGAAACTTAATGAAAGCGTTCTTCAAGAAAACTATCTGCTTCCAGTTATTGATCAGTTATTAGCACAACTGTGGGGTGCCAGTGTGTTTTGAAAGCTTGATTGTAACAGTGGATCTCATCAAGTTCCCCTGGACGAAGAGTCGCAACCATTGACAAGTTTCATCACACCATTTGGTCGCTTCTGTTTTCAACGTTTATGTTTTGGAATTTCAAACGGACCTGAAGTGTTTCACAAGAGAATGTTTCAGTTGTTAGAAGGCATTCCGGGTGTAATTTGTGACATCGATGATGTGCTGATTTCCGGCTGTAATCAACAGCAGCATGATGAAAGACTGAACATTGTCTTAACGAGGTTACAGAATGCAGGTTTAACGCTCAACAACAAATGTGAGTTTTCTAAGCAGGAAATCAAACTTTAGGGTCACAAAATTTCGAAGAATGGCATAGCCATGGGTCCGGCAAAAGTTGCGGCAATTGAGAAACTTCCTAGACCGACAAACGTGACCGAGATTCGTCGACTTCTTGGAATGGATATTCACGTTGGGAAATTTGCTAAGAACTTAGCCGAAACTACAAAATCGTTACGCGGCCTACTAGTGAAGGATAATCAGTTGGTATGGCGAGCTCTTCAAGAGACTGCTTTTGTACAGGTTAAGAAGGCTCTGAGTACAGCGCCAGTGCTTGCTCTTTACAATGCTAAACTTCCCACCAAAGTCTCTCGTGACGCGTCGTCCTACGGCCTTGGATCCGTTCTTCTCCAACTGGAAAAGGGAGACTGGAGACCAGTGTTTTATGCCTCACGTTCTTTGACTGCCACTGAGCAAAGACACGCACAGGTGGAACGCGAAACATTGGTCGTGACTTGGTCATGCGAGAAGTTTGCGGACTTTCTGGTTGGTTTGAAGTGTTTTGAGATAGACACTAATCACAAACCCCTAATAGCGTTGCTCAATACTAAACTGGACGAATTGCCACCAAGATTACAGCGTTTGAGGATGAGACTGGTGCGATTTATGTATGAGGTGAAATATACAGCTGGGAAAAACCTAGCTACATTTTCAAGTGCTCCAGTAAGTCGACCAGATGATAGTGATTTCGTGCAGGAAAACGAAACTAATATGTTTGTCAATGTTGTTATTGAAACCATGCCTGCTTCAGAAAATCGTCTGAACCAGATTCGAGCTAAACTGAAGGATGAGTGATGGAATACTGTTTGACTGAATGGCCCAGTTCAGCCAAGACAGATAAACAGTTACGCCGATACTGGTGTGTAAGACATGAACTGACGGTTCAACAAGGGCTACTGCTATTCAACAGTAGGCTAGTGATTCCGGAAGTGTTGAGACGCAACATACTTTATAAGTTGCATACAGGACACCAGGGCATCGTAAAGTGTCGTGCTCTAGCTCAAACTTCTGTGTGGTGGCCAAGACTTTCAGTGGACTTGAAGACTAATGTAGAAAACTGTTCATTTTGTGCGAAAGAAAGAAAACAAAAAGCGGAACCATTACTATCTTCAAAAACACTTGACTATCCTTGACAAAACGTAGGGATGGACTTGTTTGAGTGGAAAAAGAACAGCTATCTTGTGGTTGTAGGTTACTATTCACGGTTCATTGAGATTGCCTACTTGACATCGACCACATCTGTGCGTGTTATTGAACACCTGAAATCCATATTCTCAAGACATGGGATTCCTGAATTGGTCGCATCCGACAATGGTCCTCAATTCTCGTCGGGTGATTTTGCGAAATTCGGTGATAAATACGGATTTCGTCATACAATCAGCAGCCCGCATTACCGTTTGGGTAACAATGAAGCTGAGAGAGCAGTGGAGACAGATAAAGGACTTCTTAACAAAGCGGATGATCCTTACCTAGCCATGTTAAGTTACCATTCTACTCCTCTTCAAAATGGATTTACGCCTACTGAACTGATGGGAAGAAAACTCAGAACTAAAGTTCCAGTTTTGCCTTCTACACTTGTTCCCGATTGGCATGGGAAAAACGTAGAATCAGCCGACCAAAAGCAGAAGGAGAGACAGAAACGTAACTTCGATAATCTACACAAATCGAAGCCACTCCCTAAGTAAGGACAGGAAGTGTGGATAATGAAACAAGTGCAAACCAAAGCCACAGTGATTCGACAGGCAGGAACGCCATCCTATATTCTTAAAATTCCAAATTCTCAGCTGGTTCCTAGAGATGCAAACGTCAAAGTTAGTGTTAGTCATCTAAAGCAGATGTGTACCTTACTTCCAACAGAAACAACAAAACCTAGAGACTATGGACTGTACAGATGATTCTGATGAAGTTGTAAACAATAATCATAAGTTGGTCAAGTCCCCGGACTCTCTTAAAACTCGCTCAGGCAGACGGGTGAGGAAACCGAACAGACTTGACTTGTAAACTGTTTTAAGTTCGAATGTTTCCTAAGGAACAGTTAGTCTTCTCATAACTGAGAGTTTCAGTTTTACATGAACTGTTCCTTAAAATGCCCTGATAAATTGACTGACAGTTTCAAGCCCGAGAAAGGGGGTTGTGTAGTGTTATGTATACTCGCGCACTGTATGATGGATAGCTTCCCAGTGTCACGGCATCCTGAAGTAAACTTTTCCATCAGTTCCAGTCAAATACTGTTTGGTGTTATCTGTTTACGCACACTAGATCGTAACAGTGTTAACATTACAGATTTTTTCCTAGTTTTTAATATGCTGGAATTCTAAAGTATAATTTTCAGAAGGTTTCTTGGCAATTGTCCAAGCGAATTTATTTGCTTCATCCGATTGAGAGGTTAATATATTATCTTCATCTTTTAAATGCTGGACTTCTGCTTTATTAGTTTTGCCCTTAAGTTCCTGAACCATGTTCCAGACCTTACGCATGGGTGTTTTTGACGTAATGCCTGAAACAAAGTTCCGCCAACAAGATTTCCTCTTGGACTTGAGTAATCGACGAGCCTTGGCTCTAAAAATACGAACCTGGTTTAAGTTATTCTCAGTGGGACAATGATTAAATCCGCGTTTGGCGTTTGCCCGGTCCTTTATCGCTTTAAGACACTCATTGCTGTACCATGGTTTACTTTTGGATTTGTCGAGGTCTTAGGGATAGTTCTGTTGGCAGGTCATAAAACAAGCTCAGTAACTTTTAATATAGGATAATCTGCTGCATTGAGATTCTCTGAGGTGATATCAGCCTCACAGAACATCTCAAATGCGATCCAACCTGCTTTATCGAACTTCCACTTATCTATTCGTTTTAATGACTTAGAAGTGATATGCTCTAGGATTATAGGAAAATGGTCACTACCACAAAGATCATCATGCACTTTCCAAGAGAGAAGTGATGGATCTGTGATAGTGAGATCGATAGCAGAATAAGTGTCATTACCCGGATGTAAATAGGTATTGGAACCATCCATGAAATAACACGGTTCCTCCTTAGATAAGAAGTCTTCCACTATCTTGCCCTTATTTATGTTATTTCTGCCCTATGGGGGGTTATGGGAATTAAAATCTCCCATTATTATAAAAGATTTTGGCAATTGTTCTGTTAAAGTCTGTAACTGGAAAGCTGATAAAGAGAAGTTCGGAGGAACATACACTGAACATAATGTGATTGTTTCAGACAATGAAACACGAACGGCCACAGCTCTGTATCCAGAGCAACATAGCTGTGAATAATATTGTTATTGATGAAGATAGAAGAGCCGTCTGCAACTCGTTCTTCTTCAATTGAATAAGTACTGTATAATGAATAATATTTAAGAGTTGTTTTATCTTTGATGTCTTCAGGTGAGTTTTCGGAAGACAGAGGGCAATAGGGTTTAATGATTGAAGAAACTGTGTTATTTCTAAAAAAAAATAATTTAAGACCTCGACAATTGCATTGTATAATTTTGTCGTATACAGATGTTATGGAGGGAGGCATATAGGAGATTTATGTTTGGACAGAGAACAACGCTTCCGTGAAGATCGGCTTGAAGATCTTCCTGGTGCGGGTGATGTATCCATGACATCCGCAATCTTATGTCGAATAAGACACTTATAAAAAGTTTGCACAGGATTCCTAGTGGCTTTAGAGGGACACTCTGTGGAGCCACTAGGTTAATTATTATTTTGAGGCTTATTTTTGGACGTATTTTTAGCATTTTGTGTAAAGGCCTTGGGTTCAGGTTGATCACTTCAGTACTATTTACTGGTTTTGTTTGTTGTACTCACGCAGTCTGGGTTGAGCAGGTGTTAAACGCAGGTTTAGTCGAAAGTTTCTTAGAAGTAGAACTAGGTTTGTCGTTTCCAATGGGCCAAGTGAAGGACGTTTGAGTAGCTATAGATGGTACCCGCTTGACCACATTGGCAAACGAAGTCTGCAGAGTGATATTAGGAGGTGAGAACTAATTTGCAGGCTTCCTGATATGATATATTGTTTTTGACTTTAATATTGATTATTTGTTTTTCTTTTACGAAAATTGGACAGTCCCTAGAGGAGGCCATGTGATCTCCGCCGCAATTGCAGCACTTAACTGTGCTGCTACAGTCGAAACCATCATGAGCCTCACTGCAGCACCGGAAACAAACCAGTTTATTTTTACATTGGCCTTTGCCGTGACCAAACTATTGACAGTTGAAACAACGTGTTGGGTTATGAATGTACACAATGTAGGAAGTTCACACCAACCCTACACCGGCCAAAGAAGAAATACAACGAAAGAGATTAAATATTGAATGTCAGAAGACATGTATTTAGTTTAATGATGTTACCAGATTTCTTCGTAGTGAAGCGTTTCACTCTGGTGACACCCTGTGATTTCAGTTCTGTACAAATTTCCTTTTCTGATCAGTCAATGATATCATGATCCCTGTCACGTATAATTCCCTGACAGCTGTTCAAGGAATTATGAGGGGATGTGAAAACAGTAATATCAATTATTTTGTTTAAGCTAATAAATTTGTTCATTATTGTTTCCGGAAACATTCAGTGAGAATGTCTCCGGATCGTAATTTTTTGACGTTTTTTAATGTACCTGCTGCACCATGCAAGGCCCTTTTAAGTACAAATGCATGAATTTTCGAGGCCGGCTTCTGTTTACTCTTTGTTAAGGGAACGACGAAAGCCGGTTGACTGTCCTGTCCGTTATCAACTGAGTCAGCCAAAACCTCTAATTTCCTTTTTTTTATCACCACTGGTAGTTATACTAAAGACGTTAATCGAAAGGTTTGAGGAAGACATGGGATATATATAAAAAAAAGTTCACCTCATGTTTTCCCCACCCATCCACGGAGTGCCAACAAGGGCGATGTCTAAACCTGGGGACACCCTTGGGGTATACTCCGATAGATGGCCTTGATATGGATACCCAATTCCGTCTCTCACCCAATGAAGAAGGTAGCACATCAGACACGAACTACATGATTGACACATAAGCCACCGACTCAGAACGTAGTCCCACAAACGAAAGTTGAAAATTGTCATTTATTCTCATTTGAAGGTTATGGAGAAATCTTCGGACCACGCAGAGGCAAGACGTGACTAAGCCGATTGATCGGACCGGGCCCATCCGACCTCCCGTCTCTCTCCAAGTATGGGCCAAAGTGGCGTGTTGGACGTGAGGATCTCGCGAGACCAACACGCCCTCAGCCACCAGGATCCCGTCCTCGGAGATTACGGATCGCAGCCCACGGCAAACAGGTCGCTCGCCGGTTGAATCTCACACGATGTGAGCCTATTACTTTCACCCGGCTCACACAGGAGAGCTCTAGGTTAGTCGTCTTCCAGTCGATGGCTGAGGTCCTATTCTTGTCACACCGGAGACTTCACGGGGGCAGTGTGATTGACGTACTGCACACAGAGTAAATCCAGAACAGCTACGACAGTGTGATTGACGCACGGAAGAGAGTAAAACCAGAGCAGTAACGACAGTGTATTCCGTGAGGTTCATTGCAATATATTAGACGTCACTGATCTAGAATTACTCAAAATGCTATACTTAATATAGAATCACATTAAATCAATATAAGGGCGATTTTTGTAGAAAGACATAGGTAATTTTGCATAAACATGTCTGTAAATTTTATTGAGAATTTGTTGATTTTATATATTTACGCAATTTTATTTTTCGTGTTCATTGATCTGCATTTGTCGTCTTCATTGATTGAAGTGACGCCCCACTGATTCCATCTCCAAGACAACAACTGTTCTCATACAGTTATTTGGAGAAACTTTCTTTTGACTTCATCTTCCAGGATCACATATAAAATCACACTTCTGCAAAGAAAGCAAAGCGTATCTTCGGATAAATGATTTAGGTTAGGACACAGAAACATTATTATGCTCAATATAAGCTCAATGCAAGTCAAAAAACAAGGCTTTGTCAGCTACATGTACTCGCGAGGAGTGACAATTCGCTTAAGACTCAGTAAATGAATGAATGAGTATAGCTTAATGCTATATCTTCAAAATTTCAGCCATAGCGTTGCGAGAACAGGTCTTAATCACGAGACAGTAGATGGCTTTTGATTTGATAATAAATAACATCCAAAATAAATACATCCAAATAAAACAATTATAGACACATATTTAAAACCAGTTAAAAGGAACGAAGCCTCTGTTAGCAGTGGAAACTATAAAGCAATTCAAAAGTAATGCTGTGGGATGGGCGTGAATGTCGAAGATATGCTAAATGTGATGGGCAAGTTGAGTAATTATAGCATGGTGCTAAGATTGTGTAAGTTGCTACTATTTTAGCATCCACATGAACAGTTAAAATAAAATCCCTACCAAGTAAATCCGCAGCGACAGACCATGTGCCAAATGTGGTTGCTTCTTTACTCGCTATGTTGTAGCCTTATAGCAATATCCCCTATCTTATTACATCAAGTTAAATCTTCTTTAAAGAGCGTTAAGGAACACTTACGTCCCTTCTCGTGAAGTTGTCCCGTTGTTGAAGGAGAGTCTTTTCCACGTCAAGGCGGCATCATTACTTGCCCAAACTATATGAGATTGCCCTAGTTCATAGTGGCCCTCACTTCGTCGCGCTAAAATATCATCTGTCAGCGCTGAGGAAACAAACAAATAACGCTGTTATAACAGGTCTTCTTGAATGACTAAATGATTAGTCACATCGGCAATATTTCAGAGAGAAGAGAGAACACGTTTGAAACAGCAGGCAATGAATGGTTTTCGAAAGAAAAATAGACGGACGTATTTAAAATCAGTTACAAAGAACCAAACCTTAGCTAAAGGATATCTATGACGGTGAGATCAAATAGTTTCATCTCTCAATTGTGTAAAGCGTAAAGTGTTAAATTCAAGTCAGTACTCGTCGCTTCTGGTTACGTGTTGCTAAACTGCGGTCAAGTATGCACTGATCAAATACTGTATATAATTATGACTTTACACTGCTAAAGCTCGGTATCTCTGATGAGAACGAAAGTTCGAAATTGCAGTTGTAAAGCAATAGTGAAGAAATTTAAGGTTTCCTTTTTTATATATATGTATTGGCCCTCAAGTATTAACGACAGTATCGCCAACATAAATCGAATAGAGTCCACTGTGCATGACGTCTTGTAAGGCTCAGCAATAAAACGGCGCGAGAACAAAACGACAGATTCATTTGTACTGAATATTTCGGCTATGACTCTTACCATCAAAATTTCCTTCAATTTTGGAATATGGTGTGATCCTCACAAAACCGGGTGCGTAGGTGTCGCGGACAAGACGCGAAATTTCGTGGCTTTCATATTTGCTGTGCGCAAGTTCGTCGGCTTTGGCGATCTCTGCATTCCAATCTGGCAAACAATTTAAAATAAATCCATTGAGGTTGATAGACATCAGGACATTTCAAACAAGTAAAAATCAGTATCTCTGCCCATCTTCACTAAATCCTTTCCTAAGGTGAATGTAAATCCACCTAAAACATATTGACCTTTTACAGACAGGTACTCAAACATGCTGACCGCTTCAGTTTGCCATCACGACAACCTTAATTCGTTAAATTCGGAATAGCAAGTTTTCTTTTGTCCACTGACCTCTGGAATACAGATCAGAAGTTTACATTTTCAGTTCAAATCTTTGTAAACCCAGTTTGAGACACGACTTGCTTAAAGAGTGATTGGAATTTTTTTTGTAATCCGAGCTTTATGAGTATGGAGAACTAGACTAAAGCTTTTAATTCAAGTCCTGATTCAAAGATCTTAAACGGAAGGGATCGTCGTTTGCTAAGTGATCTAAAGCGTTGTTCTGGTTTGAATCCAGTTATAGTGAGCTCCACTACGGCTTTAAATCCAGTGATTCGTGATTTTTTGTCGACCCATAAACCCGAACGCCGACGACGAAGTGAGCAAGCTTATTTCGGAAGTGAACAGTGGGTCGTTCTCAGATTTTCTCTTTTTAAATCATGTCAGGGTATGACTTTATGAACCTGCCATCGTGCAACTTGCATCAATAATAAGTGACGTAACCTGTTGCACTCACCTATCACCTCAGCCTTTGGGCGAAATGCAATGAGCGCCACAGTAATGAATACAGTCCATCCTGAAATCGGGCATTTCAATCTGCAACGCAAGGTAATATCTTTGTTTCAAGGCGTATTTACCGAAAAATAATGTATGTAAGAAAAACCCAACTATTATTATGGCATTTGTCATGAGAGAAACCAGGTTTCCACTACAGGTTGTGCAAACTCTTATGAAATCTTTGCGCATGAAACCCATTTAGATATGTTTCAGATCGTGTATTTTTCCTCCGTGAATGAATGAATGATTATGGCTTAACGCCACATCGGCAATATTTCAGCCATATCGTGGCGAGAACAAGGTGAAAGCAAGAGACAGTTAAGGTTTTTGATATGACAATATGAACATCAAAAGCAAAACAAAATGCACAGACATGTTTAAAATCGTATAAAAGAAAAATAAGAGTTCAAACTCGAAAACCAGGATTATAGTACATGTATAAATCTATATGTATATAACTATTTATCTATGGGAATTTATGACAATTAAAATTTATCTGTATGATATACGTCAATGACCATCAAATAATCTATGACAACATCACCAGCGATGCTGTCAAATAAATCATATGTAGAGTTGACCGTGTAGAACCTTTGCCTAACATGGGCAAAGTCTACACAGTCAACCAAAATATGTTTGATGCCAGATTGTGCATCACATCCAACACATTCGGGAGCACTGCTAACATCTAAGATGAAATTGTGTGTCAGATGAGAATGCCCAATACGACACCTCGTTAAAACTACTTGGCCTCTGCGAGACATTTGACAAGCATAGGCATTGTATGTAGCCAATGACAGGATGGATGGTATGCAGTTTATTGTGGATCTACAAGTTCAATTCACCCTGCCAAAGGCGACGAATATATTTAAGAATATTAGACTTCCCGTCAGTATAAGGAATGTTAACACGAGATACAGGTTTATATAGGGCAGCTTTCGCTTCCCTGCCCGGGACTGTGTTTCCATGGATACCAGTGTGACTTGGTATCCAACAGATTACAATATCTTTACCTCTTTTAATTGGTTTTCGGTGCCTGTCTGTTATCTTTAGTATCAATGGATTTTTAAATTTATTATTCTGAATCGCGAAAAGGCAAGCTAGCGAGTCGCTCAGCAGAAGAAATAGAAGATAAAGGTGACAGACGAAGAAAACTCACATCTAAACTGATCTAAGACAGCCGCAGCCGCAACCCTGTTCCCAGAAATTAAGTAAAACTGATCGGTCAGCACCCCAGTCGGTGCTAGACACGACCTTCATTATATCGAGAGCCTTTGTACATTTAGCTTTAAGCATTTTTATATGAGGTATAAAAGATAGCTTACTATCAAATATTATACCTAAAAATTTTGTTTCTCCAACAATTTTAATCTGTTCACCATAAAAATTAAGCTCGGGAACAAGATGAAGTTTCCGTTTATTACAAAAATGCATACGGACGGTTTTAGACGTTGAAAATCTAAAACCGTTTTCAGTTGCCCATTTCTCGATTTTATTGAGACAAAACTGCAACTGACGTTCGATTCTATTCATATTCTTAGCTCGGTAGCATATAAGGAAATCATCAACATATAAACAACCCTCTGTGCCCGATGTTAATGTTTTGGTTAGGCTATTTATTTTTATGCTAAACAGAGTTGGTGATAGAATGCTGCCCTGGGGTACACCCATTTCCTGTTCATAAGAGTCAGAAAGAGTGGACCCAACCCGTATCTTAAACTGACGATCAGATAAAAATTGAGATATGAATATATATTATTGATGAAGCTATCGCGAATAAAGGTTTCGAATCGAACAAGGTGATCCATAGTGGATCTACCTTGACGAAAACCGCATTGAATATTAGAAAGAAACCAATGAAGTCTGTCATTAATAATCCGTTCCATAGTGTTACAGACACAGCTGGTAAGAGCTATGGGACGGTAATTTTTTTGATCAGTATCCAAATAAAAAAACTCCCTTTTGGATGTAAGATTTAGGGACCGGGATAATACACGCCTCCCTCTATGAGGCTGGAAAATTATCAGTTATCCAAATATCATTACGCACGTCCAAGAAAGTCTTAAGTGGCTCAGGTGGTAAATGATTCACAAACTTATAGAACACGTTATCAGGACCACAGGCAGTATTGCAGGTCTTTTTTTAATGCAATTTTAAGTTCCTCGATATTAAAAGGACGATTATAATCTTCTAAATTTTTAGAAGAAAAGGGCAATTTAATTCTCTCCTTCTGATTTTTAATATATTGGAATTTTTTAGTATAGTTCTCAGAAGAAGATTTCTTGGAAATTGTCTCAGCTAATTTATTTGCTATATCGGACGGAAAGGTTAATATATTATCGCCATCTTTCAAATGCTGGACTTTTCCTTTATTAGTTTTGCCGATAAGCTTGTGGACCATGTTCCAGAACTTACGCATGGGTGTGTTCGACGTAATGTCCGAAACAAAGCTCCGCCAACAAGATCGTCTCTTTGACTTGAGTAATCGACGAGCCTTAGCTCTAAAAATACGAACCTGGTTTAAATTATTATCAGTAGGACAATGATTAAATCTGCGTTCAGCCTTTTTGCGGTCTTTTAAGGCTTTACGACAGTCATTGTCGTACGACGGTTTTCTTTTGGATTTGTCGAGGTCTTAGGTATAGTTTTATCGGCAGCTCGTAATACAAGCTCGTTAAATTTTAACATAGGACCATTTGCTGCTTTGAGAGTCTCCGGAGAGATATCAGCCTCACAGAACATCTCAAATGCGATCCAGTTTGCTTTATCGAATTTTCACCTAGGTGCAGTTCTAAAGAGTTAGAAGTGATATGTTCTAGGATTATAGGAAAATGGTCACTACCACAAAGATCGTCATGCACGTTCCAAGAAAAATCAACGAGAAGTGATGGATCCGTGATAGTAAGGTCGATAGCAGAATAAGCGCCGTTACCTGGATGTAAATAGGTATTAGAGCCATCATTGAAATAACACAGTTAATCTTTCGATAAAAAATCTTCCAAAGTTTTGCCTTTAGCGTTTATATTATTACTATCCCATAAGGGGTTATGGGCATTAAAATCCCCTATTATTATAAAAGGGGATGGGAGTTGTTCTTTCAAGTTATGTAACTGAGAGATTGACAAAGAAGAATGAGGAGGAATATAGATCGAACATAAAGAAACCGTTTCTGACAAAGAAATACGGACGGCAACAGCCTGAAACTCAGTAACGAGATCAACAGGACTGTGAATTATATTATTATTTACGAAAATAGAGGAGCCGCCACAAGCTCGCTCTTCTTCACCAGAATAATTGCTATAAAGTGTATAATTTTCAAGAGATAATTTATCTTTGTCAGATGTCTTTGATGAGTTTCCTGAAGACACAGGGCAACTGGATTTAAAGATTGAACTAGCTGTGTTATTTCAATAAGATTTACCTTAAGACCTCGACAACTCCATTGTATAATTTTATCTAAAGAAGACATTATGGAGGTAGGCGTATTGGGGATTTATGTTTGGACCGCGGACAACCCTTTTTGGGAGATCTACTAGGAGACCTCCCAGGTGCAGATGACGTATCCATCATGTCTGCACACGATGTCGAAGGATCAACGTCCTCCAACGATCCAAACGTATTAAAAGTTTGGATGGGGTTTCTAGTGGCCTTAGAGGGACGCTCCAGGGGGCCACTAGGTTTATCCCTTTCATGATTTTTCTCACATTTATTTTTGTCACCCGTTGTTTTCTGTGAAGAATCAACGGGTTTACAAGATTTGGATTTATTATCATATGATGTGCTGTCAGACAAAGAAAGTGCTGGATAATCAGGTAAAGTATCGGGTATTTTAGAAAGGTTTATATCAGTTTGTGATGATGAGCTGGCTGTGTTATTTAAGGGTTTCGTGACCAGTTTCTGTGGGTGTTCTTTGCCAATAGGCCAAGTAAAAGTTGTTCGGACCCCCACAGAAAAAGTGGTTTTCCTTACAACATTTGCATATGTAGAGGTATTCCGGACATTCGTGGCAGAGACCAGACGCTTCGCTTCATGATATGATATATTATTTTTACATTTTAAGGTTATGATTTCCTTTCTTTTATGAAGAGAAGGCAGTCCTTGGAAGAGGCCATGTGGGCTCCACTACAATTCACACATTTTACTGTTTTTGTGCAGTCGAAGCCCTCATGACCTGTTTCCGCACATCTAAAGCAGACCAGTGTGTTGCGGCATTGACTCCTGCCATGGCCAAACCTCTGATAGGAGAAACACCTGGTGGGGTTAGGTATAAATAACTCCACCCTTACACTATATGGTCCAATAAATATAGATGACGGAAGGGATGTTTTATTGAATGTTAACATATAAGTGTTCGTTTTTATCAGATTCCCTTCTCTTCTAATTAGGAAGCGTTTTACCTTACTTACTCCTTGGTGTTTTAGTTCTTCGGTTATTTGTTGTTCATTCATTTCGGTAAGGTCCTGGTCCCTGTCACGAATTATACCGTGACAGCAGTTCAATGTATTATGAGGATAAAGAGAAACAGGCTGCTCTCCTATATTTTGAATTTTTAGTAAATTTAGATATTGTTGTTTTCTGGAGCATTCTGACAGAATGTTTCCAGATTTCATTTTCTTAACTCATTTTAAAGTTCTAGCATAACTTTCTATTGTTTGTTTTAATACAAATGGATTGATTTTCATTTTTCTGTGATTTTCATTTTTATTAGATATTACTAAGAATGCAGGAAAATAATTATTTCCTCCTTATATCTATAGATATATCTAAGAGAACATCATTTTTTCTTTTCTTTGCCTCCACTGTGATAATTTCAGGGGAAGCCATGATATATTTTTTTTAATTTCACCCACGTGACGCCATCCGCCACGGAGTGCCAAAAAGGGTGAATCTACCTCCGCGGATGACCAGCAGAGAATACAAACAGGGAATCCACGCAAGGTATAGTTGAACAGATTAACAAGGTTAATTCAATCTACTCGATTGACCCATTAGCCACCGCCTTCTACACTGACCCATGCAAGAGTATTTGGAGAAAACCCAATTTGACATCACAGTATGTGAAAGAATAACTAACAGTATCAAGAGTAGGGCTTGACGCGACCAGCCGATTAATCGGACCGGGCCCATCCGACATCCTGTCTCTCTGCAAGTAAGGGCCAATGTGACGTGTTGGGGGCGAGGATCTCGCAAGACCAACACACCCTCAGCCACCAGGATCCTGTCCTTGGAGATTACGGGTCGCAACACACGGCAAACAGGTCGATCCCCGGTTGCCTCTCACACAACCGAGAAGATGTGAGCCTATTATATTCACCGGGCCCACACAGGGGAGCTCTAGGTTAGTCGTCTTTTACGACAGGCTTGCCTAGAGGGCTGAGGTCCTATTCTTATCACACCGGAAACCAACCCCACAGGGGTTTTTTCAGTGAAAGTATTTCGTTATTTACGCAGCATCATAAACTGTAAGCAGTTGGCAGCGGTAGATTACAAAATTTAGCCTGTATCCATTAATTTGGCAAAATATGAACGAGAAAACATTTAAATTACGTACCTTCTCGCGGCCATTATTGCTGTACACTGAGTGAGCTTGACAAAAATTTCTCTGCCTCTAAATTTATATTCTCATTAGCTTTATATGTGTATGCAATAACCTGCTATAAAGATAAATACCATGCCACTAAAGCAGGCAATAAAATTGTATTTATTTTTTAAAATTTATATATAATTGCCTAGGCTGTATCAAATACGCCATGCTAATTTCACAGGTGTTTTCTCATGTCCTCATTGGTAACTTTCCATCAATTTATTTCGCACAGATAGTAGCACCTAATGAAAAAATAAAATAAAATAAATACATCTGCCGCCAAATTTGCTTTCGCGTTATATTGTATTGTCTGCCGTGTTTGCCGTGTAATTGGATTCTTTATTATATACTGCACGATATTTTAAATTACTTGGACAACGGGATATTAATTATGCGCTATGTTCATAAACCCCCTTATAACGCTACCCTTGTTTTCAATTTTCATTCAAGGACGGTAAATATCACTCAGTTTATGAAGGCCATAAATGAGAAACGCACATTGGCAATGATCACCCTTAAGAGAATCTGATACAACGAATGGTTATGGCTTAACTCCACATCGGCAATTTTTCAGGAATATCATGGCGACAAGTTTGAAACAGGAGCCATTGAATTGTTTTCGATAGATTGAGAACATCAAATATAAAACAAAAAACAGGTTAACATATTCAAAAACAGTTCAGAAAGAACCACGACCTAGTTAAAACTCCAAGACCATAACGTTTTTAAAATATATCATCTAGAAAGTCGAAATTATACGGAATTTATCTGTATATATAACGTAAGACTATATTTCATTATTTAGGCAAATGGCCTTTAAGTATTTAATGACAGCATCGCCAGCAACGCCGTCAAATAGATCGAATATGGAGTCGAGACTGTACTGTATCTTTGCCGAACATGAGCAAAGTCTATTTAGTCAACAAAGACATATTCGATGCCGTATGCAACATTACATTAAACACACTTGGGAGCACTGTTCCCATCAAGACTGAAATTGTGTGTTAAACGAGAATGCCGAATACGGCATCATGTGATAAAGACAGGAGAATAGCCCTGGCCTCAGCAGAAAATGTGTAGAGGATGAAAGACGAAGAGAAGGGACTCGCTTCTCTAAGATGGTCGCAGAGGCAAGCTTGTCTTCATCCTTTGACTTGCCAAAATTAAGGCTAGCCTTAATTACAGCAAAAATTTGCTGAAGTATATTAGTTCAGGCTGTGGAAGAAGCCAGGGAGGAGACTCTGGCAAAGAAACCGGAGCTATCTGCTCTGGCGCGATGTTACGTTCCACAATATGGTTGCGTATACGATTTCCAAACAACGGGATCTTCTTACGACACATTAAATTTACTTACATATGATAGATTGAAAACACAGTCGAAGGCAAGGTTTGTTGGTCGAGCTTGAAGTTTTGTAGCACAGTGAAGGCTCAGTTTTATACGTGGGTATGTAAAGAAGGCTCATTTGCCCCTACATATAAACTCTCTGCTGGTGAGGTTCCAAAAGCACCAAAGTTGAGTCTCTTACCTTGGTGATGGACAAGATCCTACATTTTACGGCACGACTTCCTCGCGAAACTGTTAATGATGGACCCATAGTCCAATATAGACCTCACCAGATAACAGTATAAATTTAATGACACAGATGGATCAGCACTCCAATCGGTGCTAGACAAGCCCATAATTATATAGAAAACCTTAATTTGTACATCTACCTTTAACTATTTTATCGATTTATTTATAATAAATTATATACAATTTAGTTTCTTGGACAATTTTAATCCGTTTACCGTAAAATTAAAGCACAGTGTCAAGATGAAGATTCCATTTGTTACAAAAATGCATACCTATGCTTTCAGACGTGGAAAATCTAAAGCCGTTCTCAATTTGCCCATTTCCCGATTTTGTTAAGACCAAGCTGCAACTGACGTTCGATATTATTCATTTTTTTTAGCACGTTTAAGTTTTTACCATAGGGGGAATAATTTTATAGAAAGTATTGAAAATTCCGAACGGCACGAACAGGACACCTTAACCCTGGATTCTCCGAACCGCCATAACGCTGGTTGCCGTGTTATCAGAGGAATATTCCTAAGGGCGTCGTAAAACACAAATTAGGTAAATATTTGGAAAAAAATTTACGAGGCTTACGAGTTTTTACCTAGGCTAGAGTTTTTTTGTCGATGCTTTCTATTTATGGTGTTCTCATAATGACAATCGGTTAGCATACAATTGTAATTATTCATACAGTAGGAAAAAGGCTAAATGTACCCAACATCATGCGTTATTCTCCGTGCCGTTGACTGATCTGACGGGTTAACATGTTAACACATGCTTATCACGCCCACAATGTCTATATGAATCACATCGAGGTTTTTAATAATATATACACCGGGCAATAGAATTACCGAGCATGATTGTAATAAGGGGGATAACTCAGTTCGCCCTACTGGCGATGTCCGTCGCCAAGAATAGATCACAATGTGCATGTGTCAATAGACATAATGAAAACTCAACGCGTATACCGGTAACCTTTCCGTGCAGGCCCAACACACCTGTCTGCTTTTCATATGGGTACAGAACTCGGAGCGCTCATACATGAAAGGTGAACCCACTAGGTTTACTTTGTGGAAACACAATTTTATCTTCTCAATTCCGCTCGGCACGAATGTCAATGAGGCTTTGCAGACGGTTTTCCAATCACCTGCAGTTGTAAACACTATAATTTAATGATATTCAAAATATTTCAGAATCTTCAGTCATTCACGGAGAGAACATTATAGTCCTTTTTCACGTTTACAGGACCGATAGCTTAGCTGGTAGAGCGTCCGCTTCGGGGTTGGTAGATCCAAGGTCACTCTTGGGTCGAGTCACACCAATGCCTTAAAAAGTCTCCTTGAAGCAGCACCAGATAAATGAGCAGTGGAAATAGGTAGTGCAACAAGGGGACACATTACATGGACTCCCTTTCTGCAATTCAGATTGCAATTTTTTGACTTAATTTTGCTCACTTCACATTTACAGTACTATATGCAAAAACTTGCATCAATGCCTTTTTTCTTTGGCTTCTCACCACTCACAGCCCTTTGTCCTCGTTGAAAGCGTAAAACGTGATTACTACAGCCTTTGAACAATGAGGTCATGGACCGTAATTTGGCACATGCTACGTTGTCAATGGTTAAAAGATTAAGACGTCCAGATTCTGGTTCACTTTTTATATTCAAGATGCAGAGTACTACGAACGCCATGGCTAATGGGCGTTTCCACATCATGTTCTACCTGTATATGAAAGAAGAACCAGGCTCGCTATGTTAAATGCCACAACTTGTATTTATTTATAAACATTATTCGCTGTAAGTCATGGTTTCTTTAAAGAAGATGAGGCAAAATAAAGTAGTGTGTCTCCTCACCTTGTGATATACATCATGAACGCGTGTCTGTCTCCACATGGGCTGTCATCTATTTTTGGAAAACAGGAAAAACTCCCCACTCTGTACCTGGCTTCCCATCTTGTGTTAGATATGACCACCTCATATTTGTCTTCACACCCGATGTACCTCCCCAATACATATGTTCCCCTCACCTTGTATTATTTTGTAGTCGCTGTTGTGGTATTACCCTATCTTGTACATCTTTAATTATACTGTATTCCGCATAAAACATGATCTTCCTGGTGGGCTAAGCATCCCTAAGGTTTGGGTCCTTTGCCATGTTTTCAAGTTGTATGTATTTATTTATTTGATTGGTGATTTACGCCGTACTCAAGAATATTTCACTTATACGATGGCGTCCAGCATTATGGTGGGTGGAAAGTGGGCAGGCCTTCCCACGTACGACCGGAGAAGAAGCCAGCATGAGCTGGACTTGACCTCACAGCGACCGCATTGGTGAGGGGCTTCTGGGTAATTACGCTGCTCATGTTGTATGTTAAATGTGATGACAACACATACTTTGAGTATTTCTGGACCCCCGACGTCATATAAATTGTAATTAACATGACTTCATGTTTTACCTAACAATCCTTAAGCCATGATGCCAGCTCACGTGTGACCGTAGATGTTACACTGTCGTCAACACTATTACAATCTTTGCTGTAAGTCTTTAATTGTATTGTAAACCAGGATTCTGTAGGTGGACTAAGCGTCCCTGAGGCCTGACGTATGTTAAATTTGAGCATTTTTGACATTTCTCAACGTGACGTCATGAATTGCAATTCAGATTAATGTACTTTTTTTACTTAATTTTGCTCACGCCATACTCTTAGTGGGCTTATATTTCGCTACTATTTCAGTTTTTTACATGAACAGTTAGAATGAATGAATGATTATGGCTTAACGTCAATTCGGCAATATCTCAGCCATATCGTGGCGAATGAATGAATGAATAATTATGGCTTAACGCCACATCGGCAATATTTCAGCCATATCGTGGCGAGAACACGGTGAAAACGCGAGACGGTCAAGGTTTTCGATATGATAACATGAACATCAAACGTAAAACAAAAAGTACAGACATGTTTAAAACCGCTTAAAAGAAAAATAAGAGTTAAAACTCGAAAACCACGGTTATATATTACATGTATAAATCTATATGTATATAACTGTGTATCTTTAGATATTTATGACAATTAAAATTTATATTTTATGATATAGGCCAATGACCTTCAAATAATTTATGACAACATCGCCAGCGATGCTGTCAAATAAATCATATATAGATTTGACTGTGTAGAATCTTTCATATCTTGGCGAGAACAAGTTGAAAAGACGAGGCGGTTTAGGTTTTCGATATGGTAGTGTTATCATCAAACACGAAACAAAAATATTTGGACAAACTTTTGGACAAAACCAAAACAGTTAAAACTCGAAAACCAGCTTATTAAAAATAATTACAATTTATGTCTTATGATATAGGCCAATGACCCTCTAATACTTTATAACAACATCGCCAGCGATGATGTCAAACAAATCATGTATGGAGTTGACTGTGTACAATGTTTGCCGAACATTGGCAATTCAACTGTCAACTAGGATATGTTTAATGCCATAACGGGCATCGCATCCAAAACACTTGGGAGCACGGCTCCCATCTAACACGAAATTGGGTTAGATGAGAATCCCTATTACGACACCTAGTTAAAACTACTTTGTCTCTAAGAGAATGAATGAATGATTATGGTTTAACGCCACATCGGCAATATTTCAGCCATATCGTGGCGAGAGGAAGGTGAAAACACGAGGCGGTTGAGGTTTCCGATATGCTGGTGAGAACATCAAAAAATGAAACATGTTTGGACATGTTTAAAACCAGATTAGAATAACCAAAAACAGTTAAAACTCGAAAAACCCTCATATTTTGCAAAATGTATCAAGAAATGTATATATAACTTTATCGACAAATACTTATATATTAATAAATTATATCTTATGATGAAGGCCAATGGCCTTCAAATAATTGATGACAACGTCGCCAGCGATGTTGTCAAATAAGTCATATATAAAGTTGACTGTGTAGAATCTCTGCCGAACTTGGGCAAATTCCACACAGTCAACCAAGATATGTTTGATGCCAAATTGGGCATCGCATCCAATGCACTCGGGAGCACTGCTCCCATCAAGTATGAAATTGTGCGTTAGTGGAAAATGCCCAACACGACACCTTGTTAAATCTACTTGGTTTCTACGAGACTCTTTGCAAGTATAATTATTATAGCCAATGACAGGATGAATAGCATGCAATTTATTATGGACCTGCAAGTTCCATTCACCCTGTCAAAGGCAACGAATATATTTAAAAATATTGGACTTCATGTCAGTATAAGGGATTTTAATCCGAGATACAGGTTTATACATGACAGCTTTCGCTTCCTTATCCACAACTATGTTTCCATCGATACCAGTGTAACTTGGTATCCAACAGAATATAATATCTTTACCTCTTCTAATTAGTTTCCTATGTATAGCTAAAATCTGAAGGATCCAGGGATTTTTAAATTTATTATTCTGTGTTGCCAAAAGGCAAGACAACCAGTCAGTGCATATCATTGCCCTCTGGGCACACCCAGAAGAAACATATGATAAGGCCAGGAGTATAGCTCTGGCCTCGGCAGAGAATATTGAAGAAGAGGATGGAAGGCGAAAGGAAGAGACTCGCTGCTCCATGACAGCCACAGACGCAACCCTGTCCCCATCCTTCGACCGGTCAGTATATATAAATTTATAATTCATATAATTAGCTTTCATTTCAGCAAAACCTTGCTGAATTATAAAAGAGGATTTATTTCGATTTATTATATTTACGTAAATGAAAGATTAGTTTAGGTTGTGAACGAAGCCATGGAGGGGACTCCGGAAAAGACACCGGAGCTATATCCTCCAGCTTGATGTTAGCTCCCACAATATGGTCCCGTATACGAAGACCGAACGAAGGGATCTTGTTAGGACATTTAGTATATTTTTGGCTACATACAATGGATTGAAAACACAGTCGTAGGCAGGGTTTGTTGGATGTGCTTTTAGCTTTGCAGCATACTGAAGGCTAAGTTTTATATGTCTGTGATTTAAAGAAGGCATTTTTGCCTCCACGTATAAACTCTCTACTGGTGAGGTTCTTAAACCACCAAGGCTGAGCCTCTAACCTTCATGATGAACAGGATCCTACATTTTAATATACGACTTCCTAGCGGAACCGTAAATGATGGACCCATAATCCAATTTAGACCGCACAAGAGAACGATATAAAATGAGTAAAACCGATCGGTCAGCACCCCAATCGGTGCTAGACACGACCTTCATTATATCGAGAGCCTTTGTACATTTACCTTTAAGCATTTTTATATGAGGTATAAAAGATAGCTTACTATCAAATATTATACCTAAAATTTAGTTTCTCCAACAATTTTAACCCGTTCACCACAAAAATTAAGCTCGGGATCAAGATGAAGTTTCCGTTTATTAAAAAAATGCATACCGACGGTTTTAGACGTTGAAAATCTAAAACCGTTTTCAGTTGCCCATTTCTCGATTTTATTGAGACAAAGCTGCAACTGACGTTCGATATTATTCATACTCTTAGCTCGGTAGCATATACGAAAATCATCCACGTATAATGAATCCTCTGTGCCAGATGTTAATGTTTTTGCTAGGCTATTTATTTTTATGCTGAACAGAGTTGGTGATAGAATGCTGCCCTGGGGTACACCCATTTCCTGTTTATAAGAGTCAGAAAGACTGGACCCACCCGTACTTTAAACTGACGATTTGATAAAAATTGAGATATAAATAAATGTAAGCGACCTTTTAATCCCATATCCGCGAGGTCTTTTAAAATACCATATTTCCAACTGGTGTCGTAGGCATTTTCAATGTCGAAAAATATGGACACCACATGTTCATTGTTAACAAAACCATCGCGAATAAAGGTTTCAAATCGAACAAGGTGATCTAAAGTAGATCGGCCTTGACGAAAACCACATTGAATATTAGATAAAAGGTTGTTGGTTTCAAGAAACCAAACAAGTCTATCGTTGATCATCCGTTCCATAGTCTTACAAAGACAGCTGGTAAGAGCTATGGGACGGTAATTATTTGGATCAGTATGACCCTAATACACGCCTCCCTCCATGAAGCTGGAAAATTACCAGTTATCCAGATATCATTAAGCAAGTGCAAGAGAGTCTCCAGTGGCTCAGCTGGTAAATGATTCAGAAAAATATAAAATACGTTATCAGGACCACAAGCTGTATCGTGGGCCTTTTTAATGCAGTTTTGAGTTCCTCGATATTAAAAGGACGATTATAATCTTCTAAATTCTTAGAAGAAAAGGGAAATTTAATTTTTTCCTTCTGGTTTTTAATATGTTGGAATTCTGAAGTATAATTCTCGGAAGAAGATTTCTTTGAAAATGTCTCAGCTAATTTATTAACTATATCAAATGGGGAGTTTATGTCCATCTCTGAAATGTTGGTCTTTTGCTTTATTATTTTAGCCCTTAAGTTTCTGAACCATATTCCAGGCCTTACACATAGATATTTTTGACGTAATGTCCAAAACAAAGTCCCACCAAGATCGTGTCTTGGACTTCAGTAATCGACGAGCCTTAGCTCGAAAAATACGAACCTGGTTTAAGTTATTATCATTAGGACATATATTAAAATTCCGCTCGGCCTTTTTGGTAGTCCTAAATGGCTTTGCGACACTCTTTATCATACGAGGGTTTACTTTTGGATTTGGGATTTGTCGAGGTCTTGTGAATAGCTTTGTCAGCCCTCTCTAAAACAAGCTCGTTAAATTTTAATATAGGATCATCTGCTGCATTTACAATGTCTGGAGTTATATCAGCCTCAAAGAACATCCCCAATGCGATGCAATCTATTCAGTGTTATTCGCTGGTTTTATCTCTTGTATTGAGGTAGTCTGAGTTGATGAATTATTTAAAAGCTGGTCGAACAGTAGGTTCAACAAAAAAAGAACAAGGTTTCTGGTTTGCAATGCGCCAAGTCATTGATCTTTGAGTAGTAACAGATGCTACTCGCTTGACCGCATTGGCAAATGAAGTCTGCAGTGAAGTATTAGGAGGCGAGACCAGTTTGCGGGCCTCCTGATACGATATTTTTTTTAGTGATTATTTGTTTTTCTTTTACGAAAAGTGGACAGTCCTGAGAGGAGGCCATGCGATCTCCACCGCAATTGCAACACTTAAGTGTGTTGCTGCAGTCGAAATCATTATGACCCTCACTTCCGCACCGAAGCAAATCTGTTTATTTTTACATTGGCCCTTGCCATGACCAAACTTTTTACAGTTAAAACAACGTGTTGGCTTAGGGATGTATAAGTCCACACTAACGCTATACGGGCCAATACTAATTTCCCGATCACGAGTTCCTCCGTCTCTCGCCCGATGAAGAAGGCACGAACTACTTGATTGACCCGTGAGCCACCGCCTCGAAAGAAAGTTGAAAATATCATTTATTCTCTTATGAATATTAGAAAGAAAACTTTGGGACCACGACTAGAGGTGTCCTCCCGTCTCTCCAAGTATGGGCCAAAGTGACGTGTTGGGCGTGAGGATCTCGCAAGACCAACACGCCCTCAGCCACCAGGATCCCGTCCTCGAAAATTACGGCTCGCAACCCACGGTCGCTCCCCGGTTGCCTCTCACACAACCGGGAATACGTGAGCCGATTATACTCTCCGGGCTCACAAAAGAGAGCTCTAGGTTAGTCGACTTTTACGACAAGCTTGCCTAGAGGGCTGAGGTCCTATTCTTATCACCCGGAAACCCCACAGGAGGAAAGGAAATGAAAGGATAAACGGGATAAAAGATTTGCAAATAGTTTTTGCTTCAGCTTACTGTGTGCCATGTGCCATGATCAGGAAAGAAAAAAATTATTATTATTATTATTATTAGTACTGTTATTAATGTAAGCTCAGTATAAGTCACTCGTGACCGGTGACATCAATTCGTCTAAGACTGAATGAATGAATGCACGAGTATAGCTTAATGCTACATCGTCAAAATTTCAGCAAAACAGTGGTGAGAACAGGTTTAAAACACGAGACAGTAGATGGTTTTCGATTTGATAATAAGAACAACCTAAATAAAACAAATATAGACGGACATATTTAACACCAGTTAAAAGCAACCTTTTTTAACTGTGGAAAACTACAAAGCAGTTTAAAAGTGATGCTGTGGGACGGGCGTGAATGTCGAAGATATGTTAAATGTCATGGGCAAGCTTTAGTATGGTGCTAAGGCTGTGTAAGTTGCTCCCATTTCAGCATCCACATAAACATTAGAAATAAAATACCCACCTAGTAAATCGCCAGCAGGCCGAATTGCAATGCTAACGACAGACCACGTGCCAAATGTAGTTGCTCGCTTACTTCTTTATTCGCTATTTTGTAAACTTATAACAATATTCCTTACCTAATTACATCTAGCTAAACCTTTTTTTTTATTAAAGAGTATTAAAGTAGACTTACGCCCCTTCTCGTGAAGTCGCCCCGTTCCTGAAGATTTATTTTATTTATTTGATTGGTTTTTACGCTGTACTCATGAATATTTTACTTATGTGACGGCGGCCAGCATTTTGGTGGGAGGAAACCGGGCAGAACGCGGGGAAAACGATGTGGTAGAGCGAACATCTTTGAAACAGGAGGAAATGAATGGTTTTCGAAAGAAAAATAGACGGACGTATTTAAAATCAGTTACAAAGAACCAAAACTTAGTTAAATGATATCTCTGGGTTCATGTTGTTAAGCTGCTGTCAAGTATGCACTGATCAAATACTGTATATAATCATGACTTTTACTGCTAACACTCAGTATTCCTGATGAGCGCGAAAGTTCGAAACAGCAGTTGGAATACGATGTAGAAAATTGACGTTTCCTTCAAGTTTTTCTTTATATATATATATAAATATTAGCTGCAATAAAACTACGCGAGAACAAAACGACAGATTCACTCTGTGCTGAATGTTTCGGCTATGACTTTTACCATCAAAATATCCTTAAATTTTGGAATATGGTGTGATCCTCGCCAAACCGGGTGCGTACGTGTCGCGGGACAACACTCGATAATTCGTGGTTTTCATATTTGCTGTGCGCCAGTTCTTCTGCATTCCAATCTGGAAAACAATTCAAAATAAATCCATTGAGGTTGACAGACATTAAGACATTTCATATATGTAACGGTCAGTAAGTCTGCCCATTAAATCCCTTTCTGAGCTGAATGTAAATATACCTACAACGTATGGTCTTTTCAAAGACAGTTACTCAAACATGCTAACGCTTCAATTTGCCAACACCACAAATTTAATTCTCTAGATCTGTAACAGCAGGTTTTCTTTTGTCGACCGACGACTGGAATACAGATCTGAAGTTTATATTTTCAATTCACATCTCTGCAAACCCATTTCGAGACACGATTTGCTTAAGGAATGTTTGAAATCTTTCTTTTTTGTATCCTAACTTGAGGAGGGAGAACAGGACTCAAGCTTAATTCAAGTCTTGATTAAAAAATTTTAAACCGGAAGGGATCGGCGTTCGCTTAGTGATCTAAAGCGTTGTTCTGGTTTGAATCCAGTTATAGTGAGCTCCACTACAGCTTTAAATCCAGTAATTCGTTAGAATACCGGCAAAAGTTTTTTGTCGACCATATGACACCTGGCATCGTGAAAATGGATCATTAATAAGTGAAGTAAACTGTTGCACTCATCTATCACCTCAGCCTTTGGGCCAACTGCGATGAGCGCCACACTGATGAACAGTCCATCTTGGCTTCAGGCATTTCAATCTGTAATGCAAGGTAACATCAGGTGTATTTACGATAAAATAATCTATATAAGAAGAACTCAATTATTATTATAGAACGTGTCATGAAGAGAAACCATGTTTCTACTACAGGTTGTGCGAACAGTCTTTCAAAATCTTTTCGCATGAAAGTCATTTCGATATTTTTCAAACCGCGTGATTTTTCCTCAGTGAAAGTATTTCGTTATTTACGCAGCATCATAGACTGTCAGCAGATGGCAGCGGTAGATTACAATATTAAGTCTGTATCCATTAATTTGAAAAAATATGAACGAGAATACATTGAAATTACCTACCTTCATGTGGCCATTATTGCTGTACACTGAGTGAACTTGACAAAAATTTCTGTCTCTACATATATATTTTCATAAGCTTTATACGTACACACATTAGCGTGCTATAATGGTAAATACCATGCCACGAAATCAGGCAACAAGATTGTAATTCTTGTTTTTTTTTTGTAATTTACATGTAATTGCCTAGGCTGTATCTAATACGCCATCTTAATTTCACAGGTGTTTTCTCATATCCTCATTGGTATCTTCCCATCCATTTATTTCGCACAGATAGTCGCATCTAACGAAAAAGTAAAATGAAAACATCTGGAACCAAATTTGCTTTCGCGTTATATTGTACTGTCTGCCGTGAATGCCGTGTAATTGGATGCTTTATTATATACTGCACGATATTTTAAATTACTTGGTCAAAAGGATGGTAATTATGTGCATAAGTGCATAAGTCCCTATGTGCCGCTACTCTTGTTTTGTACTTTTATTCAAGGACAGTAAATATCATACAGTTTATTGAGGGCATAAATGAGGCACGCACACTGGCAATGATTAGCCTGAAGAAAATCTGATATAAGGAAGGCTTATGGCTTAACCCCACATCGACAATTTTCCGGCCGATTTTGCTTTTCGATAGAATGAGAACACTAAACATAAAACCAAAGTTAGAAAGAACAAAACTTAGTTAAATATAAGCGTCAAGTCCGACATTCATATACCATTCGTAGTGCCAAGGCGTTCCAAATCGATAATCGCAAGATCCATTTCCAAAACAACGTTTAACACTAACTCCCAAAGACAAAGGTAGGTAAGAAATTATACAAATAAAAAATAAAGCCGGTAACACACTAGAAAGAAGCGGTCATTAGTTTTCAATGATGCCGGGCAGACAATGAATATTCCAGGCATGAATTCCATATCAAAGTTCATATTCGTAGTCCGTGAATGAGTTCCATATCAAAAAACAATAAAACAAGTATCTCAGTCGCGCTTTAATTGCAACTGTTCATAAAGGCATCATGCTGATGTAATGAGTATGGCTACCTTTACGGCCCCTAGCCCCAGGTTAAGCGGTATTAGATACAGTTTGAAAATGACGAGCGTTACAGACCCTAACCGATCAGAATGTGATTCAACAGTAACTTACGATTACGTCTTTCCCGTTAATATGTAAAGATCTCATGCTACAACAGGCGCCATCTATGATGTTACACATGCCATACAAGATAGACGGTTACACTGGGCAACCAGCGCCATCTGTGTTGTTAAATACCATATACGTGATAGATATGTAAACAGGGATACCAGCGCCGTCTATGTGGCTGATCACAATGCAGATCGCCAGAGATTCTGAACGCTCTGTCCATACCTGCCAACGCGAGTGTTATACTTATTGTAACATTTGAAAAACTTAGAATGAAGGCGTTTGATGGAGTATCCTTGGCAAACTAGTTTTTAACTAGCAACTTGTGACGCAGGTTAAAGTCATCACAATTAACGCAAGATCTCACAAATGCTACAAGGCGAGATATATATATACGCCATATGCAGGACCCTTTTGTATATTGCTATCTAAATAAGGATAATTTACAATATCAAAATTGAAATTATCCCTTTTGTGGTAAAGGCGGCATGAAAGGAGACCTTGTTCGTCTTTGTACAGATATAGATCCAAATGAGATGTACAATCAGGACTATTTGTTGTCTCCTTTAAATCCAATGAAGGCGGATACATTTCCTTTACCACTTCAACAATATGGGGAATATTTAACGCCAGTAGATCCTCAATATACCGCTTGGTAAATGAAAAGCTTTAAAGATATTACTTTTAAGTAATTTCTGCATATAGTCGTATTCATATGAAAATAGGGATAGGTCTGCCAAAAGAGGCGCACAACTGGTACCCATTGGAATACCTATGCACTTTTGGTAAATGGTATCTCCGAATTTCACATAGATATTATTAATGAGAAATTCAAGTAATTCAATAAATAATGTAACATCCCCTGAGTGGTAACCTTTATAAAGAGCAGAACTAAAGAAAGCCTTATTGCTTCTGACGTTAATGTAAGGGTGACCAGTTTTAGTAAATACCGAGACAATTAACGACGATATTCTTTCAATAAGATCTTTGTGAGCATTCGTAGTATAGAGAGTACAGAAATCCCATGTGGATACGTCTTTGTACGGTATATGCATATGAGCATCAAGTGCTTCTGTAAGACGTTTGGAGTTGTTAAGAATCCACATGCTGTTGACACTTGAATTTTTTGTTATGGCAAAACTGAAAGACAATAACGTTTTTAAAAAATATCATCCAGAAAGTCGAAAGTATACAGAATTTATCTGTACATGAAGGGAAAAACTATATTTCATTAGTTAAGCGAATGGCCTTTAAATATTTAATAAGCGTCGCCAGCAATGCCTTCAAATAAATCAAATATGGAGTCCATACTGTGCAGTATCTTTGCCGAACATAAGCCAAGTCTGCACAGTCAACAAGGAGATGTTTGATGCCGTATTCAACATCATAATAAGTTTTCTATGTTAGGTTAATATGTAAAGTATTAACGGATTTTTCAATGTAGGATTATCTATCTTAGAAAATCAGGACAGCGAGTCACTACATATCACTGTCCTCTGGGCATGCCCAGAAGAAACATGTGATACAGCCAGGAGAATAGTCCTGACTTCAGCCGAGAATGTTGAAAAAGAGGATAGAAGACGAAGAAAAAGGACTCGCTCCTCTAAGATAGCCACAGAGGCAACCTTGTCTTCATCCTTTGACTGATTGGAATATATAAATTAATAACCAGCATAGTTAGCCTTTATTTTACCAAAACTTTTCCGAAGTGTAATAGGACTTGCATATTAGTTTAGGTTGTGGAAGAGACTCCAAAAAAGACACCTGAGCTGTCCCCTCTAGCACGATGTTAGCTTCCACAATATGGTCCCGTATACGAAGGCTAAACGAAGAGATCTTGTATCTACAGATGATGGATTGAAACAGTTGTACAGGTTTGTTGGATGAGCTTTAACCTTTGCAGCATACTGAAGGCTCAGTTTTTGTATATGTGGGTTATATAAAAACGGCTTATTTGCCTCCACGTATAAACTCTCTACTGGTGAGGTTCTAAAATCACCAAGCCTGAGTCTCCAACCTTGGTGATACACAGGATCCAACATTTTACGGTACGATTTCCTAGCGGAACCGTTAATGATGGAATGAATGAATGAATGATTATGGCTTAACGCCACATCGGCAATATTTCAGCCATATCGTGGCGAGAATAAGGTGAAATCATGAGACGGTTAAGGTTTTCGAAATGACAATATGAACATCAAAAATCAAACAAAAAGTACAGACATGTTTAAAATCAGATAAGAAAACACCAAAACAGTTAAAACTCGAAAAACATCATATTAAAAAATAGTATATCTGGAAAGCTGTATGTGTATAACTTTTATCTATAAATATTTCAGACAATTAAAATTTATATTTTATGATATAGGCCAATGGCCTTCAAATATTTTATGACAACATCGCCAGCGATGCTGTCAAATAAATCATATACAGAGTTGACTGTGTAGAACCTTTGCCGAACATGGGCAAAGTCTACACAGTGAACCGAGATATGTTTGATGCCATATTGAGCAGAACATCCAACACACTCGGAAGCACTGCTCCCATCGAGTATGAAAGTGTGTGTCAGATGAGAATGTCCAATAAGACACCTCGTTAAAACTACTTGGTCTCTGTGAGACATTTAACAAGTATTGGCTTTGTAGCCAATGACAGGATGGATGGCATGCAGTTTATTGTGGATCCGCCAGTCCCATTCACCCTGCCAAAGGCGACTAATATATTTAAGAATACTAGACTTCACGTCAGTATAAGGGATTTTAACCCGAGATACAAGTTTATATAGGGCAGCTTTCGCTTCCCTGTCCACGACTGTGTTTCCATGGATACCAGTGTGACTTGATATCCAACAGAAAATAATATCTTTACCTCTTTTAATTAGTTTTCGGTGTTTGGCTATGATCTCAAGTATAAATGGATTTTTAAATTTATTATTCTGAATCGCCAAAAGGCAAGACAGCGAGTAGATGGATATTACTGACCTCTGGGCATGCCCAGAGGAAACATATGATAAGGCCAGGAGTATAGCCCTTGCCTCTGCAGAAAAGATAGAAGATGAAGGTGGCAGACGAAGAGAAGTGACCCGCTGCCCTAAGACAGCCGAAGACGCAACCCTGTCCCCATCCTTTGACCCGTCAGTACATATAAATATATAAACCATATAATCAGCCTTGATTTCCGCAAAACTTTGCTGAATTATAAGAGAATTTGTATTTGATTTATTATATTTACGTAGATCAAATATTAGTTTAGGTTGTAGAAGAAGCCAGGGAGGAGACTCCGGAAAAGACACAAGAGCTATATCCTCCAGCTTGATGTTAGCTCCCACAATATGGTCCCGTATACGAAGACGGAAGGAAGGGATCTTGTAAGGACATTTAGTATATTTGTCTACATATAATGGATTGAAAACACAGTCGTAGGCAGGGTTTGTTGGATGAGCTTTAAGCTTTGTAGCATATTGAAGGCTAAGTTTTATACGTCGGTTATATAAAGAAGGTTCATTTGCCTCCACGTACAAACTTTCTACTGGTGAGGTTCTAAAACCACCAAGGCTGAGCCTCAAACCTTGGTGATGAACAGGATCCAACATTTTAATATACGACTTCCTAGCGGAACCGTAAATGATGGATCCATAGTTCAATTTAGACCTCACCAGAGAACGATATAAACTGAGTAAAACTGATCGGTCAGCACCCCAATCGGTGCTAGACACGACCTTCATTATATCGAGAGCCTTTGTACATTTAGCTTTTAGCATTTTTATATGAGGTATAAAAGATAGCTTACTATCAAATATTATACCTAAAATTTAGTTTCTCCAACAATTTTAACCTGTTCACCACAAAAATTAAGCTCGGGATCAAGATGAAGTTTCCGTTTGTTACAAAAATGTATACCGACGGTTTTAGACGTTGAAAATCTAAAACCGTTTTCAGTTGCCCATTTCTCGATTTTATTGAGACAAAGCTGCAACTGACGTTCGATATTATTTATATTTTTAGCGCGGTAGCATATAAGGAAATCATCAACATATAAAGAACCCTCTGTGCCCGATGACAAAGTGTTGGTGAAGCTATTTTGAGGCTAAACACAGTTGGTGATAAAATACTGCCCTGGGGTACACCCATCTCTTGCTCATAGATTCAGATAAAGTGGATCGCACCTGTACCTTAAACTGCCGATCAGATAAAAATAATGGTAAATGGCTCTTGAGCTTCATTTCTTAAAAGTTTTTTTAGAATGCCATATTTGCATGTCGTATAATATGCCTTTTGAAAAATATCGATAACACATCTTCATTATTTATAAAACAATCCCGCAAGAAGGTTTTAAATCGGACAGTGATCTGAAGTTTATCGACCATGCCGAATGCTACATTGTATAGTAGAAAGTAACTTGGTTATTCAAAAAGCCAAACAGGTCTATCATTTATCTTCCGATTGTCTTACAGACACAACTGGTAAGAGCTATGGGAAGACGGCTCACTATGATCCTTATCCGGTTTGGGGACCGGGATGATGCACGTATCCCTCCATGATGGTGGCAAATTACCATTTATCGAAATATTACTAGTTTAAAACAAGTTTGCCTAGAGGGCTGAGGTCCTATTCTTTTCACCCCGGGAGGGCCACCCACAACGAAGTACCAACAAGGGCGATGCCTGAACAAGAGGAAATCCAGCAGGAAACGCATCAAATACTCCACATGAGGTGTACTCCACTAGATGGCCTTAATAATGTATTTATTTATATTTGATTATTTATTTGATTAGAGATTTACGCCGTGCTCAAGAATATTTCACTTTTACGACGGTGGGCAGGATTATGGTGGGAGAAAACCGGGCAGAGCCCGTGGAAACCCACGACCATCCTCAGGTTGCTGACAGACCTTCTCACTTACGGCCGGAGAGGAAGCCAGTATTTTGGTTATATGATTGGTGTTTTACGCCGTACTCAAGAATATTTCACTTGTACGACGGCGGCAAGCAATATGGAGGAAACTGGACACAGCCTGGGGCAAACCCACGACCTTCCACAGGTTGCTGACAGCCATGGCTTTAATGAGCAAACCCAATTCCCCACCACCGTCTCCCACCCGGTGAATAAGGTCACACATGAGACACGTACTACTCGATTGACCCTTGAGCCACCGCCTCAAACGTAAACCCGCAAATGAAACTTGAGAGGTAACATTAATTCTCTAAGTAATGGTGTTATGGAGACCATGTATCCCAGAGGTAAGACGTGACCAACCTGATTGATTGGACCGGGCCAATCCGACAACCCGGCTCTTTCCGGGTAGGGGTCAAAGTGGTGTGTTGGACGTGAGGATCTTGCAAGACTAATGGGCCCTAAGTCAACCGAGAAGATGTGAGCTTATTATGTTCACCAGACCCAGACGGGAGAGCTCTAGGTCAGTTACCTTTTACGAAAACCTTGCCTAGAGGGCTGAGTTCCTATTCATTTTACCCTGGAGACCTCAAAGGCGGATACTGTGATTGTAAGCACCTGGTCGAATCTAATGATTAAATCTCTAAAAGACGCATTTAATCATAATTCGAACTAGATAATGATTATTCCGTTAAAAGAAGCTTTAAAAACTCGTACAGCGTGTGGTATTGACCAGTGCTTCAACAAAAAGTATGTACATTGTACATGTATATATCCGTAGGCAGATCTTCTGAAGCGTCAAATTTACACAATGCCTCCCACATCGTGAGTATAGCAGGATAAATTAGAGTATATTTACACTGGTAATAAAGTTGCAATCAGAGAATAACATTTTTGTGTAATACATACAACTGGTATATTTGGTTAAACAGAATCAGACAGAAATTATGGCTTTCGACGAAGGAAAACGGCAAATCAGAGACAACTGCTTTTATAGGAAAATATGCTTTGATCTAAGTTTTTCACATGATAGTCCCTATATATATCGTTTTCGCTGTGTCCCTTTTTACAGGTTATTTTCTCTCCATGATAAACATTGGATTGCAGTCACGTGGCTATTACTTGTCGGAGTTTCGATGTCAGAAGCTATAGGTGAGGTTAACCTTTTTTATTTCTACATGCAGTACATTCTGTGCTAGCTCTTGGTCAAGAGTAGTCACAAGAAATTGAGGTATATGTTCATACCGAACGGTATCCTCGTGATCTGTCAGGACATTTCTAAATCACAAAGAGTGATTTATTTATTTGATTGGTGTTTTACGCCGTACTCAAGAATATTTCAGTTATACGACGGTGGCCAGCATTATGGTGGGAGGAAAATGGGCAGAGCCCGGTGGAAACCGACGACCATCCGCAGGTTGCTGACATACCTTCCCACGTACGGCCGGAGAGGAAGCCAGCATCACAAAGAATGAAATGAATAATCATGGCTTAGCGACACATCGGCAATTTTCCAGCCATATCGTGGCGAGAACAACCTCAAAACATCGTCTAGTAAATGGTTTTCGATAGGATAAGACCATCAAAAATAAAAACAAATATATAAATAAATGAACTGTATGTCATGATATAGACCAATGGCCTTTAAATACTTACCGACAGCATCGCCAGCATTGCTGTCAAATAAATCATATATAGTGTTTACTGTAGAATCTTGGCCGAACATGAGATAAGTCTAAACAGTCAACCAGGATATGTTTGGTGCCGTATTGAACACCTGTGTTCTGTGTTAAACGAGAATGGCAAATATGGCACCTCGTTAAAACTACTTATCTTTTCGTGACATACCATGAGTATAAGAATTATAGTTAATGACAGTGTGAATTTCATGGAGTCTATTATGCACCTGACGGTCCAATTCACCATGCCAAAGTGGACGAATATATTTTAAAATATTTCAACAAAAGTCAGTGTATGGACGATTATTAAGTATTATGGATTTATGAAGACCAACCTTTGCCTCCTTGTGTGCAATTTTGTTTCCATGGATACCAGTATGGCTTGGGATCCAGCAGAAAATAATATATAATTATATAATATCTTTACCTCTTTTAATTAGTTTCCAATGTAAGGCTGAAATATCAAGAATTAGTGGATTTTCAGTTTATTACTCTGTATTCCCAGACAGAAAAGCGAGTCATCGCATACCATTGTCTTCTGGGCACGCCCATCAGAAGTATATGATAAGGCCAGGAGTATAGCCCTGGCCTAGGCAGAAATGATCGAGGAAGAGGATGGAAGACGAAGATCAGAGATCCGCTGTTTTAAGACAGCTGCTGATGCAACCCTGCCCCTCATCCTTGGACCCGTTAGTGAATATAAATTTGTAATCCGCATATTTAGCCTTGATTTCAACAAAACTTTGCTGAATAATAAGAGGATTTGTATCTGTTTTCTTCTACTTACGTGGATAAAATATCAATTTAGGCTGTGGAAGAAGCCAGGGAGGATACCTCGGAAAAGCTAGGCTTTTAAACAAAGCTTAGCTTATAAACACCTAGGTTTAACCGGAAAACCTGGTGATGAACAGGATTCAACATTTTAGGTATGATTTCCTAGCGGAACCGTAAGTGATGGATCCATAGTCCAATTCAGACCTCACCAGAAAACAATATAGTTTTAATAAAATAGACCACTCAGCTCCCCAATCGATGTTAGGCACAACCGTAATAACATCGTGAGCCTTTGTGCATTTAGCTTTAAGCGTTTTAATATGAGGAATAAAAGATAGTTTATAATTAAACCTTATCTATTTAATCTGTTGACCATAAAATTTAAGCTCAGGGAAAACCTGCTCATTTCTCGATTTTATTAAGACAAAGCTGCAACTGACGGTCGATATTCATATTTTTAGCTCTTTAGCATATCAGGAACTCATCAACAAATACAGAGCCCTCTGTACCAGATGTTACGGTTTTTGTTTTTATGCTGAACAAAGTAGGCGATAGACGGTTGCCCTTGGGTACGCCTATTACTTGCTCATATTAGTCAGAATAAGTGGACCCAACCCATCCTGTGAAATGACAATCAGATAAAAATGCAGATATAAAGGCTAATGAACCTTCTTTATATAACCGACGAATTAAACTTAGCTTTCAATATGCCACAAAGCTTAAAGCACATCCAACAAACCCTGCCTACGACTGTGTTTTCAATCCATTATATGTAGACAAATATATTAAATGTCCTAACAAGATCCCTTCGTTCGGTCTTCGCACACGGGACCATATTGTGGGAGCTAACATCAAGCTGGAGGATATAGCTCCGGTGTCTTTTCCGGAGTCTCCTCCATGGCTTCTCCCACAGACTAAACTAATATTTGATCTACGTAAATATAATCCAATACAAATCCTCTTATAATTCAGCAAAGTTTTCCTGAAATCAAGGCTGATTATATGGATTATAAATTTATATATACTGACGGGTCAAAGGATGGGGACAGGGTTGCGGCTGCGGCTGTCTTAGAGCAGCGGGTCACTTCCCTTCGTCTGCCACCTTCATCTTCTATCTTTTCTGCAGAGGCCAGGGCTATAATCCTGGCCTTATCATATGTTTCCTCTGGGCATGCCCAGAGGGCAGTGATATGTAGCGACTCGCTGTCTTGTCTTTTGGCGATTTAGAATAATAAATTTAAAAATCCATTGTTACTTGAGATAATAGCCAAACACCGAAAACTAATTAAAAGAGGTAAAGATATTATATTCTGTTGGATACCAAGTCACACTGGTATCCATGGAAACACAGTCGTGGACAGGGAAGCGAAAGCTGCCCTGTATAAACCTGTATCTCGGGTTAAAATCCCTTATACTGACGTGAAATTAAATATTCTTAAATA
The DNA here is from genome assembly GCF_032854445.1 of Liolophura sinensis. Lineage (NCBI taxonomy): Eukaryota > Metazoa > Mollusca > Polyplacophora > Chitonida > Chitonidae > Liolophura > Liolophura sinensis. The sequence continues at coordinate 30,226,744 of NC_088304.1, read as the reverse complement.
TATTCGTCGCCTTTGGCAGGGTGAATGGGACTTGCAGATCCATAATAAACTGCATGCCATTCATCCTGTCATTGGCTACAATGCCTATACTTGTCTAATGTCTCGCAGAGACCAAGTCGTTTTAACCAGATGCCGTATTGGACATTCTCATCTGACACACAATTTCATCTTGGATGGGAGCAGTGCTCCCGAGTGTGTTGGATGTGATGCTGAATACGGCATCAAACATATTTTGGTTGACTGTGTAGACTTTGCCCATGTTCGGCAAAGGTTCTACACGGTCAACTCTATATATGATTTATTTGACAGCATCGCTGGCGATGTTGTCATAAATTATTTGAAGGCCATTGGCCTATATCATAAAATATAAATTTAATCGTCATAAATATCTATAGATAAACAGTTATATACATATAGATGTATACATGTACTATAACCCTGGTTTTCGAGTTTTAACTCTTATTTTATACGATTTTTAAAATGTCTGTACTTTTTGTTTTACTTTTGATGTTCATATTATCATATCGAAAACCTTTACCGTCTCGCGTTTTCACCTTGTTCTCGCCATAATATGGCTGAAATATTGCCAATGTGGCGTTAAGCCATAATCATTCATTCATTCATTCATTGATTCATAATCTTACAGACACAGCTGGCATTAGCTATGGAACGGTAATTAGACGGATCAGTATGATCCTTCCCCGGTTTGGGGACCGGAATTTTACACGCCGCCCTCCATGAGGGTGGAAAATTACCAGTTATTGAAATGTCATTAAGTTCAGAAACTTATAATATACGTTGTCAGGACAACACGCAGTTTTATGTGCCTTTTTAATGCAGTTTTTAGTTTATTAATATTAAACGGACGATTACAATCTTCTAAGCTTTTCGAAGAAAAGGGCAAATTAATTTTCTTCTCCTGGATTTTAATATGTTGGAATCCTGAAGTATAATTCTCAGAAGAAGATTCCTTATAAATTGCCCCAGCTAACTTATGACCCATATCGGATGAAAAAGTCAATACGTTACCTCCGTCTTTCAAATGCTGGATTAAATTTTTGAATTATGTTCCAGACCTTACGCATACGTGTTTTGACGTAATTCCTGAAAGGAAGTTCCGCCAACAAGATAGTTTTTTGGACTTGAGTAATCGACGAGCTTTATCTCGTCACGGTATCACCTTGGCTGATACGAATTGACGAAGGACAGCATTTCATCGATTACCTTTTGATCCGCAAACCATCGCAATTTTGTAGCTGTTCTCGTTTCATTCTCCATTTCTTTATCGAAAATACTGCCAAGGGGAGTTGATGATTTATAGTAATATGTAGGTTATTTGGATTTATATGTTAAGAATGAAAATTTTTACAATTTCAGTATTGTTAAGATTCAGTCAAGTTTAGCGGTTACTGTGTTAGAACGCTGTGGAAATAATAGTTTTTTTCTGATTGCATGGTGGATTTGTGACAACTTGTTACAGATTGGGAGGTCGAGATTGCTAAAACCAATGAACAAGCGCTACAGGAGTTTGAAGGGTATGAGATGCGTCGGATTGTAAGAGAGATGTACGCGCCCGACTTTGTAAGAAACACACCATATTCAACCATACAAGGCGATTTTCAGGGTAATGTTCACATAGCTTTATTTACTATATAACGATCGTAAATTTCATTCACGAATATTTCTGATTTTACCTAGGTACATTGCACTTCTACGAAAGTTTATATGGCTGGGTACGTGCTGAGATGTATTGCGCGTTAAGTCACGTCAACCAACATGAACGTTTCTTTCTTGCAGCACCTGTCGCTATATTGCTGTCCAAAGTATGGATAATTTACAAAGTTAAAATTGACACAATCGCACTTGTTGTGAATTCTACGAGTTAGGAATCTGTTTTGGTTTATATACAATATGAGGTCCAGAAAAGATGTGCAATGTGGCGAGTCCTTGGTTTCCTTCAAATTAAGCGAAGGTGGACTTATGCCTTTCACAGCCTTTGCTATGTATGAATTGTTTAAATCTAGCAGATCATCAATATACCGTTAAGCGAAAGTGATAGGGAAAAATCGGACCTGGTGAGGATTACTTCTTAATATGTTTGCATATGGTCATATTCAAGCCACAGCATGAACAACAAAACATCCAACCAATGAGAACCCTTGCATGTAGTGGAACTGAAGAAGGCTTTGTTGGCCTTTGACGTTAATGTAGCGGTGACCAGTTTTATTAAATATAAGCGTCAAGTCCGACATTCATATACCATTCGTAGTCCGTAAAAGGCGTTCCAAGTCGATAATCGCGAGATCCATTTCCAAAACAACGTTTAACACTAACTCCCAAAGACAAAGGTATGTAAGAAATTATACAAATAAGAAATAAAGCCGGTAATACACAAGATAGAAGCGGTCATCAGTTTTCAAGGATGTCGGGCAGACAATGAATATTCCAGGCATGAATTTCATGTCAAAGTTTAAATTCGTAGTCCGTGAATGAGTTCCATGTCAAATAACAATTAAATAAGTATCTCAGTCGCGCTTTAATTTACAGACCCTAACCGATCAGAAAGTGATTCAAAAGTAACGCACGATTACGTCTTCCCCGTTAATATGTAAAGATCTCATGCTACAACAGGCGCCATCTATGATGTTACACATGATATACAAGATAGACGGTTACACTGGGCAACCAGCGCCATCTGTGTTGTTAAATACCATGTACGTGATAGATATGTACATAGGGATAACTGCGCCGTCTATGTGGTTGATCACAATGAAGATCGCCAGAGATTCTGAACGCTCTGCCCATACCTGCCAACGCGAGTGTTATATTCATTGTAACATTTGAGAAACTTAGAATGAAGGCGTTTGATGGAGTATCCTTGACAAACTAGTTTTTGAACTAGCAACTTGTGACGCAGGTTAAAGTCATCACAATTAACGCAAGATATGGGATATACGATTATCCCAGATTATACGCATATAAGGCGAGATATGTACACGCCATATGCAGGACCCTTTGGTATACTGCTATCTAAATAAGGATAATTTACAATATCAAAATTGAAATTATCCCCTTTGTCGTAAAGGAGGCGTGAAAGGAGACCTTGTTCGTCTTTGTACACATAAAGATCCAAATAAGATGTACCATCAGGACTATCTGTTGTCTCCTTTAAATCCAATAAAGGCGGATTGATTTCCTTCACCGCTTCAGCAATATGGAGAATATTTAACGCCAGTAGATCATCAACACCGATAGGATTAGTGATGGAATAGTATCAAGTGATGGACTTAGTACCAATTAAATAGTATGTATTTAGACGTTTAGTTCCTCAATGAGACTCTTAGCATAAAACACGTGAACTATCAACATGGTCCCCAAAACTGACTTATCGACAATGTTGTCTTCACGTGCAATTATCATCTCGGTTAGAAAATTCGACATTTATATAACACTGGCAGGCCCTGAAAGGTCGTACCCTGATGATTATCGTAGGACCCATTTCCGAAATATAACCTACAAAATATTTCTGTGGTTCTGTATAGTCGTAATTCGGAATATGATACCTGGCCTACAATCTCGTTTCTTGATATAGCACTCGCAAGTCATTTGTTGGGTCGGCGAAAGGTTGGACATTACACATTTGGGACGGAACACATTGTGTGGACAAGTGACGAGGCGGCGCTTGCATGGCATGAAACAACGGTATATAACGGAACGGGAACTCTAAGAAGAGGAATGTACGTATAGAGAAACGCACTCCTATGGAAGCCAGCACAAAGCTGTCAATAACAGGCAATTAATTAGAATGAATAATTCAGGGTTAATACCACATTATCACCATACTATATATTTTTCAGCACCGGTTTTTTTGACGTCAGAAATGATCTTAAATATAATTTCCCTTCATCTGGTGTGAAACTCGAGAGAATTCGTGGTCATTTCAGAATGATGTATGCATATGTTAAACAGTGATAACACCAAACTGAAAAAGAATATTTTCTTTGCAAAAAGCAGGGAGAAGTATTACAGCATCTCGTCGAGGTTTTCATTGTTGTTCATTTTTAAACCACCGTTACATTAACATTAGTCTTATTTGTTTAACACATACGTGTACTGTGTGCGAACTACGCTGACCTCTCCTCGAAATCTCCATAAAAGGCATAAATAAGGATTTGTATTATGCTCTCCAATAAGTGGTAAATCTATCAGCAGGGCTTTTCACGGGAAATTAAATGTTATTTTATTTACGCTGTCTGGGTTGATTGCTGTCGTAAAAGTAAAATATTCTTTATTATTGGCGTAAAGCGCCAATTAAATAAATGAACATACACTGTCCAGGATGAGGGCAGTACGTCCTGGTGTCGTGGTTAAACTGCATTTTCCAGCTCTCGAACGAGCGAGAATTCGCTCAAGCCCAGTCTTTCCCAGATTATTCATTGTGTCCAGATGCCAATAAACAGTCAGTATAGCTCAATAAAGCTCTGTTTAGGCTTTTGCGTTACTGTTGTTGCGGATCACTTTGTTTTGCATCAATGACAAGTTCATTGAACTCTTATAAAAATATGTTAGTCACACAAGGAGAAAGTTTTTAGTTTCCTGCCAAAAGTTAGTGGTTTATTCCAGAGAGTCCGGGTTTCCTCCGCCGATTACACTAATCGGCCAGCAAGATAACCTTCCATTTCAATCAAATTTATAGCAAAAATTAAAAACAAAACAGTACAATCGACAGTTTCTCGTCTAGACACAATCAATGCATCCCAATGAATGTTCAGGCAAAGTTAATGAGATTCAAGTATATGTATATCTTTTGTCATAGATTGCTGAGAATAAGTAAACCGCTTTGTTCTTTCACAACTAAGGAAGTTGATTTTAATGATCATTTTCTACACTGCACACTTCGTTCTTTTCAGATGTACAATATTCTACGTTCGTGTTGGTGGCACAACCAAGATTAAGCTGCAGCACATGACTGTTTAAGGATCCATTGTAATGGGGGCCAGAAACAAGAGATTAAGTTGATGTAAAATAAAACTTAAGCATAAAATTTATTTGCAAGCAAATGAAGTTGCGTGGTTATCAATAAATGTAATCCTGAATGCAAATAGCATTATCGGGTATTCTGTTGTAAACAAAAAGATTAAGAGTACATATCTGGCTGTTAAGTATACCAGTATGGACTCTTGCCTTGTCGTATACGTCAAACGTTTTCTTTACTAGTTTAATTCCAGTCTACTGGAAAGAATTTTCTGCATTTAGTGTAAATTGTACACACACATTAGAGAGCATAGGGGCAGATTTATTGCTTTTGCAATTATTGCACTGAGATTTTACTACAAAAAAGTCCCAAGATAACCGAGCATACCGACGTAAAGGTATATGCGCACACCTGTGGGAAATGAGAGACACCTGTGTACAGTGAGAGACACATTAGTCAGCAGCCCAGCATAGTCCTGTGTAACGGGTGCACACTTAACAAAGTAGCATCCTTAGGTATTGTGGTATTAGAGGATGCAAGGAATGATGATTTGGCTTTTCAAAAGACAACTCTTACATGCAGAATGCATTACCTTTCTAATGTGAAGCCAGTCAGGTGTTTTGTACTCAACAGGTTGTGTATAATTTTACTTCAACGTCGCTTTTTTATGCTACTGTACACAGGAACACAGGAGGAGGCCGGTTTACCAAGATCACTGTTCTAGGTCCCATTGTGTTTTGAGGGACGGTCCATGCTTGTAAATATAAAAGATATGGTTAAATATATAAATATGGTTAGCGGGAACCTCTCTCACCAATGCGATCTCTATTAGTTCAAGTCCATCTCATGCTGGCTCTTTCGCTGGCGGTATGTGGGAAGATCTATATGCACTTGTTCGTGGTTTTACCCCCGGGCTCTACCCGGTTTCCGCCCACCATAATGCTTGCCGCCGTCGTATCAGTGAGACATTCTTGGACACCAAAGTAGCGATGGCAGTTCTTGGATTGTCACACGTAACCAAAAACCCTGGGGTATATTGAACAGCGGCTTTATTTCATCGTTCGTGTGACCTTTTGCCAGCTATTACACCATCGTCACTAGTTTTATCCTCTATGCTTTACATCTTTATTCTCTTCCTGGTTTACCTGGAATAGGGGACTATTCTAAATGTTCATGAAAATGCTCAAACAGTAGCAACATACATTCCCCTAACACCATAGAGAATATCCACTCAACAGGGAGAATCCCCTTCACTGGATTCCATTCCGTATTTTACGCTTACAGTCTCCAGCCTGTGTGGGCAACATTTTGCATGTGATTTAAAAAGTCTGAATTTCATCCACGATGCTCATGAATGATGCGTGATAAAATCTGTTATTCCAGTCAGACTAGGCGGATGTGACACCAATAGCGAGAATAAATCTTTAAAGCATGGCCCCACGAAGAATCGAACACGGCCCTTCTCTAACTGGAATTCACAATGATTCCTGTTTTGATACTCAAACATCGCCATAAAAAAAGCAAATAATTAGAAGTATCTACAACGAACTATTCCGTACTCCATCTGGCTCTCATAGTTATTTGGATGTCCGTGTTATCACCGGCGGAAGTTTACCACCAGTTATTAATTGTGACTGACTACTCGGAAAAGAAATCGTCACAACTGCATGTTTTTTTTTTCCGGCTTCACACCACCTACAGTCCTCGTTGAAAGTCTAAAGCGTGATTCCTATAACCTCTGAACGGTGAGGCCATGGACTGCACATGCCACATTCTCACTCGTAGAATGAACAAGACGTCCAGATTCTGGTTTAGTTTTTATATTCAAGGTGCAGAGTACTACTATAAAAGCCATGGCTTTTGGGTTTGTTCACTACGTGTTCTATCTGGGTATGAAGGAAGAACAAGAATCACTTAGTTTCAAACTTGGATTGATTTATAAACATCATTCACTGTAAATCGTGGTTTCATTAAAGTAAAGGACCGGTGAGTGGGCTTCCCGAGATTAATAATACTGAACAGGGTTACCAAAACTAATCCCCATAAGCCGTTTTAAACAATTCGCTAAATTAGGGTCAATTAAGCTTAATTAAGTGCCCCACGGCGAGTAGCCCCGAGTTCGAGTCGCCCAGCTCAGCAGGGATATGACCTTTGACCCGTGACGTAGAATCGAGAAGCCGGTCTTCAGGCAGCTACTGGGCCACATGTACTAAAACAAAAGAAATGGCTGATGCTGAATACGAGGAGTCGAGTCTTTTGTCGAAAAGTATGGAGAGCAGCAGTAGCAGTGATGGAAATGCGGACTTTGATGAAGAGGTAGACACCTGCAAAGCTACTACTTTGGACATAAACCCGTATATGTTCGAACCAGAGTGGTCATCGGACGGAGACGAGACACCCGAGGTGGAAGGAAATGTCACGGACATTGAGCCTGAGGGTCCTGACCGACGTGAGAACACTGAATGGTACAAGTTTTCTATTTAATCGTAATGTTCATATATTGTGTCATAAAATAAGCATAGCGTTAGATCCCAACTTATTCCACCTTATCTCAAAATGTCCAAGCGTGATATTTTTATAATAGGCTTATGGCCAACCCAGGCGCTGTTTTGGTTATTTGCCCTGCGTTAGTAACTAGGTCTATATGCTTATATTCTCCATTCGTTCCAGGTGTACTTGTGGTCAGTGTCATCCGCTGGATTCACAAGAGGAATGCATTTGCTGCCAAGAAATTTCCAGAGTGGTGGATAGGATCGAGTTGGCACCCGGGGATGAAAAACCGAAGTGCATAACAGAGCACCCAGGTTTTCAGTCTGTTGTTCTGGATAGGGATGTGCTGGAAACGGCTTACTATGTGTATAGGCAACAGTATGGACCAATGAATTTGACCCATAATTCGTAAGTACAACATCCCAGGTTGAAATTTTGAGAATGTAGCGAGGCTTTACTTTTTAATGTGATTCCATGTTTGACAAAAGTTGACCTATATCACAGGCACTTGGTACCGATGAAGGGCCATACATATATAGCTGCATATACAGCATAGGGGCCTATATATTTTGTTGTCATTCTATGTATCGGTATCAAGTGCCTGTGGCCTATATGTGGAAAGAGGGATTATGCTGTTATTTATAAAACACTTGGTCTCAAGCTCCACGGCTAGAACACATTTTGAAAGCATATCGAGAGCATTGTCCTCACCACAGGACTCCTCGCTTTGCATACATGTACCTCTAAGCTGTTAGTTCATCATGCTCATGTCAGAAAAAATGCAACGGATACTGTTTGATTAAGTCCTTGACAGAACTTTTATTAACTTCCTTGATACATAGCTTGTCAGTTGAGTATACATACATTCATCTTTCCAGTATGACTGAAATACATGTAGCACAAATATATACATATAATTCAATTTTCAAAGACATTTGTTTACTTACATCGACATATATCATGCGCAGTGGATATAAAAAAATTGTTTGCAGTAAAACAAAAAAAAAATATGACTTGCAGAATGTAGTTTTCGTCATAAACTTATTATTGTAATTATTGAATTAGCTTAATATGCCCAAAGTTAAAACGAAATAACAAGATATATACCAGACCATTTATGTACATTATCATTCATAATTTGGTTTGCAGGCAATATCGGTATGTAGCATATCGCCAGCTGTGTAGATGGTGTTGGAAATGGTTGGGGAAAAGAATTCGTGTGGTTCTTCCAGCATGCTGTGTCCACAAGATCTTACAAGAATTTCCCCTGGCTGATGGAGAACAGCGCACTGGATACCGGGATCCCCACTGAAGATAACAACATATATCCATGCTTCACTTGTAAATTATTTGAAAAAATGTACATAAAGCTATTCATGTTGTTTTACCCAGTTTGTTTTGTTATTTATTTCTTGGTTGTCAATAAATGTACTGCCACTTATGGCAGCGATCAGGATAACTGTGGTAATCAGCATATAATAATTCACTCATAATTGATTGATTTGCCTTTAGGCATTATCACTGCAACAAGAATGTTTCACTTCAACAACAGTGCTCACATGAGGAAGCTGGAGTACCCGGAGGTAATCACCAAACTTTGGTGAGTGCTGGTCACTCTTTCATATGACATTATCATACATATATCCAGTTTCAACAAAGGGGTATTGTAGTGGTGAAAAGCCAGCTTTAGCAGATCTGCAAGCGCCTTCAATTACTTAGCCACCAAGGCCCCATGAACTGTGTGAAAAATGTATTATGAATTATGACAATTATCAGACAGGCTGGATTTGAGCCAGAGCCTCTTGCCTCCATTCAGCTAAAGGCGTGTGCCTTAGCCACGCGGCCATGACCCGTTCAGAACCCAAAGAGAACCAAACCTCTGGCAAGTGTTAGTCGCTATTCCACCACCTACTAAGGAGCGGTAAAAGTCCAGTGATTTTAAGCGAGGGTATCATTAGGTTTGCATATTTACAAAGTGGTCAACTGCTTAGCCACCAATGTCCCATGAACAGTGAGTGCAAGAGAATCATGACAATACTTTGACTGAGGCTGGATTTTAATCCCAGCCAGGTGTGTATGTACATCAAGTTGTGCCCCTTAGCAACATGACCGTTTATTGTTATACGGATATGCTAATACACAATTAAGTGTCGCCAAGGCCCCATGAACATGGAATAAATCGTGAAAATTTGATGTTCTCGAGTCTAGTTGACCTTATTAAGCCAAAGGGAGAAAAATGAGAAATGAAACGGTAATTATCTGCATAAGTCAGCCAGCAAAATGCGGTAGGCTGGCTTAGGCTATGCATATCATACTATGCAAGGACGCTGCAGAAGGGATAATGTTACAACAACAACATTCTTAGAACCGGCACAGCTTTTTCTACAGTGTGTTCTACCACAATGTTGGCCGCAATATCACCTGCTCGAATCGAAGTTTGATTTCATTAGGCCTACAACCAGAAATGTTTAATTTAAAATATGGTTTCTATTTAGGCTGTCAAAACAGTGTTGCACATAACAATGTCACCTACCCTGTGAGCTGACAATTTCACTGTGGCTGCACTGTGACGCTTACCACCGGATACTTGCTGATCTTGTCCACTTGTAGAGGGCTTGGCAGATATCTGGCCGTGAACACTAGGTACAGCAGTGTTCTTTAAATACAGCTGACCCACAAAGCCCATCTTAAATTCAACCAAGTTGGAGAAATCATCTTCCCGAAAGTGTGAAGAGCACAGCAGGGAAGTTGGAGACGCTGTCACCCAATCTTTTCGTTTGGTTTTCACAAATTTGTTCCACAAATCGAGCCTTTTCTTATCGTCGTGTGGGAACATATGGAGACAAATCCCTTTCTCCTTGTCTTTCGTGTTACTGCAGTAACCAGCACAACATCTGCGGACCATTTTCAAAATCTTTTGTGACAGTGTGAACTTGTTTGCTTAGTAAACAAAAGGGACGCCTGACTCGGTGCTTCTCGATTCTACGTCACTTCCGAATATTCATGAGGCGATGCCCGAAGTTTGCTTTGCTATTTTGGGCGACAGACGGGACCGCTTAGGTGAACTTAATAAGTAAATATCTCCCCAAATTTACGCTGGAGGCCGCAATATTTGCCGAATTTCAACACTGTGAATGTTTATTTAGTGTATTATAAGGCATAGAGGCATGAAAAACATTACCGGTCCTTTACTTCAAGGAAAATGAGGCAGGCCTTCAATAGTGTGTCTCTCCACCTTGTGATATATATCATGAACGAGTGTCTCTCTCCACATTGGCTGTCATCTTCCTAGAGAACAGAACAACTTTACCACTCTGTACCTGTCTCCCCCTTCCTTTTGGTTTATATAACCACCTCATGTCTGTTTCCACATACGCTGTCATTTACTTCTGGAGAACAAGAAAACTTTACCACTCTGTACCTGTCTCCCCTCTTACTTTTCATTTATATGACCACGTCATGTCTGTTTCCATATATGCTGTCATCTACCTCTGGAGAACAGGAAGACTTCCCCACTCTCTACCTTTCTCCCCACCTTGTGTTAGATATGATCACCTCATACTCGTCTTCACGATGGGAATAGATATGAGGAATACATCCCTACTTTGTATGTTCCCTCCACCTTGTATTATTTCATCGGTTACGCGTGACCATTTCCGAGCTTTCACACTGTAGTCACTGCTGTGATTTTACTCTGTGCTGTACATCCGGACGATATGAGCCAATGGCCCTCTAATACTTTATAACAACACAGCCAGCCATGCTGTCGAACAAATTATATATGGACTTGACCGTGTAGAATCTCTGCCTAACATGGGCCAAGTTTGCAGTCAACCAGGGTGTGTTTGATGGCATCACATTCAACACACTGTGAGGCAGTGTCCTCACCGAGAATAAAACTGTGAGAGAGACGAGAATGACCTCATACGACATCTTGTTACAACTACTACTACTTGATCTATACGAGACGTACCGTGAGTATACAATTTAAAGCCAGTGACACGGCGAATATTTTGCAATTAATTATTATAGCCGATTTGTTTTAAAACCCAGTGTTATGACCTGTAGAGATTAAGAATACAGGCTTTCCTCTGCTCTTTGTTTATCATCTGTTAATCTCTATCGACTCCGAGGTAGAAAGTTTTATATTTTAATAGCGTATGGGACCGATATTTACTTCGGGTATTTGGGAACGCCATTACAGAAGTATGCATTTACTCTCAATACTCCAGTCATGCATTCAATGCTGTTGTTCTATTTAATACGTCAAATACATTCCCAGTCTATATTTTTCCAGTATTATTCTTGAAGGAAAACTCGATCTTACGACTTATTTCAGTGATTCAGCAAGAACCGTATTACTGTGCAGGAGAAGTATCTCTTTAACTCACATAGTCACATTCCCTTCAGTATAATAGTAAATCCTTCCTGCGTCATGTACTGAAGATTACTGAATTCCCTCCAGATCTAGCAAATCTCCCGCCAGATCGAGCACATCTCCCGCTGTGTTTTGAGACAATATAGTTGTCTTGCATCTGTATACTTCAGTAACTGTAAATTTTCATCTGTGGTATCTTCTAACTAATCCTCTGAGTCTTGTCTTGATTTTGTCTCTGCTGTAGTCTTTGTCTTCGCTCTTGACCGTCGTATGCCTCCAGTTCCATCTATCAGACGCCATGATCGACGCCCTTTAATACCTTACAGACAGAGAAGGCGGTGCTAATCAACTCCTACATTTTTATTGGTTGGCGTGTATTGAGCAGCGTTCGCCTCTTACTGCGCCACCCCCCCCCCCCCTAAATTTTACTACAATGGCGAACCAAATATGGCTAAAATAACCATATTAACATAAACAATGAATGAATGAATGAATGAATGATTATGGCTTAACGCCACATCGGCAATATTTCAGCCATATCGTGGCGAGAACAAGGTGAAAACAAGAGACGGTAAAGGTTTTCGACATGGTAATATGAACATCAAAAGTAAAACAAAAAGTACAGACATGTTTAAAATCGTATAAAAGAAAAATAAGAGTTAAAACTCGAAAACCAGAGTTATAGTACATGTATAAATATATATAACTGTTTATTTATAGATATTTACGACAATTAAAATTTATATTTTATGATATAGGCCAATGGCCTTCAAATAATTTATGACAACATCGCCAGCGATGCTGTCAAATAAATCATATATAGAGTTGACCGTGTAGAATCTCTGCCGAACATGGGCAAAGTCTACACAGTCAACCAGAATATGTTTGATGCCATATTGAGCATCACATCCAACACACTCGGGAGCACTGCTCCCATCCAAGATGAAATTGTGTGTCAGATGAGAATGTCCAATACGGCATCTGGTTAAAACGACTTGGTCTCTACGAGACATATTAAGTGTATATGAATTATAGCCAATGACCGGATGAATAGCATGCAGTTTATTATGGGCCTGCAAGTTCCATTCACCCTGCCAAAGGCCACGAATATATTTAAGAATATTCGACTTCATGTCAGTATAAGGGATTTTTATCTTAGATATGGGTTTATTTAGGGCAGCTTTCGCCTCCCTGTCTGCGACTGTGTTTCCATGGATACCAATATGACTTGGTATCCAGCAGAATATAATATCTTTACCTCTTCTAATTAATTTCCTATGTATAGCTAAAATTTGAAGGATCAAGGGATTTTTAAATTTATTATTCTGTATTGCCAATAAGGAAGACAACGAGTCAGTGCATATCATTGCCCTCTGGGCATGCCCAGAAGAAACATATGATAAGGCCAGGAGTATAGCTCTGGCCTCGGCAGAGAATATTGAAGAAGAGGATGGGAGACGAAAGGAAGAGACTCGCTGCTCCATGACAGCCGCAGTCGCAACCCTGTCCTCATCCTTCGACCCGTCAGTATATATAAATTTATAATCCATATAACTAGCTTTAATTTCAGCAAAACCTTGCTGAATTATAAGAGGATTTATATTCGATTTATTATATTTACGTAGATCAAATATTAGTTTAGGTTGTGGGAGAAGCCATGGAGGAGACTCCGAAAAAGACACCGGAGCTATATCTTCCAGCTTGATGTTAGCTCCCACAATATGGTCCCGTATACGAAGACCGAACGAAGGGATCTTATTAGGACATTTAGTATATTTGTCTACAAACAATGGATTGAAAACACAGTCGTAGGCAGGGTTTGTTGGATGTGCTTTAAGCTTTGTAACATATTGAAGGCTAAGTTTTATACGTCGGTTATATAAAGAAGGCTCATTTGCCTCCACGTATAAACTTTCTACTGGTGAGGTTCTAAAAGCACCAAGGCTGAGCCTCAAACCTTGGTGATGGACGGGATCCAACATTTTAAGATAGGATTTCCCTGCGGAACCATCAATGATGGACCCATAGTCCAATTTAGACCTCACCAAAGAACGATATAAATTAAGTAAAACTGATCGGTCAGCACCCCAATCGGTACTAGACACGACCTTTATTATATCGAGAGCCTTTGTACATTTAGCCTTAAGCATTTTTATATGAGGTATAAAGGATAATTTTTTATCAAATATAACCCCTAAAAATTTATTTTCCCCAACAATCTTCACTGGTTCTCCACAAAATTTAAGCTCAGGGTCTAGATGAAGTTTCCGTTTATTACAGAAATGCATACCGACGGTTTTAGATGTAGAAAATCTAAAACCGTTGGCAACTGCCCATTTCTCAATCTTGTTGAGACAAAGCTGCAGTTGCCGCTCGATGTTATTCATATTTTTAGCACGGTAGCATATGAGGAAATCATCGACGTATAAAGAACCCTCAGTGCCAGATGTCAACGTTTTAGCTAAGCTATTAATTTTTATGCTGAACAGTGTTGGCGAAAGAATACTGCCCTGGGGAACACCCATCTCCTGCTCATGCGAATCAGAAAGAGTGGACCCCACCCGTACCTTAAACTGACGATCAGATAGAAATTCAGATATAAAAAATGGTAAGCGGCCTTTAAGACCCATATCAGAAAGGTCCTTTAAAATACCATATTTCCATGTGGTGTCGTAGGCTTTTTCAAGGTCAAAAATATCGACACCACATGTTCATTATTAATAAAACCGTCACGAATAAAAGTTTCGAAACGGACAAGGTAATCTAAAGTAGATCGACCTTGACGAAAACCACATTGTATATTAGATAGTAACTTGTTGGTTTCAAGAAACCAAACAAGCCTATCATTTATCATCCGTTCCATAGTCTTACAGACACAGCTGGTAAGAGCTATGGGACGGTAATTATTTGGATCAGTATGATCCTTACCCGGTTTAGGGACCGGGATAATACACGCCTCCCTCCAAGTCGGCGGAAAATTACCAGTTTGCCAAATGTCATTAAGTAAATCTAAGAGAGTCTCCAGAGGCTTAGGTGGTAAATGGTTCAGAAGCTTATAATATATATTATCAGGGCCACACGCAGTATCGTGTGCCTTTTTAAGAGAAGTTTTAAGTTCCTCAATTGAAAAACGACGATTATAATCTTCTAAGTTCTTAGAAGAAAAAGGCAATTTAATTTTCTCCTTATGTTTTTTAATACTTCGAAACTCAGGAGTGTAATTCTCAGAAGAAGATTTCTGAGATATTGTTTTAGCTAGTTTATTCGCTATTTCAGATGGCGATGTTAATAGGGTATCGCCATCTTTTAAATGCTGAATTTTGGCTTTGTTGTTTTTGCCCCTAAGCTTCTGAACAATGTTCCAGACCTTACGCATGGGTGTTTTTGACGTAATGCCTGAAACAAAGTTCCGCCAACAAGAACGTCTCTTAGACTTAATTAATCGGCGAGCCTTAGCTCCGAATATACGGACCTGGTTTAAATTATTATTATCAGGACAATGATTAAATCTGCGCTCGGCCTTTTTGCGATCCTTTATGGCTTTGCGACAGTCATCGTCGTACCAGGGTTTACTTTTGGATTTTGGATTTGTCGAGGTCTTAGGTATGGTTCTATCAGCTGCTGTTAATATAAGTCCATTAAATTTTAAAAGAGGATCTTCTGCAGCATTGAGATTCTCTGGAGTGATGTCAGCCTCACAGAACATCTCAAATGCCATCCAGTCTGCCTTATCGAACTTCCACCTAGCTATACGTTCTAGGGAATTAGACGTGAGATGCTCTAGGATAATAGGAAAATGGTCACTACCACAAAGATCATCATACACCTTCCAAGAAAAATCCAGGAGAAGTGATGGATCCGCGATAGTGAGATCAATAGCAGAATATGAACCATTACCAGGATGTAAATAGGTATTAGAACCATCATTGAAATAACACAGTCCATCAGAAGATAAAAAGTTTTCGAGTTGTCTGCCCTTATCATTTATGTTATCACTGCCCCATAGGGGGTTATGGGCATTAAAATCACCCATTATTATAAAAGGTTTAGGTAACTGTTCTGTTAAATTATGCAGTTGGGAAGCTGTCATGGAAGAACGAGGAGGAATATAAACAGAACATAATGTAATGGTTTCAGACAAAGAAACACGTACGGCAACAGCCTGGAGCTCCGTATCAAGAGCAACAGGGCTATGAATAATATTATTATTGATAAAGATAGAGGAGCCACCACAAGCTCTCTCTTCATCATTAGAATAGGTACTGTATAAAGAATAATTTTTAAGAGATAATTTATCTTTGTCAGATGTCTTCAGGTGAGTTTCCTGAAGACAGAGGGCAGCTGGATTTAAAGATTGAACAAGCTGTGTTATTTCAACAAAATTTACATTAAGACCTCGACAATTCCATTGTATAATTTTATCGTATATCGCCATTATGGAGGGAGACGTATAGGAGATTTATCTTTGTGTTTGGACCGCGGACGACCCTTTCTTGGAGACGGGCTGTTACATCTCCCTGATGCGGGTGATGTATCCATCACATCCGCATCTGATGCTAAAGGACCAACGTCCTCCAACGATCCAAACTTATTATAAGTTTGAATGGGATCCCTAGTGGCCTTAGACGGGCGGTTTGATTGTCCACTAGGTTTACGATCTTGTTGATTAGACCCTTTTTGACCCACCTTAGATTTATTTTTATCAGCAGGAGCAGATGTACTGTTATGGTTCTTTCGTTCGATATCGGGATGTATTGTCTGCGTAGAACAAGAAGTCATTGGTTGGTTTACAGGTTTAACTAATTGTGGTAGAGTTATTGTTTTAGGCTTGTCATCACCAATGGGCCAAGTTATAGATGTTTGAGTGCCAACCGATGTGGACACTTTCTTGACTACATTGGCGAATGAAGTTTTCAGGGGAGTACTCTGAGCGGAGATTAGGCGACGTGCTTCTAGGTAAGTAATGTTATTTTGCACCTTTAATGTAATAATCTGTTTCTCTTTAATAAAAAGAGAACAGTCCTTAGAGGAGGCCATATGGGCTTCGCCACAATTGAAACATTTTATTGCTTTAGTGCAGTCGAAGCCCTCATGGCCTTCTCCTGCACATCTGAAACACACCAACTGATTTCTACATTGGCCCTTGCCATGCCCAAATTTTTGACATGTAAAGCACCTCGTTGGATTAGGTATGTATAGGTCCACTCGAACACTGTACGGGCCAATGTAGATCGATTGAGGAACAGATGGATTGTTGAAAGTCAGCAAATAAGTATTCAGTTTTATAATGTTATCGCCTTTTTTTGTTGTAAATCGCTTGACTTTAACAACTCCTTGCGATTTTAATTCAGAACATATCTGTTCCTCGGTGAAATCGGCAAGGTCCTGATCTCTATCTCGGATTACTCCCTGACTAGAATTTAATGTTGTGTGAGGAGACACAACAACAGTAAAATCAGCAATTTTATTTATGGACATTAAATTAAGAGCCTGCTGTTTACGAAATACTTCGATCAGAACATCGCCCGATCGAAGCTTTTTAACTTGTTTAACTTGTCCTGCCGATCCTTCTATACATTTTTTAAGCAAGAAGGGGTCCAATTTGCATGCAGGTCTTGTGTTGTTTTTTGTAGACAGGACAATAAAGGCAGGCCAGTTATTGGACCCACCGTCCGTATCTATCAAAACTTCGTTTTTTCGTTTTTTTGAAACATTTGGGGAAAGGTTTAATGAAGACATGGTAGATATATAAAAATTCACCCCACGTGTCCCCCACCCACCACGGAGTGCCAACAAGGGCGATGCCTGAACCCGGGGATACCCAGCAGGAAAACGCATCAAGGACTCCACATGAGGTATACTCGAACAGATGGCCTTAACATGCACACCCAATTCCCCACCACGAGCACCTCTGTCTCTTAGGCAAAGAAGAAGGTGGCACATCAAATACACACCACTCGATTGACCCATGAGCCACCGCCTCAATCGTAGTCAAGCAAACGAAATTTCAGAAATAGCAATTTCTCTAAGGAATAGTGTCATGGAAAAATGTTGGGACCACGCAGAGGCAAGGCGTGACCAAGCCGATTGATCGGACCGGACCCATCCGACCTCCCGTCTCACTCCAAGTAAGGGCCAAAGCGGAGTGTTGGGCGTGAGGATCTCGCAAGACCAACACACCCTCAGCCACCAGGATCCCGTCCTCGGAGATTACGGGTCGCAACCCACGGCAAACAGGTCGCTCCCCGGTTGCCTCTCACACAACCGAGAAGATGTGAGCCTATTATACTCACCGGGCTCACACAGGAGAGCTCTAGGTTAGTCGACTTTTACGACAAGCTTGCCTAGAGGGCTGAGGTCCTATTCTTATCACCCCGGAAACCCCACGGGGGTATTAACATAAAGAAAAATGTTGTTAATTTTATCAAATAGCACTATATTAAATATTAATTTGAAGAAAACAGATACTATAAAATCTACTCTTTCTAACGATACCAATATAACACATTTATATTTTTCGTTTTCGTAATTATCAAAATTCTCAATCCCAAAGGCTCTAATCTGAAATGCTGAACATCATAGCAGACTTTACACACCACGACGAAGTGACGTAAATCATTTCGGTCGAAAATAAAATATCTAAATAGCTTCTAATTGGGGTAAGTCCATAGAAACTCCAGCAATATATTCATGTCTCATAAGCTGCGAGTTCTAAGCCAACATTGAGCACACTTTTATACCAGAATTCTGCGACAATCCAGCACTGAAATTTGATTGTTGTTGTTCTAATCAATCGTCAACAACACATACCGGTATCAAAAATAACCCCATGAAACTCTTCTTATATTTCATTCTTTGAACAGTAAAATGTTAGACATGCATATGTAACCAAGGTTCGGATGAACTCTATAGTTGATTTATACTATCATATAATTTCAGGTACGCCTTAGTATGCGAAATCTAAGTCTTGGACAGTAAAACTTTTAAATTCTGAACACGTCTGTAAGCAGGGACGAGGACCAATTTCACGGTTCCGGGCACGCTCGCTGTAAGGGTCATATATGGCATCAGATCAGAAAAAAACACACAGTCCAAGTCAGAGTTCCACATGTGCGGCTACCTAAAAAAGCCATCAGTGAGCATCACTTTTATCGCACAGCCAACCACACGATATTCACCAGGAAAGATTCAGGAAGTTTGTCCTGCCGTCTTACATCAACAATCTTCGGCTATCATGTGCACAAACGTATGTCGGACGAAATGTTCGATAGTGGTGATAGCTTATCTCAGACTCAAGCAGCCGATACGACAGTTCCTCCGAATATTCACGCAGTAATGTATCAGTGTTTTAGAACTTAACACCAGAGGTGTGGGTAACCCAAAGACAACAGTTAATTATTAATATTTTGGGCCATTTTTGTGTTGTCGTTGTTGCTCTTATACATATTGTTTATTTCAGTACTCAGTACAGTAATCACAATTACACTTCCAATGTAACATCAGAAAACCAGATTACTTTCAGGTAATACCAGTCAATCTGATATGAATGAGGTATTATCTAAACATTTTCATCACATCAAGGACCTGAAGGTCCCATACCAATATGACTTGGTTTCCAACAGAATATGATATTTTTACCTCTTTTCATTAGTTTTCTAAGTATCAATGGATTTTTAAATTTATTATGCTGTATTGCTAAAAAGCAGGACAGCGAGTCACTACATATCACTGCCCTCTGGGCCCGCCAAGAAGAAGCATACAATATTGCCAGCGGCAAAGCCCTGGCATCGACAGATGAGATTGATATAGATGAAAGATTGAACAAGGTGGAAGACTGTTTGATTAAGTCCTTGACAGAACTTTTATTAACTTCCTTGATACATAGCTTGTCAGTTGAGTATACATACATTCATCTTTCCAGTATGACTGAAATACATGTAGCACAAATATATACATATAATTCAATTTTCAAAGACATTTGTTTACTTACAACGACATATATCATGCGCAGTGGATATAAAAAAATTGTTTGCAGTAAAACAAAAAAAAAATATGACTTGCAGAATGTAGTTTTCGTCATAAACTTATTATTGTAATTATTGAATTAGCTTAATATGCCCAAAGTTAAAACGAAATAACAAGATATATACCAGACCATTTATGTACATTATCATTCATAATTCAGTTTGCAGGCAATATCGGTATGTAGCATATCGCCAGCTGTGTAGATGGTGTTGGAAATGGTTGGGGAAAAGAATTCGTGTGGTTCTTCCAGCATGCTGTGTCCACAAGATCTTACAAGAATTTCCCCTGGCTGATGGAGAACAGCGCACTGGATACCGGGATCCCCACTGAAGATAACAACATATATCCATGCTTCACTTGTAAATTATTTGAAAAAATGTACATAAAGCTATTCATGTTGTTTTACCCAGTTTGTTTTGTTGTTTATTTCTTGGTTGTAAATAAATGTACTGCCACTTATGGCAGCGATCAGGATAACTGTGGTAATCAGCATATAATAATTCACTCATAATTGATTGATTTGCCTTTAGGCATTATCACCGTAACAAGAATGTTTCACTTCAACAACAGTGCTCACATGAGGAAGCCGGAGTACCCGGAGGGAATCACCAAACTTTGGTGAGTGCTGGCCACTCTTTCATATGACATTATCATACATATATCCAGTTTCAACAAAGGGGTATTGTAGTGGTGAAAAGCCAGCTTTAGCAGATCTGCAAGCGCCTTCAATTACTTAGCCACCAAGGCCCCATGAACTGTGTGAAAAATGTATTATGAATTATGACAATTATCAGACAGGCTGGATTTGAGCCAGAGCCTCTTGCCTCCATTCAGCTAAAGGCGTGTGCCTTAGCCACGCGGCCATGACCCGTTCAGAACCCAAAGAGAACCAAACCTCTGGCAAGTGTTAGTCGCTATTCCACCACCTACTAAGGAGCGGTAAAAGTCCAGTGATTTTAAGCGAGGGTATCATTAGGTTTGCATATTTACAAAGTGGTCAACTGCTTAGCCACCAATGTCCCATGAACAGTGAGTGCAAGAGAATCATGACAATACTTTGACTGAGGCTGGATTTTAATCCCAGCCAGGTGTGTATGTACATCAAGTTGTGCCCCTTAGCAACATGACCGCTTATTGTTATACGGATATGCTAATACACAATTAAGTGTCGCCAAGGCCCCATGAACATGGAATAAATCGTGAAAATTTGATGTTCTCGAGTCTAGTTGACCTTATTAAGCCAAAGGGAGAAAAATGAGAAATGAAACGGTAATTATCTGCATAAGTCAGCCAGCAAAATGCGGTAGGCTGGCTTAGGCTATGCATATCATACTATGCAAGGACGCTGCAGAAGGGATAATGTTACAACAACAACATTCTTAGAACCGGCACAGCTTTTTCTACAGTGTGTTCTACCACAATGTTGGCCGCAATATCACCTGCTCGAATCGAAGTTTGATTTCATTAGGCCTACAACCAGAAATGTTTAATTTAAAATATGGTTTCTATTTAGGCTGTCAAAACAGTGTTGCACATAACAATGTCACCTACCCTGTGAGCTGACAATTTCACTGTGGCTGCACTGTGACGCTTACCACCGGATACTTGCTGATCTTGTCCACTTGTAGAGGGCTTGGCAGACATTTGGCCGTGAACACTAGGTACAGCAGTGTTCTTTAAATACAGCTGACCCACAAAGCCCATCTTAAATTCAACCAAGTTGGAGAAATCATCTTCCCGAAAGTGTGAAGAGCACAGCAGGGAAGTTGGAGACGCTGTCACCCAATCTTTTCGTTTGGTTTTCACAAATTTGTTCCACAAATCGAGCCTTTTCTTATCGCCGTGTGGGAACATATGGAGACAAATCCCTTTCTCCTTGTCTTTCGTGTTACTGCAGTAACCAGCACAACATCTGCGGACCATTTTCAAAATCTTTTGTGACAGTGTGAACTTGTTTGCTTAGTAAACAAAAGGGACGCCTGACTCGGTGCTTCTCGATTCTACGTCACTTCCGAATATTCATGAGGCGATGCCCGAAGTTTGCTTTGCTATTTTGGGTGACAGACGGGACCGCTTAGGTGAACTTAATAAGTAAATATCTCCCCAAATTTACGCTGGAGGCCGCAATCTTTGCCGAATTTCAACACTGTGAATGTTTATTTAGTGTATTATAAGGCATAGAGGCATGAAAAACATTACCGGTCCTCCACATTGGCTGTCATCTTCCTAGAGAACAGAACAACTTTACCACTCTGTACCTGTCTCCCCCTTCCTTTTGGTTTATATAACCACCTCATGTCTGTTTCCACATACGCTGTCATTTACTTCTGGAGAACAAGAAAACTTTACCACTCTGTACCTGTCTCCCCTCTTACTTTTCATTTATATGACCACGTCATGTCTGTTTCCATATATGCTGTCATCTACCTCTGGAGAACAGGAAGACTTCCCCACTCTCTACCTTTCTCCCCACCTTGTGTTAGATATGATCACCTCATACTCGTCTTCACGATGGGAATAGATATGAGGAATACATCCCTACTTTGTATGTTCCCTCCACCTTGTATTATTTCATCGGTTACGCGTGACCATTTCCGAGCTTTCACACTGTAGTCACTGCTGTGATTTTACTCTGTGCTGTACATCCGGACGATATGAGCCAATGGCCCTCTAATACTTTATAACAACACAGCCAGCCATGCTGTCGAACAAATTATATATGGACTTGACCGTGTAGAATCTCTGCCTAACATGGGCCAAGTTTGCAGTCAACCAGGGTGTGTTTGATGGCATCACATTCAACACACTGTGAGGCAGTGTCCTCACCGAGAATAAAACTGTGAGAGAGACGAGAATGACCTCATACGACATCTTGTTACAACTACTACTACTTGATCTATACGAGACGTACCGTGAGTATACAATTTAAAGCCAGTGACACGGCGAATATTTTGCAATTAATTATTATAGCCGATTTGTTTTAAAACCCAGTGTTATGACCTGTAGAGATTAAGAATACAGGCTTTCCTCTGCTCTTTGTTTATCATCTGTTAATCTCTATCGACTCCGAGGTAGAAAGTTTTATATTTTAATAGCGTATGGGACCGATATTTACTTCGGGTATTTGGGAACGCCATTACAGAAGTATGCATTTACTCTCAATACTCCAGTCATGCATTCAATGCTGTTGTTCTATTTAATACGTCAAATACATTCCCAGTCTATATTTTTCCAGTATTATTCTTGAAGGAAAACTCGATCTTACGACTTATTTCAGTGATTCAGCAAGAACCGTATTACTGTGCAGGAGAAGTATCTCTTTAACTCACATAGTCACATTCCCTTCAGTATAATAGTAAATCCTTCCTGCGTCATGTACTGAAGATTACTGAATTCCCTCCAGATCTAGCAAATCTCCCGCCAGATCGAGCACATCTCCCGCTGTGTTTTGAGACAATATAGTTGTCTTGCATCTGTATACTTCAGTAACTGTAAATTTTCATCTGTGGTATCTTCTAACTAATCCTCTGAGTCTTGTCTTGATTTTGTCTCTGCTGTAGTCTTTGTCTTCGCTCTTGACCGTCGTATGCCTCCAGTTCCATCTATCAGACGCCATGATCGACGCCCTTTAATACCTTACAGACAGAGAAGGCGGTGCTAATCAACTCCTACATTTTTATTGGTTGGCGTGTATTGAGCAGCGTTCGCCTCTTACTGCGCCACCCCCCCCCCCTAAATTTTACTACAATGGCGAACCAAATATGGCTAAAATAACCATATTAACATAAAGAAAAATGTTGTTAATTTTATCAAATAGCACTATATTAAATATTAATTTGAAGAAAACAGATACTATAAAATCTACTCTTTCTAACGATACCAATATAACACATAAGTCGTTTTCGTAATTATCAAAATTCTCAATCCCAAAGGCTCTAATCTGAAATGCTGAACATCATAGCAGACTTTACACACCACGACGAAGTGACGTAAATCATTTCGGTCGAAAATAAAATATCTAAATAGCTTCTAATTGGGGTAAGTCCATAGAAACTCCAGCAATATATTCATGTCTCATAAGCCGCGAGTTCTAAGCCAACATTGAGCACACTTTTATACCAGAATTCTGCGACAATCCAGCACTGAAATTTGATTGTTGTTGTTCTAATCAATCGTCAACAACACATACCGGTATCAAAAATAACCCCATGAAACTCTTCTTATATTTCATTCTTTGAACAGTAAAATGTTAGACATGCATATGTAACCAAGGTTCGGATGAACTCTATAGTTGATTTATACTATCATATAATTTCAGGTACGCCTTAGTATGCGAAATCTAAGTCTTGGACAGTAAAACTTTTAAATTCTGAACACGTCTGTAAGCAGGGACGAGGACCAATTTCACGGTTCCGGGCACGCTCGCTGTAAGGGTCATATATGGCATCAGATCAGAAAAAAACACACAGTCCAAGTCAGAGTTCCACATGTGCGGCTACCTAAAAAAGCCATCAGTGAGCATCACTTTTATCGCACAGCCAACCACACGATATTCACCAGGAAAGATTCAGGAAGTTTGTCCTGCCGTCTTACATCAACAATCTTCGGCTATCATGTGCACAAACGTATGTCGGACGAAATGTTCGATAGTGGTGATAGCTTATCTCAGACTCAAGCAGCCGATACGACAGTTCCTCCGAATATTCACGCAGTAATGTATCAGTGTTTTAGAACTTAACACCAGAGGTGTGGGTAACCCAAAGACAACAGTTAATTATTAATATTTTGGGCCATTTTTGTGTTGTCGTTGTTGCTCTTATACATATTGTTTATTTCAGTACTCAGTACAGTAATCACAATTACACTTCCAATGTAACATCAGAAAACCAGATTACTTTCAGGTAATACCAGTCAATCTGATATGAATGAGGTATTATCTAAACGTTTTCATCACATCAAGGACCTGAAGGTCCCATACCAATATGACTTGGTTTCCAACAGAATATGATATTTTTACCTCTTTTCATTAGTTTTCTAAGTATCAATGGATTTTTAAATTTATTATGCTGTATTGCTAAAAAGCAGGACAGCGAGTCACTACATATCACTGCCCTCTGGGCCCGCCAAGAAGAAGCATACAATATTGCCAGGGGCAAAGCCCTGGCTTCGACAGATGAGATTGATATAGATGAAAGATTGAACAAGGTGGAAGACGGAGAGAAGAGACTCGCTGTTCTAAGACCCTGTCCCCACCCTTTGACCCACCAGTATACATAAACTTATAATCCGGATAGTTAGCCTTATTTTCTGCAAAACCTTGCTGAATTATAAGAGGATTTGTATTGGATTTAGTATGTTTATCTAGATCAAATATTAGTTCAGGTTATGGGAGAATGAATGAATGGATGAATATATAATTATGGTTTAACTCTACGTCGGCGATATCTCAGCCATATCGCGCCGAGAACATGTTTATACCCCGGAGACAGTGAATGGCTTTCGACATGGCAGAAACATTAAAAAAAGGTCAACATGGTTAAAAGTATCAGGAGTACTTACTTTTGGACATCAGATTTGTTGAGGTCTTCGGTATGGTCAGCTATCGTTAATATAAGCTTGAATTTAACAAAGGATCATCTGCATCATTGGGAGTTTCTCAGAACATCTCAAATGCCATCAATCTGCATTATCGAACTTCCACCTAGCTACACGTTCCAAAGAATTAGAAGCGAAATGCCCTATTACAATATTGAAATAATCACTACCACAAAGATCACCATGCACCTTCCAAGAAAAATCCAGAAGTGATGGATCTGTGATAGTGAGATCGATAGCAGAATATGAACCATTACCTGTATGTTAATAGGTATTACAACCAGCATTGAAATAACACAGTTCGTCCTCAGACAAGAGGTCTTCCAGTATTTTGTCCTTATTATTTATGTTATTAACTACACCACAGGGGGTTATGGGAATTGAAATCTGCCATTATTATAAACGGTTTAGGTAATTGTTCTTTCAAGTTATTTAACTGGGAAGCTGACGAAAAATGTTTCGAGAAATATACACCGAACATAATGAGATTGTTTCAGACAATGGAACACGAACGGCCACAGCCAGGAGCTCTGTATCCAGAGCAAACAGGGCTGTGGATAATGATGAATGAATGATTGTGGCTTAACGCCACATCAGCAATATTTCAGCCATATCGTGGCGAGAACAAGGTGAAAAGACGAGACGGTTAAGGTTTTTGAAATGACGGTGAGAACATCAAAAATTAAACAAAAAGTACAGACATGTTTAAAATCAGATAAGAATGAATGAATGAATGATTATGGCTTAACGCCACATCGGCAATATTTCAGCCATATCGTGGCGAGAACAAGGTGAAAACATGAGACGGTTAAGGTTTTTGAAATGACAATATGAACATCAAAAATCAAACAAAAAGTACAGACATGTTTAAAATCAGATAAGAAAAAAACAAAACAGTTAAAACTCCAAAACCATCATATTTAAAAACTAGTATATCTGGAAAGCTGTATGTATATAACTTTTATCTATAAATATTTCAGACAATTGAAATTCATATTTTATGATATAGGTCAATGACCTTCAAATAATTTATGACAACATCGCCAGCGATGCTGTCAAATAAATCATATATAGAGTTGACTGTGTAGAACCTTTGCCTAACATGGGCAAAGTCTACACAGTCAACCAAGATATGTTTGATGCCATACTGTGCATCACATCCAACACACTCCGGAGCACTGCTCCCATCTAAGATGAAATTGTGTGTCAGATGAGAATGCCCAATACGACACCTCGTTAAAACTACTTGGTCTCTGCGAGACATTTGACAAGTATGGGCATTGCAGCCAATGAAATGCCATGCAGTTTATTGTGGATCTGCATGCCCCATTCACCCTGCCAAAGGCGACGAATATATTTAAGAATACTAGGACTTCATGTCAGTATAAGGGATTTTAACCCGAGATACAGGTTTATATAGGGCAGCTTTTGCTTCCCTGTCCACGACTGTGTTTCCATGGATACCAGTGGGACTTGGTATCCAACAGAATATAATATCTTTACCTCTTTTAATTAGTTTTTGATGTTTGGCTACTATCTCAAGTATCAATGGATTTTTAAATTTATTATTCTGAATCGCCAAAAGGCAGACAGCGAGTCGCTGCATATCACTGCACTCTGGCATGCCCAGAAGAAACATATGATAAGGCCAGGGGTATAGCCCTGGCCTCGGTAGAAAAGATAGAAGATGAAGGGTGGCAGACGAAGAGAAGTCACCCGCTATTTATTTAATTGGTGTTCTACGCCGTACTCAAGAATATTTCACTTATCCGACGGCGGCCAGCATTATGGTGGGTGGAAACCGGGCACAGCCCGGGTGAAACCCACGACCATCTGCAGGTTGCTGGCAGACCTTCGTATATCAATTTATAATCCATATAACCAGCGTTGATTTCAGAAAAACTTTGCTGAATTATAAGAGAATTTGTATTTGATTTATTACATTTACGTAGATCAAATATTAGTTTAGTTTGTGGGAGAAGCCATGGAGGAGACTCCGGAAAAGAAATCGGAGTTATATCCTCCAGCTTGATGTTAGCTCCCACAATATGGTTCCGTATGCGAAGACCGAACGAAGGGGCCTTGTTAGGACATTTAGTATATTTGTCTACATATAATGGATTGAAAACACAGTCGTAGGCAGGTTTTGTTGGATGTGCTTTAAGCTTTGTAGCCATATTGAAGGCTCAGTTTTATACGTCGTTTGTATAAAGAAAGCTAATTTGCCTCCACGTATAAACTTTCTCCTGGTGAGGTTCTAAAGGCACCAAGGCTGAGCCTCAAACCTTGGTGATGAACAGGATCCAACATTTTAATGTACGACTTCCTAGCGGAACCGTAAATGATGGATCCATAGTCCAATTTAGACCTCACCAGAGAACGATATAAATTAAGTAAAACTGATCGGTCAGCACCCCAATCGGTGCTAGACACGACCTTAATTATATCGAGAGCCTTTGTACATTTAGCTTTTAGCGTTTTAATATGAGGTATAAAAGATAGTTTACTATCAAATATTATACCTAAAAATTTTGTTTCTCCAACAATTTTAACCTGTTCACCACAAAAAATTAAGCTCAGGGTCACGATGAAGTTTCCGTTTATTTACAAAAATGCATACCGATGGTTTTAGACGTTGAAAATCTAAAACCGTTTTCAGTTGCCCATTTCTCGATCTTATTGAGACAAATCTGCAACTGACGTTCGATATTATTTCATGTTCTTAGCTCGGTAGCATATAAGGAAATCATCGACGTATAAAGAACCCTCTGTGCCAGATGTTAATGTTTTTGCTAGGCTATTTAATTTTTATGCTAAACAGAGTTGGTGATAGAATGCTGCCCTGGGGTACACCCATTTCCTGCTCATAAGAGTCAGAAAGAGTGGACCCCATCCGTACCTTAAACTGACGATCTGATAAAAATTCGGATATAAATATAGGTAAGCGGCCTTTAAGACCCATATTCGCGAGATCTTTTAAAATACCATATTTCCATGTGGTGTCGTAGGCTTTTTCAAGGTCAAAAAATATGGACACCACATGTTCTTTATTCATAAAGCCATTGCGAATAAGGTTTCGAATCGAACAAGGCGATCCATAGTGGATCTACCTTGACGAAAACCGCATTGAATATTAGAAAGTAACTTGTTGGTTTCAAGAAACCAAACAAGTCCATCATTAATCATCCGTTCCATGGTCTTACAGACACAGCTGGTAAGAGCTATGGACGGTAATTATTTGGATCAGTATGGGTTTTTAACATGTTTGAATTTTTTAGTATAGTTTCTCAGCTAATTTATTTGCTATATCGGATGGAGAGGTTAATATATTATCTCCATCTTTCAAATGCTGGACTTTGGCTTTATTATTTCTCCCCTTAAGTTTCTGAACCATGTTCCAGACCTTACGCATGGGTGTTTTTGACGTAATGCCCGAAACAAAGCTCCGCCAACAAGATCGTCTCTTGGACTTGAGTAATCGACGAGCCTTAGCTCTAAAAATACGAACCTGGTTTAAGTTATTATCATTAGGACATATATTAAAATTTCGCTTGGCCTTTTTGCGGTCCTTAATGGCTTTGCGACAGTCCTTATCATACCAGGGTTTAATTTTGAATTTTGGATTGGTCGAGGTCTTAGGGATAGTTCTGAATGAATGAATGAATGAATGATTATGGCTTAACGCCACATCGGCAATATTTCAGCCATATCGTGGCGAGAACACGGTGAAAACGCGAGACGGTCAAGGTTTTCGATATGATAACATGAACATCAAAAGTAAAACAAAAAGTGCAGACATTTTTAAAACCGCATAAAAGAAAAATAAGAGTTAAAACTCGAAAACCACGGTTATATATTACATGTATAAATCTATATGTATATAACTGTTTATCTTTAAATATTTATGACAATTAAAATTTATATTTTATGATATAGGCCAATGACCTTCAAATAATTTATGACAACATCGTCAGCGATGTTGTCAAATAAATCATATATAGATTTGACTGTGTAGAATCTTTGCCGAACATGGGCAAAGTCTACACAGTCAACCAGAATATGTTTGATGCCATATTGAGCATCGCATCCAACACACTCGGGAGCACTGCTCCCATCAAGTATGAAATTGAATCGGTGACTTCAACATGGGCCCAACTCCATATTCTGTCAATGTTGAGGTTATAACTGCTTTATAGTCTTTAGCTAATGGGTTTTGTTGTGGGGTGCAAGAAGGTCCTAACTCCACAATATAAGATGGCAGCGCCCATTGCTCACAGTGATACAAGTGAGGATGAAATTAGATCAAAAAGGAAGCGAAATGAATCAGAATGGGGCAGAAATAAGCGAAAGAGATTGAGAGCTGAGGGGAAGGAATACATCAATACCAAAGGGAATGCAGTATCTGCAAGAAAAAGTGGAGAAAAGTGCAGGTAAATACGTTATGTAACAACATGCTTTGAGCTGGTTATCTGGACATGGGCTGTTTAAGAATGACATGTCATTCCTCCCACAGGGAAAACAATACAAATGTTATTTTATGTTAACAATATCTCCTGGGTCACACCAGCATTATCTGAGATGGGTTTACACAAATTTTACCGGCCGGTTGGTAGGGCGCTAGCTCTGTGGTTCGGTACATCCAAGTTCGATCCTGGATCGGGTCATACCAAAGATTTTGGAAAAATGGAAGGTGCTGCTTCCTCGCTAGGCGCCCAGCATTAAGGGGTAAGAGCAACGATTGGTTGGCCCGATGTCAGTATAATGTGACTGGGTGAGTGTGTGTGTGTGGGTGAGTGTGTGTGTGTGTGGGTGTGGGAGGGGTGGGGGTGGGGGGAGGGCTCATGTTTTGTGTCTGCGACATGGCGCCCCAGTGTGAGAGCACATATAATAAAGAGCGGTTGGAAATACCGCTCTGTCGCAGGCAGGCAGGCACCGCCTTCGTATGACTGAAAAAATGTTGAGCAGGGCGTTAAACACCAATCAAGCAAACACAAATTTTAATTCACTGCCAAAGTTATGAGTTCAATCCTAGCTATAGCAAGGAGAAAGGTTTTCATGGACACCGCCCCGCCGTCATATAAGTGAAATAATCTTGAGTTCGGTGAAAACACCAAGGAAATATCTAAATACTTATTTTAGTGGTTTTTATTTTTTTTAGGTGCAGAAGACAGTGCCTTCAAACATTTAGCGAAACGGCTAAGGATACCATTGTCGGAAATTTCAATACAATTGGCACTAATGATGGACAAGATGCCTATCTGATGTCTCTTATAAGCTGTAAAAAACCACAGCGAAGAAGGCCAAAAGGGGCAGAAGCAACCCATGAAAGAAGTTTTCAATATCAGTACCAAATCAAGCTTGGAGATGAGGTAAAGGTCGTTTGCAGAGAAGCCTTTGCTAGTTTACATGGCATTGGGACAAAAAGAGAGAGGCGGTCGCTCAGCATCAATCGCAGGGGATCACTCCAAAGGACAAACGAGGGACGCACAACAACAGAAAGTGCATTTCTGATGAACTCCGGGCCAAAATTGACACTCACATTCGCTCTTTTCCATTCTGTGTGTCACATTATGCTGGGCATGGAAAGAAGAGAAGGTATCTTGCTTCACATTTAACTGTGGTCAAGATGTACACTCTTTTCCTTGAGTTATGCTACCCTGATAAGTATCTAGAGTATCGAGCTGGAAAGGATCCAAAGAAAGTTGACTGTGAAGTAAAATTCAGATTTTATTATGACTATTACAAAGAAAACTTTAACTATGGTTTTGGCAGGCCAGGTGTGATGTTTTGTTGTACATGTACTGAGCTAGAAACAAAGATCAAAGCAGAAAAAATGCAGCAATTAAGAGGGGCTTAGAACCCAAAAGGCTTCTCCACAAAAGAAAGGCAAAGGTCTTCCCATACAAAACTGAAACATTTCACTGAAGTAGCAAAGAATAATGCTGATACAGAATGTCTCTGTTTTGATTTCAAACAGAACATTCCATTTCCGCATGTTCCGACTGGTGATGTATTCTATTTCAAGGCAGCTGTGGCTGTTTGTCTTTGGTATACACTCTGGAAAAACTGGCAAGGGTAAAATTTACTCCTGGCCTGAAACTGAAGCACACAGAGGGGTTAATGAGAGTTGTTAGCTATAATAACTTTCCAGAAAACTGTACGGAGCTTGTAGTTGTCACGGATGGTTGTCGTGGTCAAAATCACAATCATACAATGGTTCAATATCTCTCCTCTCTTGTACTTAATGGCAAATTTGATGAGGTAACCCATCGTTCTCCCTATCAGAGGACACAGTTGTTTGCCATGTGACAGAGATTTTGGCGTTATTGAAAAACTACAGAGAAGGCATGACACTGTTGAGACGTTCCAAGAGTGGGAGGGGATCATCCAGGAAAAGTTTGAAGTGGTGTCCATGAAAGGAACCGATATGTAGGATTTTAGAACACACCTTGGACAGTTCTTTAAGAAATCTGCAGGAAAAGACGGTGAAAAATACTCTGTCAGTAAATACAAAATGTTCAGGTTCTCAGCAGACATTAGACATGATGTTGAGGTTTCTGAAACAATGTCAGCACAGGTCACTAATCGGTTCCGTGTAATGAAGCCTAATATAAGCAATATTACATATCCTGAAAATGCACTATACACTGAGCAGTTACCTGTCAAGACAGCCAAATTGAATGATGTGAAAAAACTTGCCAAATATCTTAACCCAAATGCACAGGCGTTTATTAATAACTTGGTCGGCACTGATCACAGAGAAGGGCAGGAGTCAGATTTTGATGATGAATAAGTGAATCAGAAGTTCTTGTTTTGTGAAGCAATGTATTACATCTGCATATTGAACGAACATGTTCATAGGAAGGGTAGAATTTCATCCCAAGTCTCCGATAATGTTTTCCTTGATGTTTGAGACAGAAATAAAGTGGTTAAACACATATTCGCCTTATTCCGTGTTTTTGAATTGATCATATTTCACTGTTTATTTCAAAAAAGGGCCCAACTCCAGTGTTTTTCAGAGCTTGCTGTGGTCAGAAAAGCAAATGATTGCTAAACATTGTGTGTCGATTTATTTCATCTCATAAGGGACTACAAGTGTAAGAAATATGCAGAATAAAACACCTCTTTACTTTTTCAAAAACAAAAAAAAGCTCTCCTGTAAAATCTTACTCTATGGAGTTGGGCCCATGTTGAATTCACCGATTCAATTGTGTGTTAGACGAGAATGTCCAATACGGCATCTCGTTCAAACGACTTGGGTCTCTACGAGACACATTAATTGTATATGAAATTATAGCCAATGACCGGATGAATAGCATGCAGTTTATGATGGACCTGCAAGCTCCATTCACCCTGCCAAAGGCAACGAACATATTTAAGAATATTCGACTTCATGTCAGTATAAGGGATTTTTTTATCTTAGATATGGGTTTATTTAGGGCAGCTTTCGCTTCCCTGTCTGCGATTGTGTTCCATGGATACCAATATGACTTGGTATCCAAACAGAATCTAACATCTTTACCTCTTCTAATTAATTTCCTATGTATAGCTAAAGTTTGAAGGATCCAGGGATTTTTAAATTTATTATTCTGTATTGCCAAATAAGCAAGACAACGTGTCAGTGCATATCATTGCCCTCTGGCTCACCAGAAGAAACATATGATAAGGCCAGGAGTATAGCTCTGGCCTCGGCAGAGAATATTGAAGAAAAAAATGGAAGACAAAAGGAAGTGACCCGCTGCTCTAAGACAGCCGCAGTCGCAACCCTGTCCCCATCCTTCGACCCGTCAGTATATATAAATTTATAATCCATATAATTAGCTTTAATTTCAGCAAAACCTTGTTGAATTATAAGAGGATTTATATTCGACTTATTATATTTGCGTAGATCAAATATTAGTTTTGGATGTAAGAGAAGCCATGGAAGAGACTCTGGAAAAGACACCGGAGCTATATCTTCCAGCTTGATGTTAGCTCCCACAATATGTTCCTGTATACGAAGACCGAACGAAGGGATGTTGTTAGGACATTTAGTATATTTGTCTACATACAATGGATTGAAAACACAGTCGTAGGCAGGGTTTGTTGGATGAGCTTTAAGCTTTGTAGCATATTTAAGGCTCAGTTTTATACGTCGGTGATATAAAGAAGGTTCATTTGCCTCCACTTATAAACTTTCTACTGGTGAGGTTCTAAAAGCACCAAGGCTGAGCCTCAAACCTTGGTGATGAACAGGATCAACATTTTAATGTACGACTTTCTAGCGGAACCGTACATTATGGATCCATAGTCCAATTTAGACCTCACCAGAGAACGATATAAATTAAGTAAAACTGATCGGTCAGCACCCCAATCGGTGCCAGACACGACCTTAATTATATCGAGAGCCTTTGTACATTTAGCTTTAAGCATTTGATATGAGGTATAAAAAGATAGCTTACTATCAAATATTATACCTAAAAACTTTGTTTCTCCAACAATTTTAACCTGTTTAACCACAAAAATTAAGCTCGGGATCAAGATGAAGTTTCCGTTTATTACAAAAATGCATACCGACAGTTTTTAGACGTCGAAAATCTAAAACCGTTTTCAGTTGCCCATTTCTCGATCTTATTAAGACAAAGCTGCAACTGACGTTCGATATTATTCATATTCTTCGCTCGGTAGCATATAAGGAAATCATCGACGTATAAAGAACCCTCTGTGCCAGATGTTAATGTTTTTGCTAGGCTATTTATTTTTATGCTAAACAGAGTTGGTGATAGAATGCTGCCCTGGGGTACACCCATTTCCTGTTCATAAGAGTCAAAAAGAGTGGACCCCACCCGTACCTTAAACTGACAATTTGATAAAAATTTGGATATAAATATAGGTAAGCGACCTTTTAGACCCATGTTCGCAAGGTCTTTTAAAATACCATATTTCCATGTGGTGTCGTAGGCCTTTTCAAGGTCAAAAAATATGGACACCACATGTTCATTATTAACAAAACCATCACGAATAAAAGTTTCAAAACGAACAAGGTGATCTAAAGTAGACTGACCTTGACGAAAACCACATTGAATGATAGATAAAAGCTTGTTGGTTTCAAGAAACCAAACAAGTCTATCACTAATCATCCGTTCCATAGTCTTACAGACACAGCTGGTAAGAGCTATGGGACGGTAATTATTTGGATCAGTATGATCCTTACCCGGTTTGGGAACCGGGATAATACACGCCTCCCTCCATGATGGTGGAAAATTACCAGTTATCCAAATATCATTAAGCAAGTCCAAGAGAGTCTCCAGTGGCTCAGGTGGTAAATGATTCAAAAACTTATAATATACATTATCAGGACCACAAGCAATATCGTGGGCCTTTTTTAATGCAGTTTTTAGTTCATTGATATTAAAAGGATGATTATAATCTTCTAAATTCTTAGAAGAAAAGGGCAAATTAATTTTCTCCTTCTGGTTTTTAATATGTTGGAATTCTTTAGTATAGTTCTCAGAAGAAGATTTGTTTGAAATTGTTTCAGCTAGTTTATTAGCTATATCGGGTGGAGAAGTTAATATATTATCTCCATATTTTAAATGCTGGACTTTTTGCTTTATTTTTTTTTTTTGCCCTTAAGTTTCTGACCATGTTCCAGACCTTACGCATGGGTGTTTTTGACGTAATGCCCGAAACAAAGTTCCGCCAACAAGATCGCCTCTTGGACTTGAGTAATCGACGAGCCTTAGATCTAAAAATACGAACCTGGTTTAAATTATTATCAGTAGGACATTATATTAAAATTTCGCTCGGCCTTTTTGCGGTCCTTAATGGCTTTGCGACAGTCCTGATCATACAAGGGTTTACTTTTGGATTTTGGATTGGTCGACGTCTTAGTGATAGTTCTGTCAGCCGCTTGTAAAACAAGCTCATTAAATTTTAATATAGAATCATCTGCTACACTGAGAGCTTTTGAGGTGATATCAGCCTCACAAAACATCTCAAATGCGATCCAATGTGCTTTATCGAATTTCCACCCAGCTACACGTTCTAAAGAATTAGAAGTGATATGCTCTAGGATTATAGGAAAATGGGCACTACCACAAAGATCGTCATGCACCTTCCAAGAAAAATCAAGGAGAAGTGATGGATCTGTGATAGTGAGATCGATAGCAGAATAAGTGCCATTACCTGGATGTAAATAGGTATTAGAACCATCATTGAAATAACACAGTTCCTCCTTCGATAAGAAGTCTTAGACTATCTTGCCCTTATTATTTATGGTATTACTGCCCCATAGGGGGTTATGGGAATTAAAATCACCCAGTATTATAAACGGTTTTGGCAATAGTTCTATTAGATTATGTAAACTGTAAAAGCTGACAAAGAAATGTTAGAAGGAATATACACTGAACATAATGTGATTGTTTCAAACAATGAAACACGAACGGCCACAGCCTAAAGCTCTGTATGCAGGGCAACAGGGCTGTGTATAATATTGTTATTTATGAAGATCGAGGAGCCGCCTGCAGCTCGCTCTTCTTCACTTGAGTAAGTGCTGTATAAGGAATAATTTTTAAGAGATAATTTATCTTTGTCAGATGTCTTCAGGTGAGTTTCCTGAAGACACAGGGGCTATAGGATTTAATGACTGAGCAAGTAGTGTTATCTCAATAAAACTTACCTTAAGACCTCGACCAATTCCACTGTATAATTTTGTCTAAAGAAGACATTATGGAGGAAGGCGTATGGGGGATTTATCTTTGTGTTTGGACCGCGGACGACCGTTCCGTGGAGATCGGCTGGAAGATCTCCCTGGTGCGGGTGATGTATCCATCACATCCGCATCTGATGTTGAAGGAGCAACGTCCTCCAACAATCCAAACTTGTTAAAAGTTTGGACAGGGTTCCTAGTGGCCTTTGAGGGACGTTCCGTGGGACCACTAGGTTTATGATTTTCATTATGAGATTGATTTTCAGATTTACTTTTGGCAGCTTCTTTTTTGGTTTGATTAGGTTCAGGTCTATCAGTTTGTTGTGTGTTATTTACTGGGGTTTTTTGATTTACTGTATTGGTCTGGGTTGAACAGGAAATACGGGCAGGTTGAGCAGAAGGCTGTAAGACTATAGAACTAGGTTTGTCGTTTCCAATGGGCCAAGTCAGTGAAGTTTGAGTAGCAACAGATGCTACCCCGCTTGACCACATTGGCAAACAAAGGCTGCGGTAAATTATTAGAAAGGGGGGCCAATTTGCGGGCCTCCTGATAAGAGATATTGTTTCTTGTTTTTAAATTTATTATTTGTTTTTCCTTAAAGAAAAGCGGACAGTCTTTAGAGGAGGCCATGTGATCTCCACCGCAATTGCAGCACTTAACTGTGCTGCTACAGTCGAAACCATCATGGCCTTCGCTGCCGTAGCTGAAACAAACAAGTTTATTTTTGCATTGGCCCTTGCCGTGGCCAAATTTCTGGCAAGTAAAACACCGTGTAATGCTAGGGATATATAAATCGACATTAATCCTATACGGGCCAATGTAGATATAGGATGGCAGAGACGTACAGTTGAAGGTCAAAAGGTATGTATTTAATTTGATGATGTTGCCAGCTTTTTGTTGTGAAACGCTTCACTCTGGCAACACCCTGTGGTTTCAATTCAGAACAAATTTCTTCTTCGGATAAATCAATGATATCACCATCCCTATCACGTATTATTCCCTGACAGCTGTTCAGGGAATTGTGAGGGGATGTGAAAACAGATATATCAGAGATTTTCTTTAGAGATAACAAATTTTTGGATTGTCTTGTTTCCGGAAACATTCGATGAGAATGTCCCCGGATCGTAGTGTTTTCACAGTTTTTAAAGTGCCTGCTGCGCCTTCTAAAGCCCTTCTTAGAAGAAAGGGGTAAATTTTTCAGGCCGGCTTCTGTTCACTCTTAGTGGAGAGAACGATAAAAGCCGGCCAATTGTCCTGTCTATTATCAAGCGGATCAGATAAAACTTCCAACTTCCTCTTTTTATCAGCACCTGAAATGGGCTGGGAGGAAGTTCGGATAGATATATTTGAAGCATTAGCAGAGTGGTTTATAGAACTCATAATATATATATAAAAAATTCACCCCATATGTTCCCCACCCACCACGGAGTACCAACAAGGGCGATACCTGAACCTGGGAATACCCGGCAGGAAAGACATCAAGGATTTCATATGAGGTATACTCGAACAGATTGATTTATACCAAAGGTTAAATTCAATCTACCCGATTGACCCATGAGCCACCGCCTCAAAACGTAGTCCCACAAACGAAATTTCAGAAATAACATTTTTTCTTTGTTGAGTGGTGTTATGGAGAAATTCTGGGACAACGCAGAGGCAAGACATGACCAAGCCGATTGATCGACCGGGCCCATCCGACCTCCCGTCTCTCTCCAAGTAAGGGCCAAAGTGACGTGTTGGGCGTGAGGATCTCGCAAGACCAACCCGCCCTCGGCCACCAGGATCCCGTCCTCGTAGATTACGGGTCGCAACCCACGGCAAACAGGTCGCTCCCCGGTTGCCTCTCACACAACCGCGAAGATGTGAGCCTATTATATTCACTGGGCTCACACAGGAGAGCTCTAGGTTAGTCGACTTTTACGACAAGCTTGCCTAGAGGGCTGAGGTCCTATTTTTATCACCCCGGAAACCCCACGGGGGCCGTAAGTAGGAAGGTTTGGCAGCAACTTGTGGATGGTCGTGAGTTTTCCCCTGGGCTCTGCCCGGTTTCCTCCCACCATAATGCTGGCCGCCGTCGTATAAGTGAAATATTCTTGAGTGCGGTGCAAAACACCAAACAAATAATTAAATAAATAAATAAATAAATAAATAAACATATTCTAGTGAATAAAGGTATTCAACTGACTTTCAAATGTGCACTTTCATGGCACCTGAGTGTATGAGTGAAAAATTATTGTAGTATATTGTGATTAAGAATAATCAAATATTAGTAAAATAAATTGTGTTGTCTCCTGACACATATTACAGACTAATAAAATCTATTCTATCTGTCTCAGGA
Organism: Liolophura sinensis; assembly: GCF_032854445.1. Classification (NCBI taxonomy): domain Eukaryota; kingdom Metazoa; phylum Mollusca; class Polyplacophora; order Chitonida; family Chitonidae; genus Liolophura; species Liolophura sinensis. The sequence goes on along the minus strand of NC_088304.1, from coordinate 30,188,252 downwards.
TAACTTAACTCGCACAAATCAAATTCTACATGTACTTGCTAAGATATTCTCTAGGGAAAGTATTCTTGAGTAACACCATTCAAATAAATAAATAAAATAAATACTCTAAGGAAAGTGGATATAGTTCAAACCCATCGCGTTATTATATCATAGAAAAAGTAGTAATGTATTCGGGGTACATAGATTTACGAATGAGTTCTTTATAAGTGCAGCTTATGCTGGCTTCCACAGAGGCCGTAGGTGGGAAGGACTTCAAGCAACCTCCGGATAGTCGTGGGTTTCCACCGGGATCTGCACGGTTTCCTCCTACCATAATGCACAGTTGTAGACAGGGCGGCATCTTTTAACAAGATGCCGTATTAGGGATTCTCGTCTAACATATAATTTCATCTTGGATGGGAGCAGTGCTCCCGTGTGTGTTGGATGTGATGCTCAATATGGCATCAAACATATCCTGGTTGACTGTGTAAACTTTGCCCATGTTCGACAACGATTCTACACAGGCAACTCTATATATGATTTATTTGACATCATCGCTGGCAATGCTGTTATTGATTTTTTTGAAGACTTTTGGCCTGTAGAAGAGAATATAGTTTATATATATTTCAATCCATTAACTACAAGCAATTGTGGTTTTCGACTTTTAACTGGCATTTAGTTTTTTAAAACTGATTTTAAAAGTGTTTGTTTTTCTTTTCAGTGTTGTTCATCAGATCAGGTCTAAAACTATTCACGGCTTCCTGGTTTGAACATGTTTCCGCCTTGACATGCGTGAGATATTGCCCAAGTGGCGTTAAGCCAAAATCATTCATTCATTCATTCCCACCATAATGTTGGTCGCCGTCGTATCAATGAAATATTTTTGAGTACGGCGTAAAAAACCAATCAAATGAAATAAAAAAAGTTTTACCAGTTTTTGTGTCTGGTACTGTTTACAATATACGATGAAAGTGTACGTGTTGGCATGACCCAGTATGTCTGTGGTAATAAAATAATAATTTATTAATAGTTTTCATAATAAAATGTCACCCTACCTAAATAAAAGCATAATTTCTTAGCCGAGATTTGGGATACGAAATCTTACCAAATTAATACCTCATTTTTGTTGCCATCTTCTCGATGTACTGAGTCTACCTCCAAAGAATAAATTCACATATCCCGCCATTCTTGAAACTTGGCCCATAAAAGGTCATATTCCTTTGGAGGCGTTGATCACCTATTCACCTCTCGAGGTCACGAATACGGATTTGCCAGTCGAGGTCCATTGTTGGATGTTTATCGCGGCAATTTACAACACAAGTGGTCTAATCTCCGTGGCATTCCAAAAAGTGCTTTATGGCGAAAACGCAGATAGTCTGGAAGTATAAAGGACAGAATATGTTTGCAGACATCATTAGGGATTCGCGTAATAATTGACAGCAGAACGACTTATTTTGAGTCCATTCAACTTAGCTAAGGTGAGGTAAGAGGGAGGGCCGTGTCCAACCTTTCCATTTACTTGTTGAGTTCCTTTTATCACGGCTGTGCATAATAAGCAGACTATTCATGTCTTCGTTCACAAAGTTTACAGCCAAACCTAGGCGTGACATTGCTTTTTTCATGTCTTATTGCACGAATTATAGTACCATAATTGACCAGCCATTGATGGACTTTGAGAGCTTCGGGCACAGGTCACACAAACTTGCCAGAAGACAACGCAAGCCGAACACGACATTTATTTTGCTGAGAAGTTTTTAATTTGTGACACATTATTTCTAACGAGTGCTCCTAACTTCAAAAGTGTTTTTAAAACACCAGTGAGACAGAGGCAGCGGTATGGAATCATTCTGATCTCAGACTGGATTTTCCTCACAAAATTTCGAGCTTCTCACCGTGTAATGACGTCCACCGCATTGACATAAATTGATATGCTATCACGTTGACGTTTGAGAATCTGATATCATGTAAAACTGTATCACAACGTTATTTAAGCATTCAAGTCTACAGAACACCATGATGCCATGAGTGACTAGCATGGACAACGATGTTTCTTTGAAAGCCAGTTTGTTGAGTGAAGTAGCAGTAAGAAGTGCCAAATGATTTTAAAATGACAAGAAATTGACACCGTGACTACAAGGTTTTCTTAACACCTAAATGTCAACCAAAGGTGCGCATGCGCCGCGTGCGGAAACACTATCTGCACACGTGGTGACATTTTTGTGAGTAGGTTTCAGAAAACGAGATAACATGGTATTACCACTCGCATACGCCACGTAATGGGATGATAAATGCACATAGGACCACGAAGCCCTCGGCGAATGTAATTCACTTGACCTTTTGCCGATGACACGTAAGTGTCTCCTCGTATTTTCGTTGGGCGAAAGGCTCTGTTCGGTTGTGCATATTTTACTATGGATAGTTTCTCGGTTGTGAACTAGACCTTACCCAATATTAAAAGTTCTATAGTAACTATGCGCACGTCGGAAAAAATGTCAGTTTTGGGAATGCGTTGATTGACATACAACGTCCACATTGGTAAAAGAATGTCTTCCGACGTACTGATTCATTCTGCGCTGAGGTTACATTGCCGTGAACGCCAAAAAAGTCCCGCAAGCAATCATCCCGAGCAGTGAAGATACGCAGTGAAAACTATTTCACAATTCTTCATCTGGGAGACCCCGATGAACCAGACATTCATTGCAATAAATATGAACATACGTTTATATTACACTGCTATTAAGAGCCATCGTACCAAATGATAAAAGCAACTACCGGTAGTGAACATATGGAAAGTAAAAATCGCCAGATGAATGGCCACTCTCTCACAGTAATATCCGTTATTACTCGACACCTTAAGTCAAACACCCCTGCTCCAAAGCAAAATACAACGTACGGCTAAGACATAAGTGTTATGGAAAGAAAACAATTTTAATGTACAGGAAATGGAACACACAAAATGTTCAAAGACCAAGTCAGTACCATGTATCTGCGTCGTAACAGACATTCGTATACCAGCCGTCAACCAATGAGGACATTCCGGGTCAATAATTGCATGGCAAATTCCCAAAACGACGTTTATCATAAACCACCAAATGACCGAGAAGTATATTTATTATGAAGATAGGAAGGAATTCTTAAAAGAGAAACGGTCAACAGTTTTCAGTGATGTAAGAAAGACGAAAGTTATGTTCTAGGCGACTGAGTGAAATCAGAATTCAAATCGTGTACCATGGTAGAATATCAGTTTTCGATAACATATGTATTGCAGTTGCGCCTTGATCGCAGTGTCCACGCATCCAACGTGGCGATCTAATTAAACACGATGAATAGACAGCACCTAAACCCGGGTTAAGCGGAATTAGAAACAATCATGAAGGAGAGCACCAGAGATTCTAAATGCGCTGCCCATATTTACTTACAGGAAAACTCTTCTCATTTTAAATTTAGAAAGCTTACAGTCAGAGCGTTTGATGGAATAATCTTGAAACACCAGTTTGACACGCAGTAATAACTTGTGACGCTGAATAAAATCGTCACACAAGACGCAGGATATAGGTTGACAGAGGCATTACTTGTGGATAACAACTCCTAAATTTATCGTATTGGCCCCCGTGGGGTTTCCGGGGTGATAAGAATAGGACTTCAGCCCGGTAGGCCAGCTTGTCGTAAAAGACTACAAACGTAGGGCTCTCCTGTGAGAGCCCGGTGAATATAATAGGCTCACATCTTCTCGGTTGTGTGAGAGGCAACCGGGAAGAGACTGATCTCCCGTGGGTTGTGACCCGTAATCTCTGAGGACGGGATCCTGGTGTCTGAGGGCGGGTTGGTCTTGCGAGATCTTACGCCCAACACGCCACATTGAAGAGAGACGCGAGGTCGGATGGGCCCGGTCCGATCAATCGCCTTGGTCACGTCTTGCCTCTGCGTTGTCCCAATTACCTCTCTTACAGCAAATCATTGAGATATTATTTCTCAAATTTTGTTTGCGAGACTATGTGCGGGGCGGTGGCTCATGGGTCAATCGAGTAGATTGAATTTAACCTTTGGTATAAATCAATCTGTTCGAGTATCCCTTCTGTGTCTTTGGTGTCTTTCCTGTTGGGTATCCCCGGTTCAGACATCGCCTTTGTTGTCACTCCGTGGTAGGTGAGGAACACAAGGGGTGAACTTTATACATATATATGCCATGTCTACATTAAAAACTACAAATGTTTCCAATTTACCTAACCGATCTTCCTCCCAGCCGACTTCGATGCCGGGTGTTGATAAAAAGAGCCGGCCTCCAAAATTCATCCGTTCCTTTTAAAAAGAGCTCTCCAGGGTGCAACTGGAAGTTTTAAAAACGTTAAAAAGCTGAGATCCGAGGACATTCAATGAGAATGTCTCCGTTCCTTTTAAAAGGAGCTCTCCAGGGTGCAGCTGGAAGTTTTAAAAACGTTAAAAAGCTGAGATCCGAGGACATTCAATGAGAATGTCTCCGTTCCTTTTAAAAAGAGCTCTCCAGGGTGCAGCTGGAAGTTTTAAAAACGTTAAAAAGCTGAGATCCGGAGACATTCTCATTGAATGTTTCCGGAGGCAACAATCTAAAAATCTGTCATTGAATAAAATTTCCGATATACCTGTTTTCGTATCCCCTCACAATCCACTGAACAGCTGTCGGGGAATAATTCGTGATAGGGATGCTGATATTATTGACTTAACCGAAGAGGACATCCGCGAGGAATTAAAATCACAAGGTGTTTCCAGAGTAAAAGACTTCACTATGAAGAAATCTGGCAATATCATTAAACTAAATACATATCTTTTGACATTCAACACTATCTCCCTTCCGTAATATATCTGCATTGTCCCGTATAGGGTTAATGTGGCTTTATATATCCTCAAACGTACACGTTGCTTCACGTGCCAAAAATTTGGTCATGGCAAGGGCCAATGTAAAAAAAAAAAACTGGTTTGTTTCCGGTGCGGCAGTGAAGGTCATGATGGTTTCGACTGCAACAGCACAGTTAAGGTGCTGCAATTGCGGTGGAGATCACATGGTCTCTAGAGACTGACCACTGTTCGTAAAAGAAAATCAGATAATCAACCTAAAAATTAAAAACATATCTTATCAGGGATATAAGCGTAATGTCTGACATTCATATACCATCCGTAGCCCGTAAAGGGCGTTCAAAGTCGATAATCACAAGATCCATTTCGAAAACAACGTTTAACACTAGCTCCCAAAGACAAAGGTATGTACGAAATTATACAACTAGGAAATAAAGCCGGTAACACACAAAAGTGAAGCGGTCATCAGTTTTCAATGATGTCAGGGAGACAATGGATATACCAGGCAAGAATCTCAGTCGCGCTTTGATTGCAACTGTTCATAAAGGCATCATGCAGATGTAATGATGATGACCACCTTTACGGCCCCTGGCCCCAGGTTAAGCGGTATTAGATACAGTTTGAAAATGACGAGCGCTAAAGACCTTAACCGATCGTATTTTGATTCAAAGGCAACGGACGATTACATCTTTCCCGTTAATATGTAAGGATCTCATACTCCAAGAAGCGCTATCTATGATACACATGACATGCTGGTCTGTATAAAAACTGTCTACAAGATAGACAGTTACACTGGGCAGCCAGCGCCATCTATGTTGTTAAATACCATGCACGTGTTAGATATGTACATAGTAATAACAGCGCCGTCTGTGGTTGATCACACAGCAGATCGCCAGAGATTCTGAACGCTCTGTCCATACCTGCCAACGCGAGTGTTATACTCATCGTACAATTTGAGAAACTTAGAATGAAGGCGTTTGATGGTGTATTCTTGAAAAACTAGTTTTTGAACTAGCAACTTGTGACGCAGATTGAAATCATCACGATTAACGCAAGACCTGACAAATGCTACAAGGCGATATTTGTATACGCCATATGCAGGACCCTTTGGTATACTGCTATCCAAATAAGGATAATTTGCGATATCAAAATTGAAATTCTCCCTTTTGTCGTAAAGGCGGCGTAAAACAAGCCTGCAGAATAGTCTCACCCTCTAATACCTCTCTGCATACTTCCTTCGACAATGAGGTCAAGCGAGTAGTATCTATTGCTACTCAAACTTCATTGAGTTGGTCTATCCCCATCTTCAATCTTTTCTGCACAGGCCAGGGCTATACTCCTGGCCTTATCATATGTTTCTTCTGGGCATGCTAAGAGGACTGTGATATGCAGCGACTTGCTTTCTTGCCTTTTGATCCATCATACATTTACATTGGCCCGTATAGGGTTAGTGTAGACTTATACATCCCTAACCCAACACGTTGTTTCACGTGCCAGAAATTTGGTCATGGCAAGGGCCAATGTAAAAATAAACTTGTTTGTTTTCGATGTGGCAGTGAAGGTCATGAGGGTTTCGACTGCAGCAACACAGTTAAGTGTTGCAATTGTGGTGGAGATCACATGGCCTCCTCTAGGGACTGTCCACTTTTCATAAAAGAAAAAGAAATAATCACTATAAAAACTAAAAACAATATATCGTATCAGGAGGCCCGGAAACTTGTCTCGCCTCCTAATACTTCACTGCAGACTTCATTTGCCAATGCGGTCAAGCGAGTAGCATCTGTTGCTACTCAAACATCAATGACTTGGCCCATTGCAAACTTGAAACCTTCTCCTGTTTCTGTTGAACCTACTGTTCGACCTGCTTTCAATACTTCCTCAACCCAAACTACCTTAATACAACAAATACAACCAGCGAATAATACTGACCGAACCGATAACCCCAAACTTAATCAACGTAGAAACAAAAATATGTCCGAAAATAACCCTTCAAATAATAACAATAAATCTAATAAACCTAGTGGCCCAACAGAGCGTCCCTCTAAGGCCACTAGGGACCCTGTCCAAACTTTTAATAAGTTTGGATCGTTGGAGGACGTTGGTCCTTCAACCTCAGATGCGGAGGTGATGGATACATCACCCGCACCAGGGAGATCTAACAGCCGATCTCCACGGAAGGGTCGCCCGCGGTCCAAACACAAAGATAAATCTCCTATACGTCTCCCTCCATAATGGCGATATATGATAAAATTATACAGTGGAATTGTCGAGGTCTTAAGGTAAATTTTATTGAAATAACACAGCTAGTTCAATTACTAAATCCTATTGCCCTTTGTCTTCAGGAAACTCATCTGAAGACATCTGACAAAGATAAAATAACTCTTAAAAATTATTCTTTATATAGTACTTATGTAAATGAAAAAGAGCGAACTGCTGGCGGCTCCTCAATACTCATAAATAACAGCATTATCCACAGCCCTGTTTCTCTGGATACAGAACTTCAGGCTGTGGCCGTCCGTGTTTCGTTGTCTGAAACAATCACATTATGTTCCGTTTATATTCCTCCTAACATTTCTTTGTCAGCTTTGCAATTGCATAATTTAACTGAACAGTTGCCAAAACCTTTTATACTTATGGGAGATTTTAATTCCCACAACCCCCTATGGGGCAGTAATAACATAAACAATAAGGGCAAGATAGTAGAGGACTTCTTATCGAAGGATGAACTGTGTTATTTCAATGATGGTTCTAATACCTATTTACATCCAGGTAATGGCGCTTATTCTGCTATCGATCTCACTATCACAGATCCATCACTTCTCCTAGATTTTTCTTGGAAGGTGCATGACGATCTTTGTGGTAGTGACCATTTTCCTATTATCCTAGAGCATATCACTTCTAATTCTTTAGAACGTGTAGCTAGGTGGAAATTCGATAAAGCAGATTGGATCGCATTTGAGATGTTCGTTCTGTGAGGCTGATATCACTCCAGAGACTCTCAATGCAGCAAATGATCCAATAATTAAAATTTACGAGCTTCTTTTACGAGCTGCCGATAGAACTATCCCTAAAACCTCGACAAATCCACAATCAAAAGCAAACCCTGGTATGATCAGGACTGTCGCAAAGCCATTAAGGACCGCAAAAAGGCTGAGCGAAATTTTAATATTTGTCCTACTGATAATAACTTAAACCAGGTTCGTATTTTTCGAGCTAAGGCTCGTCGATTACTCAAGTCCAAGAGACGATCTTGTTGGCGGAACTTTGTTTCAGGCATTACGTCAAAAACACCCATGCGTAAGGTCTGGAACATGGTTCAGAAACTTAAGGGCAAAAATAATAAAGCAAAAGTTCAGCATTTAAAAGATGGAGATAATATATTAACATCTCCACTCTGATATAGCCAATAAATTAGCTGAAACAATTTCCAAGAAATCTTCTTCTAAGAAACTATACTAAAGAATTCCAACATATTAAAAACCAGAAGGAGAAAATTAAATTGCCCTTTTCTTCTAAAAATTTAGAAGATTATAATTGTCCATTCAATATCGAGGAACTTAGAACTGCATTAAAAAAGGCCCACGATACTGCTTGTGGTCCTGATAATGTATATTATAAGTTTCTGAACCATTTACCACCTGAGCCACTGGAGACTCTCTTGGACTTGATTAATGATATTTGGATAACTGGTAATTTTCCACCATCATGGAGGGAGGCGTGTATTATCCCGGTTCCCAAACCGGGTAAGGATCATAATGATCCAAATAATTACCGTCCCATAGCTCTTACCAGCTGTGTCTGTAAGACTATGGAACGGATGATTAATGATAGACTTGTTTGGTTTCTTGAAACCAACAAGCTTTTATCTAACATTCAATGTGGTTTTCGTCAAGGTCGATCTACTTTAGATCACCTTGTTCGATTTGAAACTTTTATCCGTAATGGTTTTGTTAATAATGAACATGTGGTGTCCATTTTTTTTGACCTTGAAAAGGCTTACGACACCACATGGAAATATGGTATTTTAAAAGACCTCAAGGATATGGGTCTTAAAGGTCGATTACCTATATTTATATCTCAATTTTTATCCGATCGTCAGTTTAAGGTACGGGTTGGGTCCACTCTTTCTGACTCTTATGAGCAGGAAATGGGTGTACCCCAGGGCAGTATTCTATCACCAACTCTGTTCAGCATAAAAATAAATAGCCTAGCAAAAACATTAACATCTGGCACAGAGGGTTCTTTATACGTCGATGATTTCTTATATGCTACCGAGCTAAGAATATGAATAATATCGAACGTCAGTTGCAGCTTTGTCTCAACAAAATCGAGAAATGGGCAACTGAAAACGGTTTTAGATTTTCAACGTCTAAAACCGTCGTATGCATTTTTGTAATAAACGGAAACTTCATCTTGATCCCGAGCTTAATTTTGTGGTGAACAGGTTAAAATTGTTGGAGAAACTAAATTTTTAGGTATAATATTTGATAGTAAGCTATCTTTTATACTCATATAAAAATGCTTAAAGCTAAATGTACAAAGGCTCTCGAATATAATTAAGGTCGTGTCTAGCACCGATTGGGGTGCTGACCGATCAGTTTTACTTAATTTATATCGTTCTCTGGTGAGGTCTAAATTGGACTATGGATCCATCATTTACGGTTCCGCTAGGAAGTCGTACATTAAAATGTTGGATCCTGTTCATCACCAAGGTTTGAGGCTCAGCCTTGGTGCTTTTAGAACCTCACCAGTAGAAAGTTTATACGTGGAGGCAAATGAGCCTTCCTTATACAACCGACGTATAAAACTTAGCCTTCAATACGCTAGTAAGCTTAAAGCTCATCCAACAAACCCTGCCTATGACTGTTTTCAATCCAATATATGTAGACAAATTATATTAAATGTCCTAACAAGATCCCTTCGTTCGGTCTTCGCATACGGGACCATTTTGTGGGAGGTAACATCAAGCTGGAGGATATAGCTCAGGTGTCTTTTCCGGAGTCTCCTCCATGGCTTCTCCCACAAAGCAAACTAATATTTGATCTACGTAAATATAATAAATCGAATACAAATCCTCTTATAATTCAGCAAAGTTTTGCTGAAATCAAGGCTCACTATATGGATTACAAATTTATATACACTGACGGGTCAAAGGATGGGGACAGGGTTGCGGCTGCGGCTGTCTTAGAGCAGCGGGTCACTTCTCTTCGTCTGCCACCTTCATCTTCTATCTTTTCTGCAGAGGCCAGGGCTATACTCCTGGCCTTATCATATGTTTCCTCTGGGCATGTCCAGAGGGCAGTGATATGCAGCGACTCGCTGTCTTGCCTTTTGGCGATTCAGAATAATAAATTTAAAAATCCATTGATACTTGAGATAATAGCCAAACACCGAAAACTAATCAAAAGAGGTAAAGATATTATATTCTGTTGGATACCAAGTCACACTGGTATCCATGGAAACACAGTCGTGGACAGGGAAGCAAAAGCTGCCCTATATAAACCTGTATCTCGGGTTAAATTCCCTTATACTGACGTGAAGTCTAATATTCGTAAATATATTCATCGCCTTTGGCAGGGTGAATGGGACTTGCAGATCCATAATAAACTGCATGCCATTCATCCGGTCATTGGCTATAATTCATATACATTTGATATGTCTCGTAGAGACCAAGTCGTTTTAACCAGATGCCGTATTGGTCATTCTCATCTGACACAGAATTTCATCTTAGATGGGAGCAGTCCTCCCGAGTGTGTTGGATGTGATGCTCAATATGGCATCAAACATATTCTGGTTGACTGTGTAGACTTTGCCCATGTTCGGCAAAGGTTCTACACGGTAAACTCTATATATGATTTATTTGACAGCATCGCTGGCGATGTTGTCATCAATTATTTGAAGGCCATTGGCCTATATCACAAAATATAAATTTTAATTATCATAAATATGTATAGATAAACAGTTATATACATATAGATTTATACATGTAATATATAACCTTGGTTTTCGAGTTTTAACTCTTATTTTTTCTTTTATGCGATTTTAAACATGTCTGTACTTTTTGTTTTACTTTTGATGTTCATATTATTATATCGAAAACCTTGACCGTCTCTTGTTTTCACCTTGTTCTCGCCACGATATGGCTGAAATATTGCCGATGTGGCGTTAAGCCATAATCATTCATTCATTCATTCATTCTTGCCTTTTGACAATACAGAATAATAAATTTAAAAATCCGTTGATCCTCGAAATATTAGCCATACACAGAAAATTAATTAAAGGAGGTGAGTGAGTGAGTACTTGGGGTTTAACGTCGTACTCAACAATTTTTCAGTCATATGGCGACGAAGGAATCCTTAGGGTGCATGTACGTGCAATGTGCCTCCTTGTAGCAGAAAGGATTTCTACCGCTCTTTTATCTAGTGCTGCTTCACTGGGATGACTTACCGAAGGCAAGTAAGTCGCCCTGCCCAAGCCATTATACTGATACGGGTCAACCAGTCGTTGCACTATCCCCTTGATGCTGAACGCCAAGCGAGGAAGTTACAACTTCCTCTTTTATAGTCCTAGGTGTGACTCGATCAAGGATCGAGTCAGACGCTCTTCCAATTGTGCTATCCGGGCCGGTAATTAAAAGCGGTAAAGATATCATATTCTCTTGGATACCAACTTATATTGGTATCCATGGAAACACAGTCGTAGACAGGGAGGCAAAAGCTGCCCTTACTAAACCTTTGTCGAAAGTTAAAATGCCATATAATGATTTTAGGTCTAATACTCTTAAATATATTCGTCGCCTTTGGCAGGGTGAATGGGATCTCCAGGTTTTAAATAAGCTGCATGCCATTCATCCTGTCATTGGCTATAATTCCTATACACTTGATGTCTCGTAGAGACCAAAGTCGTTTTAACAAGACGCCGTATTGGGGATTCTCGTTTAACACACAATTTCATCTTGGATGGGCCCCCGTGGGGTTTCCGGGGTGATAAGAATAGGACCTCAGCCCTCTAGGCAAGCTTGTCGTAAAAGTCGACTAACCTAGAGCTCTCCTGTGTGAGCCCGGTGAATATAATAGGCTCACATCTTCCCGGTTGTGTGAGAGGCAACCGAGGAGCGACCTGTTTGCCGTGGGTTGCAACCCGTAATCTACGAGGACGGGATCCTGGTGGCTGAGGGCGGGTTGGTCTTGCGAGATCCTCACGCCCAACACGCCACTTTGGCCCTTACTTGGAGAGAGACGGGAGGTCGGATGGGCCCGGTCCGATCAATCGGCTGGTCACGTCAAGCCCTACACTTGATCCCGTTTGTTATTCTTTGTCTTACTGAGATGTCAAGTTTGCTCTTCTTCAGATGCACTTCCTTTGGGGTCAATGCAGAAGGCGGTGGCTAATGGGTCAATCGAGTAGATTGAATTTAACCTTTTGGTATAACTCAATCTGTTCGAGTATACCTTGCGTGGATTCCCTGTTTCTATTCTCTGCCGGTCATCCGCAGAGGTAGATTCGCCCTTGTTGGCACTCCGTTGCGGGTGGGGGACACGTAAGGCGAAATTAAAAAAAAATTAAACAATGGCCTCATTTCAAATCTCAACTTTAACTATGCCTAACAGATCTTCCTCTCAGCCGACTTCATCAAGTGCTGACAAAAAGAGGAAGTTAGAACTTTTTTCAGACTCTCTTGATAATGGACAGGACAGCTGGCCGGCTTTTATTGTTCTCTCGACTAAGAGTGAACAGAAGCCGGCTTCAAAAATTCACCCTTTTGTGTTGAAAAGGGCTCTCCAGGGCACAGCTGGAACATTAAAAACAGTTAAAAAGTTAAGATCCGGAGACATTCTCATTGAATGTTTCCGGAAGCAACAATCAAAAAATTTATTATCATTAAATAAAATTGCTGATATATCTGTTTTCGCATCCCCGCACAATTCCCTGAACAGCTGTCAGGGAATAATTCGTGACCGGGATGGTGATATTATTGACTTGTCTGAGGAGGAAATATGCACAGAACTGAAATCACAGGGTGTTGCCAGAGTTAAACGCTTCACTATGAAGAAATCTGGCAACATCATTAAACTTAATACATATCTTTTGACCTTTAACACAACCTCGCTTCCGTCGTATATCTACATTGGCCCGTATAGGGTTAGTGTAGATTTATACATTCCCAACCCTACACGCTGCTTTACTTGCCAAAAATTTGGTCACGGCAAGGGCCAATGTAAAAATAAAATGGTTTGTTTTAGATGCGGCAGTGAGGGTCATGATGGTTTCGACTGCAGCAGCACAGTTAAGTGTTGTAATTGCAGTGGAGATCACATGGCCTCCTCCAAGGACTGTCCGTTTTTTATTAAAGAAAAGCAAATAATAAATCTAAAAACTAAAAATAATATCTCTTATCAGGAGGCCCGCAAATTGGCCTCCGTCTCTAACACATCACTCCAATCTTCGTTTGCCAATGTGGTCAAGCGAACTACAACGTCTGTTGGAACTCAGACTTCATTAACATGGCCCATTGGAAACGACAAACCTAGCTTCACATCTTTACAACCTGCTGCTCAACCTGCGCATATTTCCTGCTCAACACAGACCACTGCAGAACAGCAAATAAAACCAGTCAATAATAAACAACAAACTGATAAACCTGAAATTAACCAATTCAAAAACAAATCTGCCAAAACCAAATCTGCAAATAAATATAATAGTGATAATAGTAAACCTAGCGGTCCCACAGAGCGTCCCTCGAAGGCCACCAGGGACCCTGTCCAAACTTTTAATAGATTTGGATCGTTGGAGGACGTTGGTCCTACAACATCGGATGCAGATGTGATGGATACATCACCCGCACCAGGGAGATCTTCCAGCCGATCTCCAAGGAAGGGTCCAAGAGACGATCTTGTTGGCGGAACTTTGTTTCGGGCATTACGTCAAAAACACCCATGCGTAAGGTCTGGAACATGGTTCAGAAACTTAAGGGCAAAAATAATAGAGCAAACGTTCAGCATTTAAAAGATGGAGATAATATAATAACTTCTCCACCCGATATAGCAAATAAACTAGCTGAAACAATCTCAAGGAAATCTTCTTCTGAGAATTATACTAAAGAATTCCAACGTATTAAAAGCCAGAAGGAGAAAATTAAATTGCCCTTTTCTTCTAAGAATTTAGAAGATTATAATAATCCTTTTAATATCGAGGAACTTAAAACTGCATTAAAAAAGGCCCACGATACTGCTTGTGGTCCTGATAATGTATATTATAAGTTTCTGAACCATTTACCACCTGAGCCACTGGAGACTCTCTTGGACTTGATTAATGATATTTGGATAACTGGTAATTTTCCAGCCTCATGGAGGGAGGCGTGTATTATCCCGGTTCCCAAACCGGGTAAGGATCATAATGATCCAAATAATTACCGTCCCATAGCTCTTACCAGCTGTGTATGTAAGACTATGGAACGGATGATTAATGATAGACTTGTTTGGTTTCTTGAAACCAACAAGCTTTTATCTAATATTCAATGTGGTTTTCGGCAAGGTAGATCTACCATGGATCACCTTGTTCGATTCGAAACTTTTATTCGCGATGGCTTCATCAATAATGAACATGTGGTGTCCATATTTTTTGACCTTGAAAAGGCCTACGACACCACATGGAAATATGGTATTTTAAAAGACCTCGCGAACATGGGTCTTAAAGGTCGATTACCTATATTTATATCTCAATTTTTATCCGATCGTCAGTTTAAGGTACGGGTTGGGTCCACTCTTTCTGACTCTTATGAGCAGGAAATGGGTGTACCCCAGGGCAGCATTCTATCACCAACTCTGTTTAGCATAAAAATAAATAGCCTAGCAAAAACATTAACATCTGGCACAGAGGGTTCTTTATACGTGGATGATTTCCTTATATGCTACCGAGCTAAGAATATGAATAATATCGAACGTCAGTTGCAGCTTTGTCTCAATAAGATCGAGAAATGGGCAACTGAAAACGGTTTTAGATTTTCAACGTCTAAAACCGTCGGTATGCATTTTTGTAATAAACGGAAACTTCATCTTGACCCTGAGCTTACTTTTTGTGGTAAACAGATTAAAATTGTTGGAGAAACAAAATTTTTAGGTATAATATTTGATAGTAAGCTATCTTTTATACCTCACATAAAAATGCTTAAAGCTAAATGTACAAAGGCTCTCGATATAATTAAGGTCGTGTCTAGCACCGATTGGGGTGCTGACCGATCAGTTTTACTTAATTTATATCGTTCTCTGGTGAGGTCTAAATTGGACTATGGATCCATCATTTACGGTTCCGCTAGGAAGTCGTACATTAAAATGTTGGATCCTGTTCATCACCAAGGTTTGAGGCTCAGCCTTGGTGCTTTTAGAACCTCACCAGTAGAAAGTTTATACGTGGAGGCAAATGAACCTTCTTTATATCACCGACGTATAAAACTTAGCCTTCAATATAGTACAAAGCTTAAAGCTCATCCAACAAACCCTGCCTACGACTGTGTTTTCAATCCATTGTATGTAGACAAATATACTAAATGTCCTAACAAGATCCCTTCGTTCGGTCTTCGTATACAGGACCATATTGTGGGAGCTAACATCAAGCTGGATGATATAGCTCCGGTGTCTTTTCCGGAGTCTCCTCCATGGCTTCTCCCACAACCAAAACTAATATTTGATCTACGTAAATATAATAAATCCAATACAAATCCTCTTATAATTCAGCAAGGTTTTGCTGAAATTAAAGCTAATTATACGGATTATAAATTTATATATACTGACGGGTCGAAGGATGGGGACAGGGTTGCGACTGCGGCTGTCTTAGAGCAGCGGGTCTCTTCCTTTCGTCTTCCATCCTCTTCTTCAATATTCTCTGCCGAGGCCAGAGCTATACTCCTGGCCTTATTATATGTTTCTTCTGGGTGTGCCCAGAGGGCAATGATATGCACTGACTCGTTGTCTTGCCTATTGGCAATACAGAATAATAAATTTAAAAATCCCTTGATCCTTCAAATTTTAGCTATACATAGGAAATTAATTAGAAGAGGTAAAGATATTATATTCTGCTGGATACCAAGTCATATTGGTATCCATGGAAACACAGTCGCAGACAGGGAGGCGAAAGCTGCCCTAAATAAACCCATATCTAAGATAAAATCCCTTATACTGACATGAAGTCCAATATTCTTAAATATATTCGTGGCCTTTGGCAGGGTGAATGGAACTTGCAGGTCCATAATAAACTGCATGCCATTCATCCGGTCATTGGCTATAATTCATATACATTTGATATGTCTCGTAGAGACCAAGTCGTTTTAACCAGATGCCGTATTGGACATTCTCATCTGACACACAATTTCATCTTGGATGGGAACAGTGCTCCCGAGTGTGTTGGATGTGATGCTCAATATGGCATCAAACATATTCTGGTTGACTGTGTAGACTTTGCCCATGTTCGGCAGAGATTCTACACAGTCAACTCTATATATGATTTGTTTGACAGCATCGCTGGCGATGTTGTCATAAATTATTTAAAGGCCATTGGCCTATATAATAAAATATAAATTTTAATTGTCATGGATATCTATAGATAAACAGTTATATATATTTATACATGTACTCTAACCCTGGTTTTCGAGTTTTAAATCTTATTTTTCTTTTATTCGATTTTAATCACGTCTGTACTTTTTGTTTTACTTTTGGTGTTCATATTGTCATATCGAAAACCTTAACCGTCTCTTGCTTTCACCTTGTTCTCGCCACGGTATGGCTGAAATATTGCCGATGTGGCGTTAAGCCATAATCATTCATTCATTCATTCCAAGGAAGGGTCGTCCTCGGTCCAAACATAAAGAGAAATCTCCTATACGTCTCCCTCCATAATGTCTTATTTAGACAAAATTATACAGTGGAATTGTCGAGGCCTTAAGGTCAATTTTCTTGAAATAACACAGTTAGTTCAATCAGTTAATCCTATTGCCCTGTGTCCTCAGGAAACTCACCTGAAGACATCTGACAAAGATAATATAACTCTGAAAAATTATTCCTTATACAGCACTTATTCAAATGAAGAAGATCGAGCTGCAGGCGGCTCTTCCATCTTCGTGAATAACAATGTTATTCACAGCCCTGTTGCTCTGGATACAGAACTGCAGGCTGTGGCTGTTCGTGTTTCGTTGTCCAAAACAATCACATTATGTTCGGTGTATATTTCCCCGAACATTTCTTTGTCAGCTTTGCAGTTACGTAATCTAAAAGAACAATTACCCAAACCTTTTATACTTATGGGAGATTTTAATTCCCATAACCCCCTATGGGGCAGTAATAACATAAATAATAAGGGCAAGTTAATGGAAGATTTTTTATCGAAGGAGGAACTGTGTTATTTCAATGATGGTTCTAACACCTATTTACATCCAGGTAATGGCGCTTATTCTGCTATCGATCTCACTATCTCAGATCCATCACTTCTCCCAGATTTTTCTTGGAAGGTGCATGACGATCTTTGTGGTAGTGACCATTTTCCTATTATCCTAGAGCATATCACTTCTAATTCTTTAGAACGTATAGCTAGGTGGAAATTCGATAAAGCAGACTGGATCGCATTTGAGATGTTCTGTGAGGCTGATATCATTCTCTCAAAGCAGCAGATGATCCTATGTTAAAATTTAACGAGCTTGTATTACGAGCTGCCGATAGAACTATACCTAAGACCTCGACAAATCCAAAATCCAAAAGTAAACCCTGGTACGACAATGACTGTCGTAAAGCCATAAAAGACCGTAAAAAGGCTGAACGTAGATTTAACCATTGTCCTACAGATAATAACTTAAACCAGGTTCGTATTTTTCGAGCTAAGGCTCGTCGATTACTCAAGTCCAAGAGACGATCTTGTTGGCGGAACTTTGTTTCAGGCATTACGTCAAAAACACCCATGCGTAAGGTCTGGAACATGGTTCAGAAACTTAAGGGCAAAAATAATAGAGCAAAAGTTCAGCATTTAAAAGATGGAGATAATATAATAACTTCTCCACCCGATATAGCAAATAAACTAGCTGAAACAATTTCAACGAAATCTTCTTCTGAGAATTATACTAAAGAATTCCAACGTATTAAAAACCAGAAGGAGAAAATTAAATTGCCCTTTTCTTCTAAGAATTTAGAAGATTATAATCATCCTTTTAATATCGAGGAACTTAAAACTGCATTAAAAAAGGCCCACGATACTGCTTGTGGTCCTGATAATGTATATTATAAGTTTCTGAACCATTTACCATCTGAGTCACTGGAGACTCTCTTGGACTTGCTTAATGATATTTGGATAACTGGTAATTTTCCACCATCATGGAGGGAGGCGTGTATTATCCCGGTTCCCAAACCGGGTAAGGATCATAATGATCCAAATAATTACCGTCCCATAGCTCTTACCAGCTGTGTCTGTATGACTATGGAACGGATGATTAATGATAGACTTGTTTGGTTTCTTGAAACCAACAAGCTTTTATCTAATATTCAATGTGGTTTTCGTCAAGGTAGATCTACCATGGATCACCTTGTTCGATTCGAAACCTTTATTCGCGATGGCTTCATCAATAACTAACATGTGTCCATATTTTTTGACCTTGAAAAGGCTTACGACACCACATGGAAATATGGTATTTTAAAAGATCTCGCGAATATGGGTCTAAAAGGTCGCTTACCTATATTTATATCCAAATTTTTATCTGATCGTCAGTTTAAGGTACGGGTGGGGTCCACTCATTCTGACTCTTATGAGCAGGAAATGGGTGTACCCCAGGGCAGTATTCTATCGCCAACTCTGTTCAGCATAAAAATAAATAGCCTAGCAAAAACATTAACATCTGGCACAGAGGGTTCTTTATACGTCGATGATTTCCTTATATGCTACCGAGCTAAGAACATGAATAATATCGAACGTCAGTTGCAGCTTTGTCTCAATAAGATCGAGAAATGGGCAACTGAAAACGGTTTTAGATTTTCAACGTCTAAAACCGTCGGTATGCATTTTTGTAATAAACGGAAACTTCATCTTGACCCTGAGCTAAATTTTTGTGGTGAACAGGTTAAAATTGTTGGAGAAACAAAATTTTTAGGTATAATATTTGATAGTAAACTATCTTTTATACCTCATATTAAAATGCTTAAAGCTAAATGTACAAAGGCTCTCGATATAATTAAGGTCGTGTCTAGCACCGATTGGGGTGCTGACCGATCAGTTTTACTTAATTTATATCGTTCTCTGGTGAGGTCTAAATTGGACTATGGATCCATCATTTACGGTTCCGCTAGGAAGTCGTACATTAAAATGTTGGATCCTGTTCATCACCAAGGTTTGAGGCTCAGCCTTGGTGCTTTTAGAACCTCACCAGTAGAAAGTTTATACGTGGAGGCAAATGAGCCTTCCTTATACAACCGACGTATTAAACTTAGTCTTCAATATACTACAAAGCTTAAAGCACATCCAACAAACCCTGCCTACGACTGTGTTTTCAATCCATTGTATGTAGACAAATATATTAAATGTCCTAATAAGACCCCTTCGTTCGGTCTGCGCATACGGGACCATATTGTGGGAGCTAACATCAAGCTGGAGGATATAGCTCCGGTGTCTTTTCCGGAGTCTCCTCCATGGCTTCTCCCACAAACTAAACTAATATTTGATCTACGTAAATATAATAAATCGAATACAAATCCTCTTATAATTCAGCAAGGTTTTGCTGAAATTAAAGCTAATTATATGGATTATAAATTTATATATACTGACGGGTCGAAGGATGGGGACAGGGTTGCGACTGCGGCTGTCATGGAGCAGCGAGTCTCTTCCTTTCGTCTTCCATCCTCTTCTTCAATATTCTCTGCCGAGGCCAGAGCTATACTCCTGGCCTTATCATATGTTTCTTCTGGGTGTGCCCAGAGGGCAATGATATGTACTGACTCGTTGTCTTGCCTATTGGCAATACAGAATAATAAATTTAAAAATCCCTTGATCCTTCAAATTTTAGCTATACATAGGAAATTAATTAGAAGAGGTAAAGATATTATATTTTGCTGGATACCAAGTCATATTGGTATCCATGGAAACACAGTCGCAGACAGGGAGGCGAAAGCTGCCCTAAATAAACCCATATCTAAGATAAAAATCCCTTATACTGACATGAAGTCGAATATTCTTAAATTTATTCGTGGCCTTTGGCAGGGTGAATGGAACTTGCAGGCCCATAATAAACTGCATGCCATTCATCCAGTCATTGGCTATAATTCATATACATTTGATATGTCTCGTAGAGACCAAGTCGTTTTAACCAGATGCCGTATTGGACATTCTCATCTGACACACAATTTCATCTTGGATGGGAGCAGTGCTCCCGAGTGTGTTGGATGTGATGTTCAATATGGCATCAAACATATTCTAGTTGACTGTGTAGACTTTGCCCATGTTCGGCAGAGATTCTACACGGTCAACTCTATATATGATTTATTTGACAGCATCGCTGGCGATGTTGTCATAAATTATTTGAAGGCCATTGGCCTATATCATAAAATATAAATTTTAATTGTCATAAATATCTATAAACAGTTATATATATTTATACATGCACTATAACCCTGGTTTTCGAGTTTTAAATCTTATTTTTCTTTTATTCGATTTTAATCACGTCTGTACTTTTTGTTTTACTTTTGGTGTTCATATTATCATATCGAAAACCTTGACCGTCTCTTGCTTTCACCTTGTTCTCGCCACGGTATGGCTGAAATATTGCCGATGTGGCGTTAAGCAATAATCATTCATTCATTCATTCTTTATATAACCGACGTATAAAACTGAGCCTTTAATATGCTACAAAGCTTAAAGCTCATCCAACAAACCCTGCCTACGACTGTGTTTTCAATCCATTGTATGTAGACAAATATACTAAATGTCCTAACAAGATCCCTTCGTTCGGTCTTCGTATACAGGACCATATTGTGGGAGCTAACATCAAGCTGGAAACTATAGCTCCGGTGTCTTTTCCCGAGTCTCCTCCATGGCTTCTCCCACAACCAAAACTAATAGTTGATCTACGTAAATATAATAAATCGAATATAAATCCTCTTATAATTCAGCAAGGTTTTGCTGAAATTAAAGCTGATTATATGGATTATAAATTTATATATACTGACGGGTCGAAGGAT
Source organism: Liolophura sinensis (assembly GCF_032854445.1). Taxonomy (NCBI): domain Eukaryota; kingdom Metazoa; phylum Mollusca; class Polyplacophora; order Chitonida; family Chitonidae; genus Liolophura; species Liolophura sinensis. The sequence goes on along the minus strand of NC_088304.1, from coordinate 30,167,241 downwards.
GGGGACAGGGTTGCGACTGCGGCTGTCATGGAGCAGCGGGTCTCTTCCTTTTGTCTTCCATCCTCTTCTTCAATATTCTCTGCCGAGGCCAGAGCTATACTCCTGGCCTTAACATATGTTTCTTCTGGGTGTGCCCAGAGGGCAATGATATGCACTGACTCGTTGTCTTGCTTATTGGCAATACAGAATAATGAATTTAAAAATCCCTTGATCCTTCAAATTTTAGCTATACATAGGAAATTAATTAGAAGAGGTAAAGATATTATATTCTGCTAGATACCAAGTCATATTGGTATCCATGGAAACACAGTCGCAGACAGGGAGGCAAAAGCTGCCCTAAATAAACCCATATCTAAGATAAAAATCCCTTATACTGACATGAAGTCGAATATTCGTAAATATATTTGTAGCCTTTGGCACGGTGAATGGAACTTGCAGGTCCATAATAAACTGCATGCCATTCATCCGGTCATTGGCTATAATTCATATACAATTAATGTGTCTCGTAGAGACCAAGTCGTTTTATCGAGATGCCGTATTGGACATTCTAGTCTAACACACAATTTCATCTTGGATGGGAGCAGTGCTCTCGAGTGTGTTGGATGTGATGCTCAATATGGCATCAAACATATTCGGGTTGACTGTGTGGACTTTGCCCATGTTCGGCAAAGATTCTACACAGTCAACTCTATATATGATTTATTTGACAGCATCACTGGCGATGTTGTCATAAATTATTTGAAGGTCAATGGCCTATATCATAAAATATAAATTTTAATTGTCATAAATATTTAAAGATAAACAGTTATATACATATAGAATATAATCCTGGTTTTCGAATTTTAACTCTTATTTTTTCTTTTATGCGATTTTAAACATGTCTGTGCTTTTTGTTTTACTTTTGATGTTCATATTATCATATCGAAAACCTTAACCGTCTCGCGTTTTCACTTTGTTCTCGCCACGATATGGCTGAAATATTGCCGATGTGGCGTTAAACCATAATCATTCATTCATTCAATACAAAACCAAATACCAAGCAAAAATAATAATTGGTGAAAACACCATAAAGGCACTCACAGTTTGTTTGTCCATTGGGCAGCCCAGGTCAGCAACCACCGGCACATGTCCAAATCGTTGTTCAGAGTGGTAGTCCAGGGGCAGAAACAGTAATCCGTGAATCACAAACACAAAACACACAATCACTAGGTCGGGTCAACATCGACCTCCGATGGCCGAGCCCGTTTGCTGGCTGGCTCAGCTGGCCCAATGGCCCCAGAATCCAGGAAGTCCTTCAGCCAGGAATCCTCCTCCTCTTTAGATGCCGCCTGTCTCTTTTCGCTAGAGACAGGTCCGTTGCCTTGGCAAAACGCCAGAGCACTGGTGTCCTGTGGGGTTACCAGGGTCTCCCTCACCACTGAGTTCTCCTGCGAGTCCTCCTTAGGCGCCTCCTTAGAAATATCCTGTCGCATATCCGCTGATTCCTGGGATAGAACCGGAGGAGTATCTTCACTCAGATCCCTCTGGGGATTCTCCTTGTGCTCCTCCTCGTCTTCCATCTGTTTTGGCCGGAAACGAAAGTCGAAGCAGGGCAGGCCTCCTCCAACACATGATTCCCCCTGCACTTGTAACAAAAGCGGGTGGGGCACTCCCTCCTCACGTGACCCAGGGCACCACATTTTAGACACTTGGGGGGTCGTCCCTCGATAGAAATAAGAACTTGGATCCCACCGATCTCCGTCACGTATGGAATGGCTTCTCGCATCCCACCTTTCACTGTGAAACGGACAGTACGAACATCTGTAACGATGTCGTCGTCCTGAACCTCCATCCGGACACTGTTCACTTCTCCGTAGGTTCCAAAGAACTATGCCACAGCAGCGTTGGTAACAAAGGCGGGTAACTAATGTACCTGCGCTACTGCCCTAACCTTATTGAAAGGATGAAGTTCTCCAATCAGGTCATCAGAGAGGCGGAAACCTCCTTCTCCTAACATTGAATCTGCCACATACTTCTCCCGAAAAGTCACGAAGTATTGTCCTCATCCTCGCAGAACACCAAACGCGTCCAACGATGCTGGGTATATCTGGTGGTTGACAAACACCCACTTCGAAAACCAAGCCTTAGCATCAAATGCCTTCGGGAAACGTCCATTGACAACCAGCCTCAGTCCTCTGAAGAATCTCAGTTGAGATGATTTCTACCGCCATTGCAGCTGTGAAAGAAAAAGAAGATAAAGGATCTTCCCCCTGCTTTTGCGGATCGAGGGTCCACAGGATACGCTGCCAGCTCCCGGGAATACAACAGGAACACTTGTAATCATATACCATTCGCCCTGGGGGCACCGCCTGATTGATCACGGTAGCCCCTGTGCCAGGTATGTATGATTTGACGGGGGGGGGGAGTGAGTTGATTTGCACTGGCGCTTTTCCGGTGCAAAGGACCGATGCGCGCCAAAGCTTGGCGTCATTCAAAGTGCTTTTAACCAGGATAATATATAAAGGAAGAGTATATTATTTAGAACAAAAAAATTTGAATACTAGTGCTATGGACATTATAGCTTGTACCATTTGTAGCATTATAGCCGACGAATTTTGGGCTTGATGACTAAAAGAAAAAAAATAAGGGTTTGTAAGGGGTCATTATTCACTATGATGACCATTACTTAATGTAGTTATACAATCCATATTTACAGTACAAGAGGGGCAGGTACATGGGTTATAGAGATTTTTGGAAAAGGTGGGCGTTAGAACACTCAAGATGTTATAACATATACGGAACACAGAGTATAGTATAGGAAGAGCTAAACAGTATGCATAGATAATACCTGGACAAAAACAGTAGACACGTCAGCTCGTATCAGTTGTGTATGGGTAAAAAACGACAACAACCACTATAAAAGCGACAGATAGGCCGATCTAACCATGTTAACACTAAAAAATATACCTTCATATTAATAATACTCAGGCAAATTATATTTATACAATCATATGAGTGTTATATTCTGTATACTACGGATTATTAAAAACGACGACATCTGCTAAGAAAATTGGCCCGGACCTGGAAGGTCTTATTTCGGTTCGTTTTAGGATTTAAAACAGATGCTAAGGTAAAATGCTGAAGGCCAATGGAGCGCAAGTCCCGGTAAAGAACACGGCGAGCGTTAGAGTGCCGGGTACACGTCAATAAGAGATGAGCGATATCATCGTTAACTAGGCATATATCACATAACCCAGATGGGTGCAGATTCATTCTAAAGAAATAGGTATTTGTAGGCACATGTCCAGAAATAAGGCAAAAAACTAGCGTTTCATCTCGTCGGGAACGTAATGATAATGGCGAATTTAACAAAACAGAACGATTATACACTGGACAAGGCATTCTTATGGATGTACAACTTCTTGGTTTATTTAACACAACGTTTCGATGCAGATACTAGCATCGTTATCAAGTGAATGACATCAAAATTACTACTGCGCTTATATATAGCAAGACCCCCGTGGGGTTTCCGGGGTGATAAGAATAGGACCTCAGCCCTCTAGGCAAGCTTGTCGTAAAAGTCGACTAAACTAGAGCTCTCCTGTGTGAGCCCGGTGAATATAATAGGCTCACATCTTCTCGGTTGTGTGAGAGGCAACCGGGGAGCGACCTGTTTGCCGTGGGTTGCGACCCGTAATCTACGAGGACGGGATCCTGGTGGCTGAGGGTGTGTTGATCTTGCGAGATCGTCAAGCCCAACACGCCACTTTGGCCCTTACTTGGGGAGAGACGGGAGGTCGGATGGGCCCGGTCCGATCAATCGGCTTGGTCATGTCTTGCCTCTGCGTGGTCCCAATTGCTTCAATAACAGCACATCATTTAGCGAACAAATGTTATTTCTGAAATATCGTTTGCGGGACTACGTTTTGAGGCGGTGGCTCATGGGTCAATCGAGTAGATTGAATTTAACCTTTGGTATAAATCAATCTGTTCGAGTATACCTCATATGGAATCCTTGGTGTCTTTCCTGCTGGGTATTCCCAGGTTCAGGCATCGCCCTTGTTGGCACTCCGTGGTGGGTGGGGAACATATGGGGTGAAATTTACAAATATATGCCATGTCTTCTTCAAAACTTTCTTTAAATGCTTCAAATGTATGTAACCGGTCTTCCTCTCAGCCGACTTTGTCTTTAAGTGCTGATAAAAAGAGGAAGTTATCAGACTCGCTTGAAAATGAACAGAACAGTTGGCCGGCTTTCATTGTTCTCTCAACTAAGAGTGAACAAAAGCCGGCTTCAAAAATTCATCCGTTTCTGTTGCAAAGGGCTCTCCAGGGTGCAGCTGGAACTCTTAAAAATGTTAAAAAACTGAGATCCGGAGACATTCTCATTGAATGTTTCCGGCAACAACAATCCAAAAATTTACTTAACTTAAATAAAATATCTGATATATCTGTTTTCACCTCCCCTCACCATTCCCTGAACAGCTGTCAGGGAATCATTCGTGACAGGGATGGCGATATAACTGACCTAACTGATGAAGAAATCTGCCAAGAACTAAATTCACAGGGTGTTATCAGAGTAAAACGCTTCATTACGAAGAAATCTGGTAACATCCTTAAACTTAATACTTATCTGCTAACATTTAACACTACCTCCCTTCCGTCGCATATTTACGTTGGCCCCTATAGGGTTAATGTGGATTTATATATCCCAAATCCTATACGTTGTTTTAATTGCCAACGATTTGGTCATGGCAAGGGACAATGTAAGAACAAACTCATTTGCTTCAGATGCGGCAGTGAAGGGCATGATGGTTTCGGCTGCAGCAACACAGTTAAGTGTTGCAACTGCAGTGGTGATCACATGGCTTCATCAAGGGATTGTCCGCTTTTCGTGAAGGAAAAACAAATTATCAACTTGAAAATTAAAAACAACATATCATATCAGGAAGCCCGGAAATTAGCCTCACTTAGTAATACTTCTCCACAGACTTCGTTTGCCAATGTGGTCAAGCGAGTAGCAACTGTTGCTACTCAAACCTCTTGGACTTGGCCCATTGGAAACGACAAACCTAGTTATGTTTCTTTGCAAATTTCGTCTCAACCCTCGTTAAATTCTTCCTCAACTCAGACTACTTCAACACACCAAATAAAAACAGTAAACAATACAGAGCATCCTGGTAAACCAGCTGAGCCCAATTCCTCTAAAAATAATGACAAAAACAAATCCAAAAACAAATCTCAAAATAATAATAACCAAACAACTGATAAACCTAGTGGCCCAACAGAGCGTCCCTCTAAGGCCACTAGGGATCCTATACAAACTTTTAATAAGTTTGGATCGTTGGAGGACGTTGGTCCTTCAACATCAGATGCGGAGGTGATGGATATATCACCCGCACCAGGGAGATCTAACAGCCGATCTCCACGAAAGGGTCGCCCGCGGTCCAAACACAAAGAGAAATCTCCGATACGTCTCCCTCCATAATGGCGATATACGATAAAATTATACAGTGGAATTGTCGAGGTCTTAAGGTAAATTTTATTGAAATAACACAGCTAGTTCAATTACTAAATCCTATTGCCCTTTGTCTTCAGGAGACTCACCTGAAGACATCTGACAAAGATAAAATAAATCTTAAAAATTATTCTTTATATACTACTTATTCAAATGAAGAAGAGCGAGCTGCAGGCGGCTCCTCAATATTCATAAATAACAATATTATCCACAGCCCTGTTTCTCTGGATACAGAGCTTCAGGCTGTGGCCGTCCGTGTTTCGTTGTCTAAAACAATCACATTATGTTCCGTTTATATACCTCCAAACACTTCTCTGTCAGCTTCTCAGTTACATAATCTTACAGAACAATTACCTAAACCGTTTATTATTATGGGAGATTTTAATTCCCATAACCCTCTATGGGGCAGTAATAACATAAATAATAAGGGCAAGATAGTCGAAGACTTCTTATCTAACGATGAACTGTGTTATTTCAATGATGGTTCTAATACCTATTTACATCCGGGTAATGGCACTTATTCTGCTATCGATCTCACTATCACAGATCCATCACTTCTTCTTGATTTTTCTTGGAGGGTGCATGACAATCTTTGTGGTAGTGACCATTTTCCTATAATCCTAGAACATATCACTTCTAATTCTTTAGAACGTGTAGCTAGGTGGAAATTCGATAAAGCAGATTGGATCGCATTTGAGATGTTCTGTGAGGCTGACATCACTCCAGAGAATCTCAATGCTGCAGAAGATCCTCTTTTAAAATTTAATGAACTTATATTAACAGCAGCTGATAGAACCATACCTAAGACCTCGACAAATCCAAAATCCAAAAGTAAACCCTGGTACGACGATGACTGTCGCAAAGCCATAAAGGATCGCAAAAAGGCCGAGCGCAGATTTAATCATTGTCCTGATAATAATAATTTAAATCAGGTCCGTATATTCGGAGCTAAGGCTCGCCGATTAATTAAATCTAAGAGACGTACTTGTTGGCGGAACTTTGTTTCAGGTATTACGTCAAAAATACCCATGCGTAAGGTCTGGAACATGGTTCAGAAGCTTAAGGGCAAAAACAACAAAGCCAAAATTCAGCATTTAAAAGATGGCGATACCCTATTAACATCGCCATCTGAAATAGCGAATAAACTAGCTGAAACAATATCTCAGAAATCTTCTTCTGAGAATTACACTTCTGAGTTTCGACGTATTAAAATACATAAGGAGAAAATTAAATTGCCTTTTTCTTCTAAGAGTTTAGAAGATTATAATCGACGTTTTTCAATTGAGGAACTTAAAACTTCTCTTAAAAAGGCCCACGATACTGCGTGTGGCCCTGATAATATATATTATAAGCTTCTGAATCATTTACCATCTAAGCCACTTGAGACTCTCTTAGATTTACTTAATGACATTTGGCAAACTGGTAATTTTCCGCCGACTTGGAGGGAGGCGTGTATTATCCCGGTCCCTAAACCGGGTAAGGATCATACTGATCCAAATAATTACCGTCCCATAGCTCTTACCAGCTGCGTCTGTAAGACTATGGAACGGATGGTAAATGATAGGCTTGTTTGGTTTCTTGAAACCAACAAGCTCCTATCTAATATACAATGTGGTTTTCGTCAAGGTCGATCTACTTTAGATCACCTTGTCCGTTTCGAAACTTTTATTCGTGACGGTTTTATTAATAATGAACATGTGGTGTCGATATTTTTTGACCTTGAAAAGGCCTACGACACCACATGGAAATATGGTATTTTAAAGGACCTTTCTGATATGGGTCTTAAAGGCCGCTTACCATCATTTATATCTGAATTTCTATCTGATCGTCAGTTTAAGGTACGGGTGGGGCCCACTCTTTCTGATTCGCATGAGCAGGAGATGGGTGTTCCCCAGGGCAGTATTCTTTCGCCAACACTGTTCAGCATAAAAATTAATAGTTTAGCTAAAACGTTGACATCTGGCACTGAGGGTTCTTTATACGTAGATGATTTCCTCATATGCTACCGTGCTAAAAATATGAATAACATCGAGCGGCAACTGCAGCTTTGTCTCAACAAGATTGAGAAATGGGCAGTTGCCAACGGTTTTAGATTTTCTACATCTAAAACCGTCGGTATGCATTTCTGTAATAAACGGAAACTTCATCTTGACCCTGAGCTTAAATTTTGTGGAGAACCAGTGAAGATTGTTGGGGAAAATAAATTTTTAGGGGTTATATTTGATAAAAAATTATCCTTTATACCTCATATAAAAATGCTTAAAGCTAAATGTACAAAGGCTCTCGATATAATTAAGGTCGTGTCTAGCACCGATTGGGGTGCTGACCGATCAGTTTTACTTAATTTATATCGTTCTCTGGTGAGGTCTAAATTGGACTATGGATCCATCATTTACGGTTCCGCTAGGAAGTCGTATATTAAAATGTTGGATCCTGTTCATCACCAAGGTTTGAGGCTCAGCCTTGGTGCTTTTAGAACCTCACCAGTAGAAAGTTTATACGTCGAAGCTAATGAGCCTTCTTTACATCTCAGACGTATAAAACTATGCCTTCAATATACTACAAAGCTTAAAGCACACCCAACAAACCCTGCCTACGACTGTGTTTTCAATCCGTTGCATGTAGACAAATATAACAAATGTCCTAAAAAGATCCCTTCGTTCGGTCTTCGTGTTCGGGACCACGTTGTGGGAGCTGGCATCGAGCTTGAGAATATAGCTCCGGTTTCTTTTCCGGAGTCCCCTCCTTGGCTTCTCCCACAACCTAAATTGATATTTGATCTACGTAAACATAACAAAAGAAATACGAATCCTCTAATAATTCAGCAAAGTTTTTCTGAGATAAAGGCTAATTATCCAGATTATAAATTTATATATACTGACGGGTCGAAGGATGGGGAGAAGGTTGCGGCTGCGGCTGTCTTAGAACAGCGGGTCACTTCTCTTCGTCTTCCATCCTCATCTTCAATCTTTTCTGCAGAGGCCAGAGCTATACTTCTGGCTTTGTCATATGTTTCTGCTGGGCATGCCCAGAGGGCTGTGATCTGCACGGACTCGCTCTCTTGCCTTTTGGCAATTCAGAATAATAAATTTAAAAATCCTTCCATCCTTGAGATATTAGCCGTGCATAAAAATCTAATTAAAAGAGGTAAAAATATTGTATTCTGTTGGATACCAAGTCACATTGGTATCCATGGAAACACAGTCGTGGACAGGGAGGCGAAAGCCGCCCTTAATAAACCCATATCGAAGATGAAAATTTGTTACACTGATTTTAGATATCATATTCTTAAATATATTCGTCGCCTTTGGCAGGATGAATGGGATTTGCAGATCCACAACAAACTGCATGCTATTCATCATGTCATTGGCAATAATTCTTATACTCTTAATAGGTCTCGTAGGGACCAAGTAGTTCTAACAAGGTGCCGTATTGGGCATTCTCATCTAACACACAATTTTATCCTAGATGGGAGCAGTGCTCCTGAGTGTGTTGGTTGTAATGCCCAGTACGGCATGAAACATATTCTCGTTGACTGTGTGGACTTTGCTCAAATTAGGCAAAGATTCTACACAGTCAGCTCTATATTTGATTTATTTGACAGTGTCGCTGGCGATACTATCATTAATTACTTAAAACATATTGGATTATATCATAAGATATAATTTCATTTTTTTTTTTTTTTTTTTTTTTTTTTTTTTTTTTTTTTTCATAGATATTTCTAGTTCATATATACATATTTGTGGTTTTCAAGTTTTTAAAGAGCTTTGATTGTTTTACCTAGTTTTAAACATGTCTGTTATTTTTCATTTGTTTTGTATGTTCATACTTCAGTCTTGAAAACCATATACTGATTCCTGGTTTTAAACATGTTCTCGCCACGATATGGCTGAAATATTGCCGATGTGGCGTAAAGCCATAATCATTCATTCATTCATTTATATATAGCAAGAGATGCAAATGTCAACAGATAAAACAAAAAGAGGATAAACAGTCCTCAGGGGATTAAGGTGTCCTGGGGTGGGTGTTGGGGTACTGGCTAGGCTCGGTGGGGTTCCTGAGCGGTTTGGAGGATTAGCAGATCATAAGCTGAGGGGAGGTAGATGCCGTGATCTCTGTTCAGGCTGGGCTTTAATCTCTTAATCTGGATGGCTTCCTGTAGTTTTCGTTTCTTCCAATGGGGCTGATTCATGTTCAGTGTCCTGACTGTATTCCAGTTGATGTTGTGGGATGGGTTTTCCTGGATGTGGTCAGATATGGCAGATTTGGAGTCAAGTTTCTGTACTGATGATTGGTGTTCTTTAATTCTGGTTTGAAGCGGTCTGCCTGTTTCACCTATGTAGCAGTTGTTGCAACTGCATTTCAATTGGTAGACAACTCCTTTGGTTGGCTGGGGTTTGGTTGGTGTCTTCTTTCCTGTGGCTCCACCCACCATAATGCTGGCCGCCGTCGTATAAGTGAAATATTCTTGAGTACGGCGTAAAACACCAATCAAAAAAAAAAAAAAAAAAAAAAAAAATCTTTCCTGTGGCATGTAGGTGGGTCTTAAGTGTGGTCAGGCTTCTGAAGACTGTTTCTATTCCAGTTGACTGTTTTATTAGGCGGGCTATTTTGTGGCTGGTTGGACCAATTTAGGGGAGGTTGACTCGTATACCGGGGCCTTCCACGTGGACTCTAGGCTGTCGATTGAGTTCAGGTTGCGAGGACTTCTGGATGGTTTTATTTACTTGGTCTGCTGGGTATCCATTCAGGTGAGTGAAAACTGTACGCAGGTGTTGGATCTCTTCGTCTAAGTTGCTGTTACAGATGAGTTTAGCTCTTTTTGTGAGGGTGGAGATGATGCCGGTCTTGGTTTTGGGCGGGTGGTTGGACTTGTAGTGGATGTACTGGTCGGAGTGGATCGGTTTGCGGTACACTGTGGTTTGGAGAGCGTCTGCTGTTCTCTTCACGTGGACATCTAGGAATGGTATTTGTTGATCTTTCTTAGTTTCCATGGTGAATTTGATGCGTTGGTGTTGTGAATTTAGGTGGTCAAGTAAGGCAGATGGATCTTGGTGGTGTTGAAGTGCGACGAAGGTATCGTCCACTTTTCGCATCCAACAGAAGGGCTGGATGGGTGACGTGGCTAAGGCTTTATTCTCTAGTTCAGTTAGGTAGATCTCGGAGACAATCGGTGATAGTGGGGAGGCCATGGATCTGCTCATAAATTGTGTCACCCCAAGTGAAGTAAGTGGATGACAGGGAACTGTCCAGAAGGCGGATGATGTTATCTGGGGATAGGGATGTCGTCGATGGTGTGGCTGTTATCTTGTCTCTTATCACATCTAGGGCTTGGCTGGTTGGGACATTGGTAAATAGGTCAACAACGTCGTAGCTCACAAGTTTGCAGGGTTCATTGATCTGACGTATTTTGTTACAGAAGTCAGCTGAGTCTTTGATAAAGGAGTCGGCAGCCTTAGACCATAGTGATAGTAGTCTCGTGAGGTACTGGGCAGTGTTATAGAAGACAGTTCCTCTGGAGCACATCAGTAACCTGGCTTTTACAGGTTCCTTGTGGATTTTGATGGTTGCACGGGCATACGGTGCACGGGGTGTTGCACTGTTAACTTTCGTTGGATTTCAGGTGTGATCTCACCACTGGTTTTGAGTTGGTTCAGGAGGAATCTGTGTTGCCGGTCAAACTTGTTGGTGGGGTCAGTTTTCAGGGTTCGATATGTGGACTGGTCTGTTAGTAAGTTGTCTACCAGTTTGTTAAAATCTGTTTTGTCAAGAATGGCTGCCGCTTTTCCTTTATCAGCTGGTGCTATGGTTATGGACTTGTCTTTCTTCAGTTTGACCAGGGCTCTGCTTTCTTCTTTAGTTAGGTTGGTTCGTTGGGGTTGTGCTTTATCCAGTAGGGATGCTACCTGGTGGCGGAGGTAGTCGATGTGGCCCCCGGGTGCTAGTTGTTGAAGGCCTTCTTCGATGTCTACGATGAAGTCATCCTTGGGTATGGTTTTGGTGGTTGGGACAAAATTCAATCCCTTTGCCAGTAGACTAAGTTGGTGGGGAGTGAGTGCTTTAGTGCTTAGGTTCACCACAGTCTTGTTGATGTACTGGGTTCTCACGGGCTCGGACTGGTGTCGGTGGGCTGGCTCTCGTGTACTTTGCCTGAGGTTGTTGAACTTTTGTTGTTGGCTGGATTTGATTTTCGAGTTGAGCTGTCTGTTTGACTCGGTCTGTGCTTGGCGGAGCTGGGCATACTCTTCGGGCTGTAGGATAGACTGGATTTTGTCCTGTTGATCGACAATTGCAGCCAGGCTGTGTGCTTTAGTTTTCCTGTGGTGTCGGATTCGCTCTTTAACCAAGAGTCTGCTAGCCTGTTGAAGGATTTTGTGTGCTGATTGAGAATGGACTGGGGATCTCAACCGAAGGCCTTTCGGTATGATACCTTGGTCTCTGCATTTCATCAGGAATGTTAGGTGGTTGGAGCATTTCAGGTATTTCTTCTCTAAGTTGTTCAAGCGGTTGATGTCCTGGATTGCCGCATCTCCATGCTGATGACGAATAGCTTGCTTAAGTGGCATTTAGAAGTCGGTGAGGAGGTACACTGGAAAAGGCATTCTTATGGATGTACAACTTCTTGGTTTATTTAACTCAATCGACAGCCTAGAGTCCACGTGGAAGGCCCCGGTATACGAGTCAACCTCCCCTACATTGGTCCAACCAGCCACAAAATAGCCCGCCTAATAAAACAGTCAACTGGAATAGAAACAGTCTTCAGAATCCTGACCACACTTAAGACCCACCTACATGCCACAGGAAAGAAGACACCAACCAAACCCCAGCCAACCAAAGGAGTTGTCTACCAATTGAAATGCAGTTGCAACAACTCCTACATAGGTGAAACAGGCAGACCGCTTCAAACCAGAATTAAAGAACACCAATCATCAGTACAGAAACTTGACTCCAAATCTGCCATATCTGACCACATCCAGGAAAACCCATCCCACAACACCAACTGGAATACAGTCAGGACACTGAACATGAATCAGCCCCATTGGAAAAAACGAAAACTACAGGAAGCCATCCAGATTAAGAGATTAAAGCCCAGCCTGAACAGAGATCACGGCATCTACCTCCCCTCAGCTTATGATCTGCTAATCCTCCAAACCGCTCCCCCCGTGGGGTTTCCGGGGTGATAAGAATAGGACCTCAGTCCTCTAGGCAAGCTTGTCGTAAAAGTCGACTAACCTAGAGCTCTCCTGTGTGAGCCCGGTGAATATAATAGGCTCACATCTTCTCGGTTGTGTGAGAGGCAACCGGGGAGCGACCTGTTTGCCGTGGGTTGCGACCCGTAATCTCCGAGGACGGGATCCTGGTGGCTGAGGGTGGGTTGGTCTTGCGAGATCTTCACGCCCAACACGTCACTTTGGCCCTTACTTGGAGAGAGACGGGAGGTCGGATGGGCCCGGTCCGATCAATCGGCTTGGTCATGTCTTGCCTTTGCGTTGTCCCAGAATTTCTCCATAACACTATTCCTTCAAGAAAATGTTATTTCTGAAACTTCGTTTGCGGGACTACGTTTTGAGGCGGTGGCTCATGGGTCAATCGAGTAGATTGAATTTAACCTGTTGGTATAAATCAATCTGTTCGAGTATACCTCATATGGAATCCTTGGTGTCTTTCCTGCTGGGTATTCCCAGGTTCAGGCATCGCCCTTGTTGGTACTCCGTGGTGGGTGGGGAACATATGGGGTGAAATTTATATATATATATGCCATGTCTTCTTCACACCTATCAATTAATGTCTCCAGTATGACTAACAGGCCTTCCTCTCAGCCGATTTCAAGTGCTGATAAGAAGAGAAAATTAGAGGTTTTGGCTGACTCAGTTGATAACGGACAGGACAGTTGGCCGGCTTTCATCGTTCTCTCGACAAAGAGTGAACAGAAGCCGGCCTCCAAAATTCATCCATTTGTACTTAAAAGGGCCTTGCAGGGATCAGCAGGTACTTTAAAAAACGTCAAAAAATTACGATCCGGAGACATTCTTATTGAATGTTTTCGGAAACAACAATCCATTAATTTATTAGCTTTGAATAAAATAACTGATATTCCTGTGTATACATCCCCCCATAATTCCCTGAACAGCTGTCAGGGAATTATACGTGACAGGGATCAGGATATCATTGATCTATCAGAAGACGAAATCTGCACAGAACTGAAATCGCAGGGTGTTACCAGAGTGAAACGCTTCACTATGAAGAAATCTGGTAACATCATTAAACTAAATACATATCTTCTAACATTTAACAGTAAATCTATTCCGGCGTATATCTACATTGGCCCGTATAGGGTTAATGTGGAGTTGTATATCCCTAACCCGACACGTTGTTTTAACTGTCAAAAGTTTGGCCATGGCAAGGGCCAATGCAAAAATAAACTGGTCTGTTTTCGGTGCGGCAGTGAAGGTCATGATGGTTTCGACTGTAGCAGCAAAGCAAAGTGCTGCAATTGCAGTGGAGATCACATGGCCTCCTCTAAGGACTGCCCACTTTTCGTCAAAGAAAAACAAATAATCACTATAAAAACTAAAAACAATATATCGTATCAGGAGGCCCGCAAACTAGTCTTGCCTCCTAATACTACACTGCAGACTTCATTTGCCAATGCGGTCAAGCGAGTAGCATCTGTTGCTACTCAAACCTCATTGACTTGGCCCATTGGAAACGACAGACCTACTTCTCTACAACCTGCTGCTCAACCTGCCTGTAATTCCTGCTCTACCCAGACGACTACAATAACTCAAAAACACCCAGTAAATATTACAAAACAAACTGATAACCCTGAGCCTGATCAAAGCAAAAACAAACCTGCCAGAAATAAGTCTGAAAATAAATCTCGTAATGAAAATAATAAACCTAGTGGCCCCACAGAGCGTCCCTCGAAGGCCACTAGAGATCCTGTCCAAACTTTTAATAGGTTTGGATCGCTGGAGGACGTTGGTCCTTCAACATCAGATGCGGATGTGATGGATACATCACCCGCATCAGGGAGATCTAACAGCCGATCTCCCAGGAAGGGTCGTCCACGGTCCAAACATAAAGACAAATCCCCCATACGCCTTCCTCCATAATGTCTTCTTTAGACAAAATTATACAATGGAATTGTCGAGGTCTTAAGGCAAATTTTATTGAAATAACACAGCTAGTTCAATCTTTCAATCCAGTTGCCCTCTGTCTTCAGGAAACTCACCTGAAGACACCTGACAAAGATAAAATAACTCTTAAAAATTATTCATTATATAGTACTTATTCAAATGAAGAAGAGCGAGCTGCAGGCGGCTCCTCGATCTTCATAAATAACAATATTATACACAGCACTGTTGCTCTGAATACAGAGCTTCAGGCTGTGGCTGTTCGTATTTCACTGTCTAAAACAGTCACATTATGTTCGGTGTATATACCTCCGAACACTTCTTTGTCAGCTTCTCAGTTACATAATCTTACAGAACAATTACCTAAACCGTTTATTATAATGGGAGATTTTAATTCCCATAACCCTCTTTGGGGCAGTAATAACATAAATAATAAGGGCAAGATAGTCGAAGACTTCTTATGTAAGGAAGAACTGTGTTATTTCAATGATGGTTCTGATACCTATTTACATCCGGGTAATGGCACTTATTCTGCTATCGATCTCACTATCACGGATCCATCACTTCTCCCAGATTTTTCTTGGAAGGTGCATGACGATCTTTGTGGTAGTGACCATTTTCCTATTATCCTAGAGCATATCACTTCAAATTCTTTAGAACGTGTAGCTAGGTGGAAATTCGATAAAGCAGATTGGATCGCATTTGAGATGTTCTGCGAGGCTGATATCTCTCCAGAGACTCTCAATGCAACAAATGATCCAATATTAAAATTTAACGAGCTTGTATTACGAGCTGCCGATAGAACTATCCCTAAAACCTCGACAAATCCACAATCCAAAAGTAAACCCTGGTATGATAAGGACTGTCGCAAAGCCATAAAGGACCGCAAAAAGGCCGAGCGAAATTTTAATATATGTCCTACTGATAATAACTTAAACCAGGTTCGTATTTTTCGAGCTAAGGCTCGTCGATTACTCAAGTCCAAGAGACGATCTTGTTGGCGGAACTTTGTTTCAGGCATTACGTCAAAAACACCCATGCGTAAGGTCTGGAACATGGTTCAGAAACTTAAGGGCAAAAATAATAGAGCAAAAGTTCAGCATTTAAAAGATGGAGATAACATAATAACTTCTCCACCCGATATAGCTAATAAACTAGCTGAAACAATCTCAAAGAAATCTTCTTCTGAGAATTATACTAAAGAATTCCAACGCATTAAAAGCCAGAAGGAGAAAACTAAATTGCCCTTTTCTTCTAAGAATTTAGAAGATTATAATAATCCTTTTAATATCGATGAACTTAAAACTGCATTAAAAAAGGCCCACGATACTGCTTGTGGTCCTGATAATGTATATTATAAGTTTCTGAACCATTTACCACCTGAGCCACTGGAGACTCTCTTGGACTTGATTAATGATATTTGGATAACTGGTAATTTTCCAGCCTCATGGAGGGAGGCGTGTATTATCCCGGTTCCCAAACCGGGTAAGGATCATAATGATCCAAATAATTACCGTCCCATAGCTCTTACCAGCTGTGTCTGTAAGACTATGGAACGGATGATTAATGATAGACTTGTTTGGTTTCTTGAAACCAACAAGCTTTTATCTAATATCCAATGCGGTTTTCGGCAAGGTAGATCTACCATGGATCACCTTGTTCGATTTGAAACCTTTATTCGCGATGGCTTCATCAATAATGAACATGTGGTGTCCATATTTTTTGACCTTGAAAAGGCCTACGACACCACATGGAAATATGGTATTTTAAAAGACCTCGCGAACATGGGTCTTAAAGGCCGATTACCTATATTTATATCTCAATTTTTATCCGATCGTCAGTTTAAGGTACGGGTGGGGTCCACTCTTTCTGACTCTTATGAGCAGGAAATGGGTGTACCCCAGGGCAGCATTCTATCACCAACTCTGTTCAGCATAAAAATAAATAGCCTAGCAAAAACATTAACATCTGGCACAGAGGGTTCTTTATACGTGGATGATTTCCTTATATGCTACCGAGCTAAGAATATGAATAATATCGAACGTCAGTTGCAGCTTTGTCTCAATAAGATCGAGAAATGGGCAACTGAAAACGGTTTTAGATTTTCAACGTCTAAAACCGTCGGTATGCATTTTTGTAATAAACGGAAACTTCATCTTGACCCTGAGCTTACTTTTTGTGGTAAACAGGTTAAAATTGTTGGAGAAACAAAATTCTTAGGTATAATATTTGATAGTAAGCTATCTTTTATACCTCACATAAAAATGCTTAAAGCTAAATGCACAAAGGCTCTCGATATAATTAAGGTCGTGTCTAGCACCGATTGGGGTGCTGACCGATCAGTTTTACTTAATTTATATCGTTCTCTGGTGAGGTCTAAATTGGACTATGGATCCATCATTTACGGTTCCGCTAGGAAGTCGTACATTAAAATGTTGGATCCTGTTCATCACCAAGGTTTGAGGCTCAGCCTTGGTGCTTTTAGAACCTCACCAGTAGAAAGTTTATACGTGGATGCAAATGAACCTTCTTTATATCACCGACGTATAAAACTGAGCCTTCAATATAGTACAAAGCTTAAAGCTCATCCAACAAACCCTGCCTACGACTGTGTTTTCAATCCATTGTATGTAGACAAATATACTAAATGTCCTAACAAGATCCCTTCGTTCGGTCTTCGTATACAGGACCATATTGTGGGAGCTAACATCAAGCTGGATGATATAGCTCCGGTGTCTTTTCCGGAGTCTCCTCCATGGCTTCTCCCACAACCAAAACTAATATTTGATCTACGTAAATATAATAAATCCAATACAAATCCTCTTATAATTCAGCAAGGTTTTGCTGAAATTAAAGCTAATTATACGGATTATAAATTTATTTATACTGACGGGTCGAAGGATGGGGACAGGGTTGCGACTGCGGCTGTCTTAGAGCAGCGGGTCTCTTCCTTTCGTCTTCCATCCTCTTCTTCAATATTCTCTGCCGAGGCCAGAGCTATGCTCCTGGCCTTATCATATGTTTCTTCTGGGTGTGCCCAGAGGGCAATGATATGTACTGACTCGTTGTCTTGCCTATTGGCAATACAGAATAATAAATTTAAAAATCCCTTGATCCTTCAAATTTTAGCTATACATAGGAAATTAATTAGAAGAGGTAAAGATATTATATTCTGCTGGATACCAAGTCATATTGGTATCCATGGAAACACAGTCGCAGACAGGGAGGCGAAAGCTGCCCTAAATAAACCCATATCTAAGATAAAAATCCCTTATACTGACATGAAGTCCAATATTCTTAAATATATTCGTGGCCTTTGGCAGGGTGAATGGAACTTGCAGGTCCATAATAAACTGCATGCCATTCATCCGGTCATTGGCTATAATTCATATACATTTGATATGTCTCGTAGAGACCAAGTCGTTTTAACGAGATGCCGTATTGGACATTCTCATCTGACACACAATTTCCTCTTGGATGGGAGCAGTGCTCCCGAGTGTGTTGGATGTGATGCTCAATATGGCATCAAACATATTCTGGTTGACTGTGTAGACTTTGCCCATGTTCGGCAGAGATTCTACACAGTCAACTCTATATATGATTTGTTTGACAGCATCGCTGGCGATGTTGTCATAAATTATTTAAAGGCCATTGGCCTATATCATAAAATATAAATTTTAATTGTCATGGTTATCTATAGATAAAGTTATATATATTTATACATGTACTCTAACCCTGGTTTTCGAGTTTTAAATCTTATTTTTCTTTTATTCGATTTTAATCACGTCTGTACTTTTTGTTTTACTTTTGGTGTTCATATTGTCATATCGAAAACCTTAACCGTCTCTTGCTTTCACCTTGTTCTCGCCACGGTATGGCTGAAATATTGCCGATGTGGCGTTAAGCCATAATCATTCATTCATTCCAAACCGCTCAGGAACCCCACCGAGCCTAGCCAGTACCCCAACACCCACCCCAGGACACCTTAATCCCCTGAGGACTGTTTATCCTCTTTTTGTTTTATCTGTTGACATTTGCATCTCTTGCTATATATAAGCGCAGTAGTAATTTTGATGTCATTCCAATAAATAAAGGCACTACTGTTGTTTTCTCTCTGTGTAAATTTCTGTATAGGCAACTCATTGTAATCTTTTAATGCAGATCTATGTATTTCTAATGTAAAGATAACGTTAATCCCTGTAAATAGCTTACTATTTATCCCCTTTCTGTTAAATGACCATGGCAGCATTTGAACCTATAGAATAAGCTGTAACATGCTACCACAAAGAGGTTAATCCCACTAATTGACTCATGTACATATGTAAATAGTATACAAACGCACTGCTGTTATGTAATCAAAATATTCATGTGTTAAAAAAAATAAATAAATAAAACACTGATTTGATGGGCCACGATATCCGCCAGGAAAGTGGCCCTAAAACCAGTAAATAAACGAAAAAAAAAAAATGATGTCATTCAGTTGATAACGATGCTAGTATCTGCATCGAAACGTTGTGTTAAATAAACCAAGAAGTTGTACATCCATAAGAATGCCTTGTCCAGTGTACCTCCTCACCGACTTCTAAATGCCACTTAAGCAAGCAGAACGATTATACTCGTGAAAAAAACTCCCCTTATTAGATTTATCCCACTGCCGCTGCCAAATATCCACAAACTTAGGTGTAACATAACTCATAATTTCATTAATGTTTAAGGGCACGTGAAAGGATATACCAAAAAAGGATAAAGCTCTCTTCGCCAACCCCCGTGGGGTTTCCAGGGTGATAAGAATAGACCCTCAGCCCTCTAGGCAAGCTTGTCTTGAAAGACAGCTAACCTAGAGCTCTCTTGAGTGAGCCCGGTGAAGATAATAGGCTCACATCTTCTCGGTTGTGTGAGAGGCAACCGGGGAGCGACCTGTTTGCAGTGGGTTGCGAACCGTAATCTTCCAGGGCGGGATCCTGGTGGCTGAGGGTGTGTTGGTCTTGCGAGATCCTCACGCCCAACACGTCACTTTGGCCCTTACTTGGAGAGAGACGGGAGGTCGGATGTCCTACTGATAATAACTTAAACCAGGTTCGTATTTTTCGAGCTAAGGCTCGTCGATTACTCAAGTCCAAGAGACGATCTTGTTGGCGGAACTTTGTTTCAGTTCAGAAACTTAAGGGCAAAAATAATAGAGCAAAAGTTCAGCATTTAAAAGATGGGGATAATATATTAACTTCTCCACCCGATATAGCAAATAAATTAGCTGAAACAATTTCAACGAAATCTTCTTCTGAGAATTATTCTAAAGAATTCCAACGTATTAAAAATCAGAAGGAGAAAATTAAATTGCCTTTTTCTTCTAAGAATTTAGAAGATTATAATCATCCTTTTAATATCGATGAACTTAAAACTGCATTAAAAAAGGCCCACGATACTGCTTGTGGTCCTGATAATGTATATTATAAGTTTCTGAACCATTTACCACCTCAGCCACTGAAGACTCTATTGGACTTGCTTAACGATATTTGGATAACTGGTAATTTTCCACCATCATGGAGGGAGGCGTGTATTATTCCAGTTCCCAAACCGGGTAAGGATCATACTGATCCAAATAATTACCGTCCCATAGCTCTTACCAGCTGTGTATGTAAGACTATGGAACGGATGATTAATGATAGACTTGTTTGGTTTCTTGAAACCAACAAGCTTTTATCTAACATTCAATGTGGTTTTCGTCAAGGTCAGTCTACTTCAGATCACCTTGTTCGATTTGAAACTTTTATTCGCGATGGTTTTGTTAATAATGAACATGTGGTGTCCATATTTTTTTACCTTAAGGCTTACGACACCACATGGAAATACGGTATTTTAAAAGACCTCACGGATATGGGTCTTAAAGGTCGATTACCTATATTTATATCACAATTTTTATCCCATCGTCAGTTTAAGGTACGGGTTGGGTCCACTCTTTCTGACTCTTATGAGCAGGAAATGGGTGTACCCCAGGGCAGCATTCTATCGCCAACTCTATTCAGCATAAAAATAAATAGCCTAGCAAAAACATTAACATCGGGCACAGAGGGTTCTTTATACGTGGATGATTTCCTTATATGCTACCGAGCTAAGAATATGAATAATATCGAACGTCAGTTGCAGCTTTGACTCAATAAGATCGAGAAATGGGCAACTGAAAACGGTTTTAGATTTTCAACGTCTAAAACCGTTGGTATGCGTTTTTGTAACAAACGGAAACTTCATCCAGAGCTTACTTTTTGTGATGAACAGATTAAAATTGTTCGGGAAACTAAATTTTTGGGTATAATATACTATCCAAAAAAAGAAACGCATAACCCGGTTTTTTGCGGAGGTGATGCAGTCTTTTCAATTATGCATAACTAAATAAGAATTGCTATTCTGCAAATATTTTTACACAGATTAAGGAAGGGTCCATATCTAGACAACAAGGCCATCAACTTGAGGTAAGACACTCACAATGAGTCTCCCACTTGAGTGGAATGTCAGTATCTGTTGTAACCACCACGGGCACGAATAACAGTTCTGACACGCCTTGTCATGGACTGGATGAGACGCTGGATAGAGGCCTGGGGAATGTTCTGCCACTCCTCCTGCAAACATGCAACTTGCTCTTGAAGCGGTTGAGGTTGGCGTAGACGTCGATCAAGTTCATCCCACAGATGCTCAATTGGGTTAAGATCCGGGGAACGGGACCGCCAGGGTAGCACATTTACATTGTTTTCGGCGAGGAAGTCCCTTGTGACACGTGCCGTGTGCGGTCTGGAACAACTCCCGCTGAACGTCAATGACAGGTAAGAGGTGTGGCTGCAGGATGGTGTCTCGGTAGCGTACGGCCGTAAGATTTCCCTGTACGTGGACAAGATTTGTACGACCAGTATACGATATTGCTGCCCACATCATCACACTCCCTCCACCAAATCTGTCCACTTGGCGTACGCATTTAGGGGCATAACGTTCGTGAGCACGTCTGTAAACCCGGTTTCTACCATCACGTCTCTGCAATAGGAATCTGGACTCATCACTGAACCAAATGCGTCGCCAGTTGCGTAGATTCCATGCAGTCACGTTGTTACACCATCGGAGGCGATTGGCGCGATGGTGAGGACGCAGCACAATCCCAACATAGGACCTCCTGGCTCTCAGTCCATGTTCCCCTCAGCCTGTTCCGCACTGTCTGACCTGATATCCTCCTCAGTCCCGGTATGCTGGCTGCTGTGCTTTCAGCTGTAGCACAACGGTCACGCAAATGGAGGACCCTTTTGTAGCGATCTTGGGCTGCTGTAGTGACACGTGGTCGACCTGAACGCCGACGGTCATTTGTTGTCCCAGTATTGTTGTAGCGGGCAGCAAGCCATGAAATCGTGCTCTGGCTGACGTGTAGAGGCCTAGAAATGGACGATTGGGACTCTCCAGCTTGAAGTCTTCCAATGGCAATATTTCTTGTGACAGTGTCAAGACGTGGCATGTTGAATCAGCTTGAAAACACCACTTGAAAGACGCCGATTTCCGGCCCGAAGTTGCGGTTTTATAGTCACACACTGCATGCTTTCCATGCGTAAGTTCGGCGTGTAAGACTGCACGTGATGCGGTGTGGTGCTGTATTTTTTACTTCTTCCAAAAATGACCTCCAAACTCAACATTTTCAACCAAGAAATGTTTTGAGGAATAAAATGTGTGCTAACTGTGACTATTAACAATATTAAAACACATTTTGCTCATGAAATGAAGACAAAATGTATTTATTTCATTTTAAAATAAAACAAAATACCTATGCGTTTCTTTTTTTTGGATAGTATATTTGATAGTAAACTATCTTTTATACCTCATATAAAAATGCTTAAAGCTAAATGTACAAAGGCTCTCGATATAATTAAGGTCGTGTCTAGCACCGATTGGGGTGCTGACCGATCAGTTTTACTTAATTTATATCGTTCTCTGGCGAGGTCTAAATTGGACTATGCATCCATCATTTACGGTTCCGCTAGGAAGTCGTACATTAAAATGTTGGATCCTGTTCATCACCAAGGTTTGAGGCTCGGCCTTGGGGCTTTTAGAACCTCACCAGTAGAAAGTTTATACGTTGAGGCTGATGAGCCTTCTTTATATAACCGACGTATAAAACTGAGCCTTCAATATGCTACAAAGCTCAAAGCTCATCCAACAAACCCTGCCTACGACTGTGTTTTCAATCCATTGTATGTAGACAAATATACTAAATGTCCTAACAAGATCCCTTCGTTCGGTCTTCGTATACGGGACCATATTGTGGGAGCTAACATCAAGCTGGAAGATATAGCTCCGGTGTCTTTTCCGGAGTCTCCTCCATGGCTTCTCCCACAACCTAAACTAATATTTGATCTACGTAAATATAATAAATCCAATACAAATCCTCTTATAATTCAGCAAGGTTTTGCTGAAATTAAAGCTGATTATATGGATTATAAATTTATATATACTGACGGGTCGAATGATGGGGACAGGGTTGCGACTGCGGCTGTCATGGAGCAGCGGTCTCTTCCTTTCGTCTTCCATCCTCTTCTTCAATATTCTCTGCCGAGGCCAGAGCTATACTCCTGGCCTTATCATATGTTTCTTCTGGGTGTGCCCAGAGGGTCGTCTAACGCACAATTTCATCTTAGATGGGAGCAGTGCTCCCGAGTGCGTTGGATGCGATGCCCACTATGGCATCAAACATATCTTGGTTGACTGTGTCGACTTTGCCCATGTTCGGCAGAGATTCTACACGGTCGACTCTATATATATGATTTGTTTGACAACATCGCTGGCGATGTTGTCATCAATTATTTGAAGGCCATTGGCCTTTATCATAAGATATAAGTTATTAATATGTAAATATTTATCGATAAAGTTATACATACATTTCTTGATATTATTTTTCAAATATGAGGGTTTTCGAGTTTTAACTGTTTTTGGTTATTCTAATCTGGTTTTAAACATGTCCAAACATTTGTTTCCATTTTTGATGTTCTCACCACCATATCGGAAACCTCAACGGACTCGTGTTTCAACCTTGCTATCGCCACGATATGGATGAAATATTGCCGATGTGGCGTTAAACCATAATAATTCATTCATTCATTCTCTTCGCCAGGGAGTCTGCCATTTCGTTCCCAACAATTCCGACATGAGCTGGCACCCAGTCAAAACTCACAGAGACGTCCTGGTAACGAAGAGTGGTGCATAAATGTAGTATTTCAAACACAAGTGATGAAGAATTATACCAGACATAATTTGACATGGCCTCCAAGGAAGATAAAGAATCGGTAAGTATAACAGCCCTGGAAGGTTTTAGGTCGAGGAGAAACTGAAGAGCACAGATGATAGCTGTAAGTTCTGCTGTAAATTCTGAGACAAAATTGGATAATCTAAAGGATTTGGAATATTTTAACTCTGGAACACAAAAAGCTGCACCAACTCTGTTGCTGTCTGGACACTTGGAGGCATCAGTGTATATCTGCAGGTACTGGGATAGGTTTGTATGTATATATTCCGTAGCACATAGTAAGGAGACATTCGGATTATCAGACTTTTTTCTATCATCGTTCAGAGTAGTCGAAATATAGGGAGGTTCTAGATTCCATGTGGGGAAATCAGGAACACGAGAGGACTGCAAAGCAACATTATCACAATCTAAAGACGAAGATTTGATCTCAAACTAAATGGTAACCCAGCATAACTATTTAAGTCATGCAAGTTGTCATAAAAGGAAGGTTCGAGCAAACGAGACGAAGCATTATTAACCGAACATTTGAGCCTGAAAAAGAACTTGAGGGTGCGCAGACGCCGACGGATAGACAATGGCCACTCGTTACAGAATACCTGTAGAACGTTAAGTGGTGTGGTGCGCATGCCTCCTGTACATATCCGCAGCGCTGCGCACTGAACAGAATCTAATTTTTCTTTAAGCGTCATGCAAGCAGAATCATAGGCTTCACAACAATAATCAAGTTTGGTACGGATGAGAGCGCGATATAGCAGTAGTAATGATTTTTTCGCAGCCCCCCAAAATTTGCCCGAAACATACCTCATTAAATTTAGAACTTTATCACATCTTGCTATCAAATAATCAATATGTCTACCCAAATAAGCCTATTATCGAATATAACCCCGAGATACTTAAAAGAAGAGGAGATTTTGATCGTTGAGTTATTAAGGGTCAGACAAACATTACTAGTATGGCGCCGTGTAAACACAACAGCTTCTGTTTTAACAGAAGAAAACTTAAACCCCCAGTCCCGGCTCCATTTCATTATATCATCTAGACCTTGCTGAATATGCTTGACACAAGAGGCAAGGGACCTAGAGCAAAACCACATGGATTTATCATCAGCGAAAAGCGTTCAATTTAATTTAGGGGATATGGCATTGGGTAAGTCATTTATGGCTACATTGAATAAAGTGGGAGATAAGACACTTCCCTGGGGAACCCCATTCTCCACCGGGACCATGCGAGAATAACTTTGTCGCACTCGAACTTTAATAAAACGTCCAGGCAGGAAATCTTTTGAAAAGCCCAACATTTTCCCGCCAATACCAATATTACGTAGCTTAATTAACCACCCCAGTCCTCCAAACCATATCATACGCTTTTTCTATATCGAGAAACACGGCAAGTAGATAATCTTTATATTTCAAAGAGTATCTGATGGAGGTTTCTAAATTAACCACATGGTCAGTAGTACAACGTTTGTTTCTAAAACCGCTCTGTACTGGACTAAGCATATTGTGTTTCTCCAAAAACCACATCAATCTAGAATTTATCATACGCTCCATGATCTTGCAGAGACAGGACGTGAGGGCTATAGGCCTGTACGAAGATGTAAATGAGGGATCTTTACCTGGTTTAGCAACGGGAACAACAATTGCCGTTTTTCATTTAACAGGGAGTTTCATATTAGACCAAACGGTATTGTAGAGCAATAGTAATATAGTCATACAGTGATATGGCAAATTATACAACATGGAGTACGTAATAGTATCCTCACTCGGTGACGAATCCGAACATGAAGACAAGGCCTGCTTTAATTCTAGTAAAGAAAAATCATTGTTAATTGGCATGTCATCAAAAAGAATATTATTAAAAGGATGCATTTCTTCAATATTTTCCTTATGGGATATAAACTCAGGAGAATAATTGTTTGAACTGGAAACAAAAGAGAAACTGTCTGGCAAAACATTGGCTTTGTCAATATTAGTAACATAATTACTATTATTATGAACAATAGTTGGGGTGCTATTTGATTTTCTTTTACCTTTAATCGAGTTTATGTTATTCAAGACTTCTTCGGTATTTGTATTTTCAGATAAATGCGAACAGTATTGTCGCCAGTGATCTCTCTGAGCTGTTTTAATAACCCGCTGTGCTACAGCTTTAGCTCGCTTAAATAAAACAATTTCTTGGTGTAGGCGAGTGCGTTTTGCACGATTTCTTAAAAGTTTCCGAATTTTTATAGCATTAGAACAATCGTCGTTCCACCAAGGAACAGGTATTTTATTAGACACCTTACCTGAGGATTTTGGGATACATTTTTGTGCAGCCACATCAATGGCATTAAGTACATTATTTGCAAAAATATCAACATCATTATTATACACATCCTGAGAAAAAGATCTCATACATTCTTCTTTGTATCCATCTCAGTTTCCCCTTTTCACACACCATCTTGGAGACTGGCCTACAGGATTCACATGATGGTCTATATTACAGGTGACTAGAACTGGTAAATGGTCGCTAGGACTAGGGCTTATGGTATCCACGAACCAATTAAAAGACAGATCTATATCTGCTGAGCAAAAAGTAAGGTCTAAATGACACAGATTCCCCTTTAGTTATATTCTGTCCATCAGTACGTGCAGAAAACTTGCCTTGGATGCCGCTGTCACATGCATGCCAAGCGTCTGCGACCAACCCTACAAAGGCGCCTGTACACAGCAGTACAGCAGTGGCTGTCTGGTCCAGATGCGCATCTCCGACTAAGGACGAGTGTTGATGTTTGTATTCTGTTTTTCCCTTAGGTTCATGAAAGGGGATAGCGCGAACGCAGTCCCCCTGTGTAAAAATTACGCACCCGAGTCGCCCACATTTGGAGCGATCGCAGGGGTCAGCCCACCGAAGTGCAATGGGAAGGCCTCGCCCTGGGGGCACCGCCTGATTGATCACGGTAGCCCCTGTGCCAGGTAAGTATGATTTGATCTGCCTCACCACTCAAACTGGTGTAAGACGGCCCGTGTCCGGCTTGGGCGAACTGCAAATGGCTGGCCGTCTTGGCCCAGCACAAAACGCATGAAGTGCGCGGGTGTTCTGTCTCTCGTCAAATACGAGCTTTCCTCATTTTCCTTTGGCACCCAATCTCTGTCAGTGTTAAAACCTTTTTCACCCCTTTGGTTATATTCTGTCCATCAGTACGTGCAGAAAACTTGCCTTGGATGCCGCTGTCACATGCATGCCAAGCGTCTGCGACCAACCCTACAAAGGCGCCTGTACACAGCAAAACAGCCGTGCAGTGGTGGCTGTCTGGTCCAGATGCGCATCTCCGACTAAGGACGAGTGTTGATGTTTGTCTTCTGTTTTTCACTTAGGTTCATGAAAGGAGATAGCGCGAACGCAGTCCCCCTGAGTAAAAATTACGCACCCGAGTCGCCCACATTTTCTTTTTTGATAAAGTTTTATTCTGTCATGAGTGAGATGAATATAAACAATGGTTGATGAAATATAAAAATAAAAAGTGTCACACAGCGACACCTGACAGTTAACTATACATTAAGACTTTACAACCTTATGTTTGAAATAAAAAACGGAGGTTTCCATTACCTTCTAAAACGCAAAATATGTCAGAAGAACACCAGTATTTTGCAAACTCTTTGAGTGACATCCAGTAAAAATCCACCGTTATTCGGAATTTAATCCGATTTAAAAAGAACATTATGCGACCGACTGAAGATGGCTTGACATTTGAATATTTAACATCGTTTCGAGTTAACAAAATTGATAATCGGGCTTCAAAAATTAGTAACAAACATGGCATATTTTTCATTCTGT
This sequence comes from Liolophura sinensis, assembly GCF_032854445.1. Classification (NCBI taxonomy): domain Eukaryota; kingdom Metazoa; phylum Mollusca; class Polyplacophora; order Chitonida; family Chitonidae; genus Liolophura; species Liolophura sinensis. The sequence goes on along the minus strand of NC_088304.1, from coordinate 30,139,523 downwards.
ACACCCCCGTGGGCTTTCCGGGGTGATAAGAATAGGACCTCAGCCCTCTAGGCAAGCTTGTCGTAAAAGACGACTAACCTAGAGCTCTCCTGTGTGAGCCCGGTGAATATAATAGGCTCACATCTTCCCGGTTGTGTGAGAGGCAACCGGTGAGCGACCTGTTTGCCGTGGGTTGCAACCCGTAATCTACGAGAACGGGATCCTGGTGGCTGAGGGTGTGTTGGTCTTGCGAGACCCTCACGCCCAACACGTCACTTTGGCCCTTACTTGGAGAGAGACGGGAGGTCGGATGGGCCCGGTCCGATCAATCGGCTGGTCATGTCTAGCCCTACACTTGATCCCGTTTGTTATTCTTTGTCTTACCGAGATGTCAAGTTGGCTCTTCTTCAGAAGCACTTCCTTTGGGGTCAATGCAGAAGGCGGTGGCTAATGGGTCAATCGAGTAGATTGAATTTAACCTTTTGGTATAACTCAATCTGTTCGAGTATACCTTGCGTGGATTCCCTGTTTTTATTCTCTGCTGGTCATCCGCAGAGGTAGATTCGCCCTTGTTGGCACTCCGTGGCGGGTGGGGGACACGCAGGGTGAAATTAAATAAAATATAACATGGCTTCTTCTGAAATCACAACAGTCGTTACTAAGAAAAGAAAAAATGAAGTTCCGTTAGATATTGAAGGAGAAAATACTTATTTTCCTACCTTCTTAGTAATATCTAATAAAAATGAAGGCAAAATGAAAATAAATCCATTTGTACTTAAAAAAACGTTAGAAAGTTATGCTGGAACTCTAAAACAAGTCACAAAAATGAAATCTGGGAACATTTTGTTGGAAGTTTCCAGAAAACAACAATATAAACTACCAGGCAAAAGAAAGGTTTCACCGTATTTTTTGTCATAAAAAAAAATAAAAGCGCGGTTCCGGATTTGATTCTAAGCAGGACATGGTGTATGACTGCATCGTTTCCTCTACCAGAGCGCATCGTCACGAACGCAGCAATTGGAATTGTAAAATTGCGATAACATGCAAAACGTCCTTTTGAGGCATGGCTCGTGATGCACGTGCGGTAATGTTGCATAAATACTCTTGCTCGAAAGAGCAGACATTCAGTGACCGAAAAAACACCAACAGTATGCCAAGACTTACGCAAGCGCAACGAGACCAGGCCATCGGTATGTCCACCATGGGAGTCTCGCAACGTCACATTGCAAGAACGTTCAACTGCAGCCAAACCACCATCAGGAGGTTGTTGATACGCTATCAGCAGACAGGCCAGATCCAAGACAGACCAAGATCGGGAAGACCGAGGGTAACAACTGCGGCTGAAGATCGCTACATCCGGCAGATCCACCTCCGAAACCGATTCGTCACGGCGACGTCAACAGCGGGGACGGCACTAGGCCATGTCATCAGCCCCAGGACAACACTGCTTCGTCTTCGTTCCGCTGGTTTACGACCTTACCGTCCCTTCCGTAGGATGGCCTTGACCCTTTTACACCGTCAACGCAGATTGTATTGTACGTCGGTGGCAGCGACGTGACTGGGCGAGAGTGCTGTTTACAGACGAGAGCAGGTTCTGTCTATTCAGGAACGATGGCAGAGTTCGAGTTTTCCGACGAAGAGGCGAGCGTCTCGCGCCAAACTGCGTAAGAGAGGTTTATCCGTTTGGAGGCGGAGGCGTCATGGTTTGGGGAGGGATATGTGACCAAATGAAGACGCAGCTGGTTATTGTGCGAGGTAATCTGACTGGCCAGCGATGCCTTGATGAGGTACTGAGACCTGTCGTCGTTCCTTTCCTTTAATGACAGCCAAAAGGATCGATCTTGCAACACGACAACGCAAGACCTCACACTGTCCGCATTTTTACAGACTACCTCGAGACCGCGACCCCCGTGGGGTTTCCGGGGTGATAAGAATATGACCTCAGCCCTCTAGGCAAGCTTGTCGTAAAAGGCGACTAACCTAGAGCTCTCCTGTGTGAGCCCGGTGAATATAATAGGCTCACATCTTCGCGGTTGTGTGAGAGGCAACCAAGGAGCGACCTGTTTGCCGTGGGTTGCGACCCGTAATCTCCGAGGACGGGATCCTGGTGTCTGAGGGTGTGTTGGTCTTGCGAGATCCTCACGCCCAACACGTCACTTTGGCCCTTACTTGGAGAGAGACGGGAGGTCGGATGGGCCCGGTCCGATCAATCGGCTTGGTCATGTCCTGCCTCTACGTGGTCTTAATTGCCTCAATAACAGCATATCGTTTGGCGAACAAATATTATTTCTGAAATATCGTTTGTAGGACTACGTTTTGAGGCGGTGGCTCATGGGTCAATTGGATAGTGGGTATCTGATGTGTGACCTTTTTTCCATGGGTGAATAAGGGAGGAGTTCGTGGTGGAAATTTGGTTCACTCATTTAGGCGGCTATCTGAGTATACCTTTCGTGGAATCCTCGGTGTGCATCCTGCTGGATATCCGCAGGCTCTGACACCGCCCTTGTTGGCACTCCGTGGTGGGTTGGGGACACGTAGGGTGAAATTAACACAAACACATAATGTCTTTATCACAACCTTCCCCAGTAGTGTGTAAAAAAAGGAAAAATGAGTTATCGCTAGATTTAGAGGGAGCAAATAATCATTTTCCAGCCTTTCTAGTAATAACAAGTAAAAATGAAAATAAAGCTGCAAATAAAATAAACCCATTCTTATTAAAAAAAAACTCTAGAAAGTTATGCAGGAAATTTAAAACAGGTAAAAAAGATGACGTCTGGTAACATTTTGTTAGAAGTATTTAGAAAACAACAATATCTTAATTTAATGAAAATTCATAATATTGGAGAACATAATGTTTCGGTCACTCCACATAGCACCTTAAACTGCTCTCAGGGCATTATTCGGGATAGGGATCAGGACCTGAACCAAATGACAGAACAAGAAATAACAGATGAACTTAAAACCCAGGGCGTAACCAGTGTTAAACGGTTCGCCATTAAACGAGATGGAAATCTCATTAATACAAATACCTATCTGTTAACATTTGATAGACCTTCACTGCCAACATCTATCTTTGTTGGGCCTTACAGTGTACGGGTCGATTTATTCTGCTAATCCTGCTGACAAAAATATACCTAAATCAACTCAAAAAGGATCTAATCAGCATAGCCGTAAACCTAGTGGCCCTTCAGACCGTCCGTCTAAGGCCACTAGGGATCTGATCCAAACTTTTAATAGCTTTGGATTGCTGGAGGACGCTGGTCCCTCGGCGTTGGATGCGTGCGTGATGGATACATCACCCGCACCGGGGAGATCGAACAGCACATCTCCACGGAAGGGTCGTCCTCGGTCCAAACAAAACAGTAAATCCCCTATACGTCTCCCTCCATAATGTCTATAAATGACAAAATTATACAGTGGAATTGTCGAGGTCTTAAGGTCAATTTTATTGAAGTAACACAGCTAGTCCAGTCTCTAAATCCAATTGCCCTTTGTCTTCAGGAGACTCACCTGAAGATAACTGACAAAGATAAAATATCTCTTAAAAATTATTCTTTATACAGTACCTATTCTAATGATGAAGAGAGAGCTTGTGGTGGCTCCTCTATCTTTATCAATAATAATATTATTCATAGCCCTGTTGCTCTTGATACGGAGCTCCAGGCTGTTGCCGTACGTGTTTCTTTGTCTGAAACCATTACATTATGTTCTGTTTATATTCCTCCTCGTTCCTCCATGACAGCTTCCCAACTGCATAATTTAACAGAACAGTTACCTAAACCTTTTATAATAATGGGTGATTTTAATGCCCATAACCCCCTATGGGGCAGTGATAACATAAATGATAAGGGCAGACAAATCGAAAACTTTTTATCTTCTGATGGACTGTGTTATTTCAATGATGGTTCTAATACCTATTTACATCCTGGTAATGGTTCATATTCTGCTATTGATCTCACTATCACGGATCCATCACTTCTCCTGGATTTTTCTTGGAAGGTGTATGATGATCTTTGTGGTAGTGACCATTTTCCTATTATCCTAGAGCATCTCACGTCTAATTCCTTAGAACGTATAGCTAGGTGGAAGTTCGATAAGGCAGACTGGATGGCATTTGAGATGTTCTGTGAAGCTGACATCACTCCAGAGAATCTCAATGCTGCAGAAGATCCTCTTTTAAAATTTAATGAACTTATATTAACAGCAGCTGACAGAACCATACCTAAGACCTCGACAAATCCAAAATCCAAAAGTAAACCCTGGTACGACGATGACTGTCGTAAAGCCATAAAGGATCGCAAAAAGGCCGAGCGCAGATTTTATCATTGTCCTGATAATAAAAATTTAAACCAGGTCCGTATATTCGGAGCTAAAGCTCGCCGATTAATTAAGTCTAAGAGACGTTCTTGTTGGCGGAACTTTGTTTCAGGCATTACGTCAAAAACACCCATGCGTAAGGTCTGGAACATGGTTCAGAAGCTTAAGGGCAAAAACAACAAAGCCAAAATTCAGCATTTAAAAGATGGCGATACCCTATTAACATTGCCATCTGAAATAGCGAATAAACTAGCTGAAACAATATCTCAGAAATCTTCTTCTGAGAATTACACTTCTGAGTTTCGACGTATTAAAAAACATAAGGAGAAAATTAAATTGCCTTTTTCTTCTAAAGAATTTAGAAGATTATAATCGACGTTTTTCAATTCAGGAACTTAAAACTTCTCTTCAAAAGGCACACGATACTGCGTGTGGCCCTGATAATATATATTATAAGCTTCTGAATCATTTACCATCTGAGCCACTTGAGACTCTCTTAGATTTACTTAATGACATTTGGCAAACTGGTAATTTTCCGCCGACTTGGAGGGAGGCGTGTATTATCCCGGTCCCTAAACCGGGTAAGGATCACACTGATCCAAATAATTACCGTCCCATAGCTCTTACCAGCTGCGTCTGTAAGACTATGGAACGGATGATAAATGATAGGCTTGTTTGGTTTCTTGAAACCAACAAGTTACTATCTAATATACAATGTGGTTTTCGTCAAGGTCGATCTACTTTAGATCACCTTGTCCGTTTCGAAACTTTTATTCGTGACGGTTTTATTAATAATGAACATGTGGTGTCTCTATTTTTTGACCTTGAAAAGGCCTACGACACCACATGGAAATATGGTATTTTAAAGGACCTTTCTGATATGGGTCTTAAAGACCGCTTACCATCATTTATATCCGAATTTCTTTCTGATTCGTATGAGCAGGAGATGGGTGCTCCCCAGGGCAGTATTCTTTCGCCAACACTGTTCAGCATAAAAATTAATAGCTTAGCTAAAACGTTGACATCTGGCACTGAGGGTTCTTTATACGTAGATGATTTCCTCATATGCTACCGTGCTAAAAATATGAATAACATCGAGCGGCAACTGCAGCTTTGTCTCAACAAGATTGAGAAATGGGCAGTTGCCAACGGTTTTAGATTTTCTACATCTAAAACCGTCGGTATGCATTTCTGTAATAAACGGAAACTTCATCTAGACCCTGAGCTTAAATTTTGTGGAGAACCAGTGAAGATTGTTGGGGAAAATAAATTTTTAGGGGTTATATTTGATAAAAAAGTATCCTTTATACCGCATATAAAAATGCTTAAAGCTAAATGTACAAAGGCTCTCGATATAATTAAGGTCGTGTCTAGTACCGATTGGGGTGCTGACCGATCAGTTTTACTTAATTTATATCGTTCTCTGGTGAGGTCTAAATTGGACTATGGATCCATCATTTATGGTTCTGCAAGGAAATCCTATCTTAAAATGTTGGATCCCGTCCATCACCAAGGTTTGAGGCTCAGCCTTGGTGCATTTAGAACTTCACCAGTAGAAAGTTTATACGTCGAAGCTAATGAGCCTTCCTTACATCTCAGGCGTATAAAACTATGCCTTCAATATACTACAAAGCTTAAAGCACACCCAACAAACCCTGTCTACGACTGTGTTTTCAATCCGTTATATGTAGACAAATATAACAAATGTCCTGATAAGATTCCTTCGTTCGGCCTTCGTGTTCGGGACCGCGTTGTGGGAGCTGGCATCGAGCTTGAGAATATAGCTCCGGTTTCTTTACCGGAGTCTCCTCCATGGCTTCTCCCACAACCTAAATTGATATTTGATCTACGTAAACATAACAAAGGAAATACGAATCCTCTAATAATTCAGCAAAGTTTTTCTGAGATAAAGGCTAATTATCCAGATTATAAATTTATATATACTGACGGGTCGAAGGATGGGGAGAAGGTTGCGGCTGCGGCTGTCTTAGAACAGCGGGTCACTTCTCTTCGTCTTCCATCCTCATCTTCAATCTTTTCTGCAGAGGCCAGAGCTATACTTCTGGCTTTGTCATATGTTTCTGCTGGGCATGCCCAGAGGGCTGTGATCTGCACGGACTCGCTCTCTTGCCTTTTGGCAATTCAGAATAATAAATTTAAAAATCCTTCCATCCTTGAGATATTAGCCGTACATAAAAATCTAATTAAAAGAGGTAAAGATATTGTATTCTGTTCGATACCAAGTCACATTGGTATCCATGGAAACACAGTCGTGGACAGGGAGACGAAAGCTGCCCTTAATAAACCCATATCGAAGATGAAAATTTGTTACACTGATTTTAGATCTCATATTCTTAAATATATTCGTCGCCTTTGGCAGGGTGAATGGGATTTGCAGATCCACAACAAACTGCATGCTATTCATCCTGTCATTGGCAATAATTCTTATACTCTTAATAGGTCTCGTAGGGACCAAGTAGTTCTAACAAGGTGCCGTATTGGGCATTCTCGTCTAACACACAATTTTATCCTAGATGGGAGCAGTGCTCATGAGTGTGTTGGTTGTAATGCCCAGTACGGCATCAAACATATTCTGGTTGACTCTGTGGACTTTGCTCATATTAGGCAAAGATTCTACACAGTCAGCTCTATATTTGATTTATTTGACGGTGTCGCTGGCGATACTATCATTAATTACTTAAAACATATTGGATTATATCATAAGATATAATTTTTTTTTTATTTCACATAGATATTTCTAGTTCATATATACATATTAAAATTTCAAAAGCTTTGTGGTTTTCAAGTTTTTAAAGAGCTTTGATTGTTTTACCTAGTTTTAAACATGTCTGTCATTTTTCATTTGTTTTGTATGTTCATATTTCAGTCTTGAAAACCATATACTGATCCCTGGTTTTAAACATGTTCTCGCCACGATATGGCTGAAATATTGCCGATGTGGCGTAAAGCCATAATCATTCATTCATTCATTCGAGACCGCAAACGTCATCGTGTTGCCCTGGCCAGCCAACTGACCAGACATGAACCCCATTGACCATCTCTGGGATCACCTTGACCGCCGTTTGAGACACTTGGTGCCTCCTCCAACTAACCAACAGGAACTTGAGCAAGCTCTGTTAAACCTATGGAACGTTACCCCAGCTGACGTCATCCGGCGACGGACGACGTCAATACGGAGGCGTATGCTTGCATGCATTGATGCCCAGGGTGGCCACACTCGCTACTGATGACTGTAGTCCTTCATTTCTGTGGATACTGTGACTTTACATGCACTTGCCAGTTAACTTTACATTTGTGTAATTTTTTCTTCTGACCCCTTGTCTTTTTCATTGTGTTTTGTGGCCAATTGAATGCCAATATTTTAAAGCCTTTTTGAGAGAATATTTCACAATGATTCCTGTTTATAAACCAATCTTCTTAATTCTTATATCTGATTTTGTTTTTGTTTTATGGGCTCAAGAAGTGGGTGAAACCTTTTTTTGCCTGGTAGTTTATAAATTTATTAAAAATTCAAAATATAGGAGAGCAGCCTGTTTCTGTTTCTCCACATAATACATTGAACTGCTGTCATGGAATAATTCGTGACAGAGACCAGGACCTTACCGAAATGAACGAAGAACAAATAACTGAAGAACTAAAACATCAAGGAGTAAGTAAGGTAAAACGCTTCCTAATTAGAAGAGATGGAAACCTGATAAAAACGAACACTTATATGATAACTTTTAACAGACCTTCCCTTCCGTCGTCTATATTTATCGGGCCATACAGTGTGAGGGTGGATTTGTTTATACCTAACCCCACCCGGTGTTTCTCCTGCCAGCGGTTTGGCCATGGCAGGAGTCAATGCCGCAACACATTGGTCTGCTTTAGATGTGCGGAAGCAGGACATGGGGGATTCGACTGCACAAAAACAATAAAATGTTTCAATTGTAGCGGAGCCCACATGGCCTCTTCCAAGGACTGCCCTCTTTTCAAAAAATAAAAAGAAATTATAACCTTAAAATGTAAAAATAATATATCCTATCAGGAAGCAAAGCGTATGGTCTCTGTCACGCATGGCCTTACAACATCTACTTTTGCCAACGTTGTAAAGAAAACCACTGTTTCTGTGGGGGTCCAAACAACTTTTACTTGGCCCATTGAAAAAGAACAGCCACAGAAACTCGTCACGAAATCTTTAAATAAGACAGCCAGCTCATCATCTCGGACTGATATCAACCCATCTAAAATACATAATACCTTACCTGAGTATCCAGCACTTTCTTTATCTGACCACACTTCATGTGATAATAAATCTAAATCTAATAAACCCGTTGATTCTTCACAGAAAACAACGGGTGACAGAAATAAATCTGAGAAAAATCATAAAAAGGATAAACCTAGTGGCCCCCTGGAGCGTCCCTCTAAAGCCACTAGGGACCCAATCCAAACTTATAATAAGTTTGGATCGTTGGAGGATGTCGATCCTTCAACGTCATGTGCAGACCTGATGGATACATCATCTGCACCTGGGAGATCTCCTAGTAGATCTCCCAAAAAGGGTCGTCCTCGGTCAAGACACAAATCCCCAATACGTCTTCCTCCATAATGGCGATATATGACAAAATTATGCAATGGAATTGTCGAGGTCTTAAGGTTAATTTTATTGAAATAACACAGCTAGTTCAATCTTTCAATCCAGTAGCCCTGTGTCTTCAGGAAACTCACCTGAAGACATCTGACAAAGATATATTAGCCCTTAAAAATTATTCATTATATAGTACTTATTCAAATGGAGAAGAGCGAGCTGCAGGCGGCTCCTCGATATTCATTAATAACAGTATTATCCACAGCCCTGCCCCCGTGGGGTTTCCGGGGTGATAAGAATAGGACCTCAGTCCTCTAGGCAAGCTTGTCGTAAAAGTCGACTAACCTAGAGCTCTCCTGTGTGAGCCCGGTGATTATAATAGGCTCACATCTTCTCGGTTGTGTGAGAGGCAACCGGGGAGCGACCTGTTTGCCGTGGGTTGCGACCCGTAATCTACGAGGACGGGATCCTGGTGGCTGAGGGCGGGTTGGTCTTGTGAGATCCTCACGCCCAACACGTCACTTTGGCCCTTACTTGGAGAGAGACGGGAGGTCGGATGGGCCCGGTCCGATCAATCGGCTTGGTCATGTCCTGCCTCTACGTGGTCTTAATTGCCTCAATAACAGCATATCGTTTGGCGAACAAATATTATTTCTGAAATATCGTTTGTAGGACTACGTTTTGAGGCGGTGGCTCATGGGTCAATCGAGTGGATTGAATTTAACCTTTTGGTATAAATCAATCTGTTCGAGTATACCTCATATGGAATCCTTGGTGTCTTTCCTGCTGGGTATCCCCAGGTTCAGACATCGCCCTTGTTGGCACTCCGTGGTGGGTGGGGAACATATGGGGTGAACTTCATACATATAAACAATGTCTACATTAAAAATTTCTACAAATGTTTCCAATTTATCTAACCGAACTTCCTCTCAGCCGACTTTGTTGCCGTGTGTTGATAAAAAGAGGAAGTTATCTGACTCAATTGATAATGAACAGGATAGCTGGCCGGCTTTCATTGTTCTCTCAACAAAGAGTGAACAAAAGCCGGCCTCCAAAATTCATCCGTTCCTTTTACAAAGAGCTCTCCAGGGTGCAGCTGGTACTCTTAAAAACGTTAAAAAGCTGAGATCCGGAGACATTCTCATTGAATGTTTCCGGAGGCAACAATCTAAAAATCTGCTGTCATTGAATAAAATTTCCGATATACCTGTTTTCGTATCCCCTCACAATTCCCTGAACAGCTGTCAGGGAATAATTCGTGATAGGGATGCTGATATTATTGACTTAACCGAAGAGGAAATCTGCGAGGAGCTAAAATCACAAGGTGTTGCCAGAGTAAAACGCTTCACTATGAAGAAATCTGGCAATATCATTAAACTAAATACATATCTTTTGACATTCAATACTACATCTCTTCCGTCATATATCTATATTGGCCCGTATAGGGTTAATGTGGCTTTATATATCCCTAACCCTACACGCTGCTTCACTTGCCAAAAATTTGGCCATGGCAAGGGCCAATGTAGAAATAAACTGGTTTGTTTCCGGTGCGGCAGTGGGGGTCATGATGGTTTCGATTGCAACAGCATAGTTAAGTGCTGCAATTGCGGTGGAGATCACATGGCCTCTTCTAGAGACTGTCCACTGTTCGTAAAAGAAAAGCAGATAATCAACCTCAAATTTAAAAACAACATATCTTATCAGGAAGCCCGCAGATTGGTCTTACCTTCTAATTCCTCTCTGCATACTTCGTTCGCCAATGTGGTCAAGCGAGTAGTATCTGTTGCTACTCAAACTTCATTGACTTGGCCCATTGAAAACGACAAACCTAGTACCACTTCTGTCAAACTTTCGGCTCAACCTGCGCAAAACACTTGTTCAACCCAGACCACTTCAGCAGAACAAATAAAAATAGTAAATAGTATCGAAAAATCTGATAAACCTGAACCTAATGACAGCATCAAATCAAAAAACAAACCTCACAGTAATAACAATAAAACTAATAAACCTAGTGGCCCCACAGAGCGTCCCTCTAAGTCACTAGGGACCCTGTTCAAACTTTTAACAAGTTTGGATTGTTGGAGGACGTTGGTCCTTCAGCCTCAGATGCGGATGTGATGGATACATCACCCGCACCAGGGAGATCTAACAGCCGATCTCCACGGAAGGGTCGTCCGCGGTCCAAACATAAAGATAAATCCCCCATACGCCTCCCTCCATAATGTCTTCTTTAGACAAAATTATACAGTGGAATTGTCGAGGTCTTAAGGTAAATTTTATTGAAATAACACAGCTAGTTCAATTACTAAATCCTATCGCCCTTTGTCTTCAGGAAACTCACCTGAAGACATCTGACAAAGATAAAATAAATCTTAAAAATTATTCTTTATATAGTACTTATTCAAATGAAGAAGAGCGAGCTGCAGGCGGCTCCTCGATCTTTATCAATAACAATATTATTCACAGCCCTGTTGCTCTGGATACAGAGCTTCAGGCTGTGGCCGTTCGTGTTTCACTATGTGAAACAATCACATTATGTTCAGTGTATGTTCCTCCTAGCGTGTCTTTGTCGGCTTTCCAGTTACATAGTTTAAAAGAACAATTGCCAAAACCTTTTATAATAATGGGACATTTTAATTCCCATAACCCCCTATGGGGCAGTAATAACATAAATAATAAGGGCAAGATAGTTGAAGACTTCTTATCGAAGGATGAACTGTGTTATTTCAATGATGGTTCTAATACCTATTTACATTCGGGTAATGGCATTTATTCTGCTATCGATCTCACTATCACGGATCCATCACTTTTCCTTGATTTTTCTTGGAAGGTGCATGACGATCTTTGTGGTAGTGACCATTTTCCTATTATCCTAGAGCATATCACTTCTAATTCTTTAGAACGTGTAGCTAGGTGGAAATTCGATAAAGCAGATTGGATCGCATTTGAGATGTTCTGTGAGGCTGATATCACTCCAGAGACTCTCAAAGCAGCAGATGATCCTGTGTTAAAATTTAACGAGCTTGTATTACGAGTTGCCGATAGAACTATACCTAAGACCTCGACAAATCCAAAATCCAAAAGTAAACCCTGGTACGACAATGACTGTCGTAAAGCCATAAAGGACCGTATAAAGGCTGAACGTAGATTTAACCATTGTCCTACTAATAATAACTTAAACCAGGTTCGTATTTTTCGAGCTAAGGCTCGTCGATTGCTCAAGTCCAAGAGACGATCTTGTTGGCGGAACTTTGTTTCGGGCATTACGTCAAAAACACCCATGCGTAAGGTCTGGAACATGGTTCAGAAACTTAAGGGCAAAAATAATAAAGCAAAAGTTCAGCATTTAAAAGATGGAGATAATATATTAACTTCTCCACCCGATATAGCTAATAAACTAGCTGAAACAATCTCAAAGAAATCTTCTTCTAAGAACTATACTAAAGATTTCCAGCATATTAAAAACCAGAAGGAGAAAATTAAATTGCCCTTTTCTTCTAAAAATTTAGAAGATTATAATCGTCCATTTAATATCGATGAACTTAAAGCTGCATTAAAAAAGGCCCACGATACTGCTTGTGGTCCTGATAATGTATATTATAAGTTTCTGAACCATTTACCACCTGAGCCACTGGAGACTCTCTTGGACTTGATTAATGATATTTGGATAACTGGTAATTTTCCACATCATGGAGGGAGGCGTGTATTATCCCGGTTCCCAAACAGGGTAAGGATCATACTGATCCAAATAATTACCGTCCCATAGCTCTTACCAGCTGTGTCTGTAAGACTATGGAACGGATGATTAATGATAGACTTGTTTGGTTTCTTGAAACCAACAAGCTTTTATCTAATATTCAATGTGGTTTTCGTCAAGGTAGATCTACCATGGATCACCTTGTTCGATTCGAAAATTTTATTCGCGATGGCTTCATCAATAACGAACATGTGGTGTCCATATTTTTTGACCTCGAAAAGGCCTACGACACCACATGGAAATATGGTATTTTAAAAGATCTCGCGAATATGGGTCTAAAAGGTCGCTTACCTATATTTATATCACAATTTTTATCTGATCGTCAGTTTAAGGTACGGGTTGGGTCCACTCTTTCTGACTCTTATGAGCAGGAAATGGGTGTACCCCAGGGCAGCATTCTATCACCAACTCTGTTCAGCATAAAAATAAATAGCCTAGCAAAAACATTAACATCTGGCACAGAGGGTTCTTTATACGTCGATGATTTCCTTATATCCTACCGAGCTAAGAATATGAATAATATCGAACGTCAGTTGCAGCTTTGTCTCAATAAGATCGAGAAATGGGCAACTGAAAACGGTTTTAGATTTTCAACGTCTAAAACCGTCGGTATGCATTTTTGTAATAAACGGAAACTTCATCTTGACCCTCAGCTTAATTTTTGTGGTGAACAGGTTAAAATTGTTGGAGAAACAAAATTTTTAGGTATAATATGTGATAGTAAACTATCTTTTATACCTCATATTAAAATGCTTAAAGCTAAATGTACAAAGGCTCTCGATATAATTAAGGTCGTGTCTAGCACCGATTGGGGTGCTGACCGATCAGTTTTACTTAATTTATATCGTTCTCTGGTGAGGTCTAAATTGGACTATGGATCCATCATTTACGGTTCCGCTAGGAAGTCGTACATTACAATGTTGGATCCTGTTCATCACCAAGGTTTGAGGCTCAGCCTTGGTGCTTTTAGAACTTCACCAGTAGAAAGTTTATACGTGGAGGCAAATGAGCCTTCTTTATATAACCGACGTATAAAACTTAGCCTTCAATATGCTACAAAGCTTAAAGCACATCCAACAAACCCTGCCTACGACTGTGTTTTCAATCCATTGTATGTAGACAAATATACTAAATGTCCTAACAAGATCCCTTCGTTCGGTCTTCGTATACGGCACCATATTGTGGGAGCTAACATCAAGCTGGAGGATATAGCTCCGGTGTCTTTTCCGGAGTCTCCTCCGTGGCTTCTCCCACAACCTAAACTAATATTTGATCTACGTAAATATAATAAATCGAATACAAATCCTCTTATAATTCAGCAAGGTTTTGCTGAAATGAAAGCTAATTATATGGATTATAAATTTATATATACTGACGGGTCGAAGGATGGTGACAGGGTTGCGACTGCGGCTATCATGGAGCAGCGGGTCTCTTCCTTTCGTCTTCCATCCTCTTCTTCAATATTCTTAGCCGAGGCCAGAGGTATACTCCTGGCCTTATCATATGTTTCTTCTGGGTGTGCCCAGAGGGCAATGATATGCACTGACTCGTTGTCTTGCCTATTGGCAATACAGAATAATAAATTTAAAAATCCCTTGATCCTTCAAATTTTAGCTATACATAGGAAACTAATTAGAAGAGTTAAAGATATTATATTCTGCTGGATACCTAGTCATCTTGGTATCCATGGAAACACAGTCGCAGACGGGGAGGCGAAAGCTGCCCTAAATAAACCCATATCTAAGATGAAAATCCCTTATACTGACATGAAGTCCAATATTCTTTAATATATTCGTGGCCTTTGGCAGGGTGAATGGAACTTGCAGGCCCATAATAAACTGCATGCTATTCATCCGGTCATTGGCTATAATTCATATACACTTGATATGTCTCGTAGAGACCAAGTCGTTTTAACCAGATGCCGTATTGGACATTCTCATCTTACACACCCCCCGTGGGGTTTCCGGGGTGATAAGAATAGGACCTCAGCCCTCTAGGCAAGCTTGTCGTAAAAGTCGACTAACCTAGAGCTCTCCTGTGTGAGCCCGGTGAATATAATAGGCTCACATCTTCCCGGTTGTGTGAGAGGTAACCGGGGAGCGACCTGTTTGCCGTGGGTTGCAACCCGTAATCTACGAGGACGGGATCCTGGTGGCTGAGGGCGGGTTGGTCTTGCGAGATCCTCACGCCCAACACGCCACTTTGGCCCTTACTTGGAGAGAGACGGGAGGTCGGATGGGCCCGGTCCGATCAATCGGCTGGTCACGTCAAGCCCTACACTTGATCCCGTTTGTTATTCTTTGTCTTACTGAGATGTCAAGTTTGCTCTTCTTCAGATGCACTTCCTTTGGGGTCAATGCAGAAGGCGGTGGCTAATGGGTCAATCGAGTAGATTGAATTTAACCTTTTGGTATAACTCAATCTGTTCGAGTATACCTTGCGTGGATTCCCTGTTTCTATTCTCTGCCGGTCATCCGCAGAGGTAGATTCGCCCTTGTTGGCACTCCGTGGCGGGTGGGGGACACGTAAGGCGAAATTTAAAAAAAATAAACAATGGCCTCATTTCAAATGTCAACTTCAATTATGCCTAACAGATCTTCCTCTCAGCCGACTTCATCAAGTGCTGACAAAAAGAGGAAGTTAGAACTTTTTTCAGACTCTCTTGATAATGGACAGGACAGCTGGCCGGCTTTTATTGTTCTCTCGACTAAGAGTGAACAGAAGCCAGCTTCAAAAATTCACCTTTTTGTATTGAAAAGGGCTCTCCAGGGCGCTGCTGGAACATTAAAAACAGTTAAAAAGTTAAGATCCGGAGACATTCTCATTGAATGTTTCCGGAAGCAACAATCCAAAAATTTATTATCATTAAATAAAATTGCTGATATATCTGTTTTCGCATCCCCGCACAATTCCCTGAACAGCTGTCAGGGAATAATTCGTGACCGGGATGGTGATATTATTGACTTGTCTGAGGAGGAAATATGCGCAGAACTGAAATCACAGGGTGTTGCCAGAGTTAAACGCTTCACTATGAAGAAATCTGGCAACATCATTAAACTTAATACATATCTTTTGACCTTTAACACAACCTCGCTTCCGTCGTATATCTACATTGGCCCGTATAGGGTTAGTGTAGATTTATACATTCCCAACCCTACACGCTGCTTTACTTGCCAAAAATTTGGTCACGGCAAGGGCCAATGTAAAAATAAAACGGTTTGTTTTAGATGCGGCAGTGAGGGTCATGATGGTTTCGACTGCAGCAGCACAGTTAGGTGTTGTAATTGCAGTGGAGATCACATGGCCTCCTCCAAGGACTGTCCGTTTTTTATTAAAGAAAAGCAAATAATAAATCTAAAAACTAAAAACAATATCTCTTATCAGGAGGCCCGCAAATTGGCCTCCGTCTCTAACACTTCACTGCAATCTTCGTTTGCCAATGTGGTCAAGCGAACTACAACGTCTGTTGGAACTCAGACTTCATTAACTTGGCCCATTGGAAACGACAAACCTAGCTTCACATCTTTACAACCTGCTGCTCAACCTGCGCATATTTCCTGCTCAACACAGACCACTGCAGAACAGCAAATAAAACCAGTCAATAATAAACAACAAACTGATAAACCTGAAATTAACCAATTCAAAAACAAATCTGCCAAAACCAAATCTGAAAATAAATATAATAGTGATAATAGTAAACCTAGCGGTCCCACAGAGCGTCCCTCGAAGGCCACTAGGGACCCTGTCCAAACGTTTAATAGATTTGGATCGTTGGAGGATGTTGGTCCTACAACATCGGATGCGGATGTGATGGATACATCACCCGCACCAGGGAGATCTTCCAGCCGATCTCCAAGGAAGGGTCGTCCTCGGTCCAAACATAAAGAGAAATCTCCTATACGTCTCCCTCCATAATGTCTTATTTAGACAAAATTATACAGTGGAATTGTCGAGGCCTTAAGGTAAATTTCATTGAAATAACACAGTTAGTTCAATCAGTTAATCCTATTGCCCTGTGTCTTCAGGAAACTCACCTGAAGACATCTGACAAAGATAATATAACTCTGAAAAATTATTCCTTATACAGCACTTATTCAAATGAAGAAGATCGAGCTGCAGGCGGCTCTTCCATCTTCGTGAATAACAATGTTATTCACAGCCCTGTTGCTCTGGATACAGAACTGCAGGCTGTGGCTGTTCGTGTTTCGTTGTCCAAAACAATCACATTATGTTCGGTGTATATTTCCCCGAACATTTCTTTGTCAGCTTTGCAGTTACGTAATCTAAAAGAACAATTACCCAAACCTTTTATACTTATGGGAGATTTTAATTCCCATAACCCCTTATGGGGCAGTAATAATATAAACGCTAAAGGCAAAACTTTGGAAGATTTTTTATCGAAGGAGGAACTGTGTTATTTCAATGATGGTTCTAACACCTATTTACATCCAGGTAATGGCGCTTATTCTGCTATCGATCTCACTATCACAGATCCATCACTTCTCCCAGATTTTTCTTGGAGGGTGCATGACGATCTTTGTGGTAGTGACCATTTTCCTATAATCCTAGAACATATCACTTCTAATTCTTTAGAACGTGTAGCTAGGTGGAAATTCGATAAAGCAGATTGGATCGCATTTGAGATGTTCTGTGAGGCTGATATCATTCCAGAGACTCTCAAAGCAGCAGATGATCCTATGTTAAAATTTAACGAGCTTGTATTACGAGCTGCCGATAGAACTATACCTGAGACCTCGACAAATCCCAAATCCAAAAGTAAACCCTGGTACGACAATGACTGTCGTAAAGCCATAAAGGACCGTAAAAAGGCTGAACGTAGATTTAACCATTGTCCTACTGATAATAACTTAAACCAGGTTCGTATTTTTCGAGCTAAGGCTCGTCGATTACTCAAGTCCAAGAGACGATCTTGTTGGCGGAACTTTGTTTCAGGCATTACGTCAAAAACACCCATGCGTAAGGTCTGGAACATGGTTCACAAACTTAAGGGCAAAAATAATAAAGCAAAAGTTCAGCATTTAAAAGATGGAGATAATATAATAACTTCTCCACCCGATATAGCTAATAAACTAGCTGAAACAATCTCAAAGAAATCTTCTTCTGAGAATTATACTAAAGAATTCCAACGTATTAAAAACCAGAAGGAGAAAATTAAATTGCCCTTTTCTTCTAAGAATTTAGAAGATTATAATAATCCTTTTAATATCGATGAACTTAAAACTGCATTAAAAAAGGCCCACGATACTGCTTGTGGTCCTGATAATGTATATTATAAGTTTCTGAACCATTTACCACCTGAGCCACTGGAGACTCTCTTGGACTTGATTAATGATATTTGGATAACTGGTAATTTTCCAGCCTCATGGAGGGAGGCGTGTATTATCCCGGTTCCCAAACCGGGTAAGGATCATAATGATCCAAATAATTACCGTCCCATAGCTCTTACCAGCTGTGTCTGTAAGACTATGGAACGGATGATTAATGATAGACTTGTTTGGTTTCTTGAAACCAACAAGCTTTTATCTAATATTCAATGTGGTTTTCGGCAAGGTAGATCTACCATGGATCACCTTGTTCGATTTGAAACCTTTATTCGCGATGGCTTCATCAATAACGAACATGTGGTGTCCATATTTTTTGACCTTGAAAAGGCCTACGACACCACATGGAAATATGGTATTTTAAAAGACCTCGCGAACATGGGTCTAAAAGGTCGATTACCTATATTTATATCTCAATTTTTATCCGATCGTCAGTTTAAGGTATGGGTTGGGTCCACTCTTTCTGACTCTTATGAGCAGGAAATGGGTGTACCCCAGGGCAGCATTCTATCACCAACTCTGTTTAGCATAAAAATAAATAGCCTAGCAAAAACATTAACATCTGGCACAGAGGGTTCTTTATACGTCGATGATTTCCTTATATGCTACCGAGCTAAGAACATGAATAATATCGAACGTCAGTTGCAGCTTTGTCTCAATAAGATCGAGAAATGGGCAACTGAAAACGGTTTTAGATTTTCAACGTCTAAAACCGTCGGTATGCATTTTTGTAATAAACGGAAACTTCATCTTGACCCTGAGCTTACTTTTTGTGGTAAACAGATTAAAATTGTTGGAGAAACAAAATTTTTAGGTATAATATTTGATAGTAAGCTATCTTTTATACCTCACATAAAAATGCTTAAAGCTAAATGTACAAAGGCTCTCGATATAATTAAGGTCGTGTCTAGCACCGATTGGGGTGCTGACCGATCAGTTTTACTTAATTTATATCGTTCTCTGGTGAGGTCTAAATTGGACTATGCATCCATCATTTACGGTTCCGCTAGGAAGTCGTACATTAAAATGTTGGATCCCGTTCATCACCAAGGTTTGAGGCTCAGCCTTGGTGCTTTTAGAACCTCACCAGTAGAAAGTTTATACGTGGAGGCTAATGAACCTTCTTTATATCACCGACGTATAAAACTTAGCCTTCAATATAGTACAAAGCTTAAAGCTCATCCAACAAACCCTGCCTACGACTGTGTTTTCAATCCATTATATGTAGACAAATATACTAAATGTCCTAACAAGATCCCTTCGTTCGGTCTTCGTATACAGGACCATATTGTGGGAGGTAACATCAAGCTGGATGATATAGCTCCGGTGTCTTTTCCGGAGTCTCCTCCATGGCTTCTCCCACAACCAAAACTAATATTTGATCTACGTAAATATAATAAATCTAATATAAATCCTCTTATAATTCAGCAAGGTTTTGCTGAAATTAAAGCTAATTATATGGATTATAAATTTATATATACTGACGGGTCGAAGGATGGGGACAGGGTTGCGACTGCGGCTGTCTTAGAGCAGCGGGTCTCTTCCTTTCGTCTTCCATCCTCTTCTTCAATATTCTCTGCCGAGGCCAGAGCTATACTCCTTGCCTTATCATATGTTTCTTCTGGGTGTGCCCAGAGGGCAATGATATGCACGGACTCGTTTGTCTTGCTTATTGGCAATACAGAATAATAAATTTAAAAATCCCTTGATCCTTCAAATTTTAGCTATACATAGGGAATTAATTAGAAGAGGTAAAGATATTATATTCTGCTGGATACCAAGTCATATTGGTATCCATGGAAACACAGTCGCAGACAGGGAGGCGAAAGCTGCCCTAAATAAACCCATATCTAAGATAAAAAATCCCTTATACTGACATGAAGTCCAATATTCTTAAATATATTCGTGGCCTTTGGCAGGGTGAATGGAACTTGCAGGTCCATAATAAACTGCATGCCATTCATCCGGTCATTGGCTATAATTCATATACATTTAATATGTCTCGTAGAGACCAAGTCGTTTTAACCAGATGCCGTATTGGACATTCTCATCTGACACACAATTTCATCTTGGATGGGAGCAGTGCTCCCGAGTGTGTTGGATGTGATGCTCAATATGGCATCAAACATATTCTGGTTGACTGTGTAGACTTTGCCCACGTTCGGCAGAGATTCTATACGGTCAACTCTGTGTATGATTTGTTTGACAGCATCGCTGGCGATGTTGTCATCAATTATTTGAAGGCCATTGGTCTATATCATAAAATATAAATTTTAATTGTCAAATATCTAAAGATAAAACAGTTGTATAAATATATATACTATAACCCTGGTTTTCGAGTTTTAAATCTTAATTTCTTTTATACGATTTTAATCACGTCTGTACTTTTTGTTTTACTTTTGGTGTTCATATGATCATATCGAAAACCTTAACCGTCTCGCATTTTTCACCTTGTTCTCGCCACGATATGGCTGAAATATTGCCGATGTGGCGTTAAGCCATAATCATTCATTCATTCATTCATTCATCTTACACACAATTTCATCTTGGATGGGAGCAGTGCTCCCGAGTGTGTTGGATGTGATGCTCAATATGGCATCAAACATATTCTGGTTGAATGTGTAGACTTTGCCCACGTTCGGCAGAGATTCTACACGGTCAAATCTATATATGATTTATTTGACAACATCGCTGGCGATGTTGTCATAAATTATTTGAAGGCCATTGGCCTATATCATAAAATATAAATTTTAATTGTCATAAATATCTATAGATAAACAGTTATATATATTTATACATGTACTATAACCCTGGTTTTCGAGTTTTAAATCTTATTTTTCTTTTATTCGATTTCAATCACGTCTGTACTTTTTGTTTTACTTTTGGTGTTCATATTATCATATCGAAAACCTTAACCGTCTCTTGCTTTCACCTTGTTCTCGCCACGGTATGGCTGAAATATTGCCGATGTGGCGTTAAGCCATAATCATTCATTCATTCATTCATTCTGTACACTAGTTGGAAGAATATTAAACTGGATTAGGGACATACAGCAGCGCACAGGCTTGCCTACAATACGCCCTAACTAGCTACAAACTAACCGCCACACCGGACGTGAAAAGGAGCACTCGAACAGCAAATTCTCATTAGTTTCTTTAACTTTACACAGAGGGCAAAACATATCAGATTGAATCCTACGAACAAAAAGTAAGTAATTTGTTGGCAGGATGTCGTGTGACAGACGCCACGCGACATTCCTGGTACAAGGGTCTAAAAATGGATGCATAATAGCAGACCAGGTCCGCTTTAAATTTATTGTAGGGTACAAGGCTATCGCACGAGGTCTTTTATACACATGTTTTATCAGTAAATGATAGAACGTAGCACATCGAAGCGGCTTATGCCAATCGAAATGAGGGTATAACTTATTAAATCTATCATAAGCGGAGAATACCTCATTATAAAACGTAGGACGAAACTCAGAATGAGGCATTGAATTATTTAGAAAATCAGGTCTAAGTTTACGTAACGAAAAACCCAACCAATATTCAGAAAAATGACACCATCTTGCTTCAGTACAGTTAATTAACTTATATAAATGAAACAAACGCAAAGCATCAAATTTCGTCGGCAAATGAACCATTGAAAGACCACCTTTCAAAGCGGGGGAGTAAGTAACTTCCCTTTCAATGGGATCAAACTGAGTGTTTGCCCACAAGAAGTTAAACATTTTGCGCTCTAAGCGTTTGACAACATCAAAGGGGGCAGAACAAATTGAGCCCACATAAATAAGTTTAGAAACAGCTAAGGTCTTTAAAACCACATTTTTACCAAAATAGGACAGAGACCTAGTTTGCCACAAATTAAGAACATCGCTACACTTTTTAATAATCTTTTCCCAATTTAATGCATACAAATCCCCTTTCCCAAAGAAAATCCCCAAAATTTTTACATTGTCTGGCCAGGAGATGGTCTGAACGGGATTTCCACTTCCCTAGCCACAACCCTTTTGTTTTTCCTCAAATTTAATTTTTAATTAAAAATGACACCAATACAAAATTTTATCAATAGACTTTTCAGTCGAACATAAACAGGTGCCATCGTCAGCATACAAACTTATCTTTACATAATCCCGGCTACCGGGTGGCAATATGCCGACAATATCTTCGTCATTGCGAATCCTGACGGCTAAAGCCTCAAGACATAAAATATACAAAAGTGGGGAAAGCCCACAGCCTTGCCTTACACTCCGAGTTACTGAAAATGGCTCGGAAATATATCCGTTGACAATAACTGAACTCGAAATATCTGTGTATAATAGTTTCACCCATCCAATAAATGATTCCCCAAATCCATATGTACGTAACGCTGAAAACATGAATTCGTGACTTACACGGTCGAAAGCTTTCTCTTAATCAAGACAAACAAAAGCAAAGGCTAAGTTTTTTTGTTCAACATAATCATTAATGGATCGTAACAAATGTAAATTATCTAGTATTGATCGGCCAGGGACGGAGCATGTCTGATCAGGGTGAATAATATTTCCCAAGACCTTCTGTAACCTATTAACTAATATCTTAGATAAAATTTTATAATCCACGGTAAGTAAGGAAATAGGCCTCCAGCATTTTAAATTATTACTCTGCTGGGGGTCTTTACAAATGAGACTTATTAATTCGTGTCTTAAAGACGACGGTAAAACACCCTCCAAAAAACATTTATTGTATAAGGCTACCAAAATGTCCGAGAAAAGATTAAAGAAGTGTAAATAAAATTCTTTAGTCAAACCGTCATTCCCCGGAGATTTACCATTTTTCATACACGACAGAGCTTTATATACTTCCTCCTTTGTAATATGCCCTTCACAAATATCAGCCGTCACCGGGTCTAGCCTCGGCAACGTCCTTAAAAAATTATCGCATATGTCTGGGTCGATAGGTTCCCGAGAAAGCCGATCAATGCAAAACTCACGACAGGCAGCCATAATGCCCTCCTGCGTGGAAACAATGCCAGTATCAGTTATAAGTTGGACCAAAGTTTGCTTTTTATTTCTGTGTGACTCCCTCTTAAAAAAATAACTTGTAGGCTTTTCCCCGTTATCTAAATACTTTCCCTTACTTCTTATTTTAACCCCATTAATATCATTTAACTGTAAATCTTTAAGCTGTTTTTTTAACCCATTAATTCTGTCTATGTACTGTCCCGGATGGTTCTTTTCTTCTGTCTGTAATTTCCTGTATTGCTTTTGTAGCTGCCGGTATACCTTACGGCGTTCGCGCGCACGAGCCGTGCCACATTTGCGGGCTAAGTCCCCAACTAATATTTTGATTTTATCCCACCACTCTAAAGAAACATCATCACCACACTTATATAGCTCAGTATTAACAAGCAGGTATACGGCGTCAGAAAAGTCATTATCCGTTAACAATGAGGAATTAAACTTCCAAAACCCACCACCCTTACTAAAGTAATTATCAAACCCATCAAATTCTACCAACACGAAATCATGATCAGAAAAAACATATGGCAGAATATCACACTTCTTTACAAAAGGAAAGAGGGAATTGGAAATATAAAAACGATCAATACGAGTGGCGACATCACCCTTATGAAATGTGTACACCCGGGAGTTCGGGTGCACACGACGATAGATCTCACACAGATCAAAATCAGCACAATAGGCTTTCAAAATCTCAGCCCCTCCCGCCCCCTTATACGGTATTCCGCCCAATTTATCCTTAGAAGTACTCTCTACACAATTAAAAGTCGCCACCTAAAATAATAGGAACCGACGTAGAAAAGAAAGGCAGAATAGTTTCCAAAAAGAGTTTACGCTCCCTAATAGCATTTGGACAATATAGACAAATAAATCTAAAATATTTACCATCTAACGCGGCATCGACAACAACCAAACGGCCTTCGTGATCGTATGTAACAAAACGCGACGAAAAGTTAGCAGAGAAAAGGATACCTACCCCACAACTACACTGAACAAAAATATAAACGCACGAACAAATATTTTCTGTTTTTTTATGTAACAAAATATAGTACATATCCCAAAACAATGGGACATATTTCTGAACAATTCCGCTTTAATTTGCGAGCATTGCAATCAATTCTCAAGCAATAGCCCTGCAGTAATGGCAGGAAGAGGACAATGGGGGTCAATGGGCCAAGTTCACAGACGTCAGTAACGCGTGTGACCACCATTAGCCTCGCGTAGAGCTGTACACCGGCGACGCATGGACATCACCAAGTTGTCAATTGTGGGCTGGGGGATGTTGTCCCAGTCCTCCTGGAGTGCCACTCGCATTTGGCGAATGTTCTGGGGAACTGGAACCCGGTGGCGGACACGCCTATCCAGAACATCCCAGAGGTGTTCAATGGGTGACATGTCTGGTGAATACGGCGGCCACTTGAGGACAGGAATATCCTCCTCCTCAAGGAAGTCCCTGCATATCCTGGCAGTGTGTGGGCGGGCGTTGTCGTGTTGGAAAGTCAAATGATGGAGCACCACAAAGGGCGCAATAACAGGTCTAAGGATTTCATCTCGGTAACGTTGTGCATTAAGGTTGCCGTGGATGAAATGCAGACGTGTGCGCTGCCCATGACAAATGCCTTCCCACACCATGACACTTCCGCCACCATAAGCCACCCGTCGCAGGACATTAGCGTCAGCATACCGCTCACCAGCGCGGCGCCAAACCCGAACTCTGCCATCAACATGGTGCAGCTGGAAGCGAGATTCGTCACTAAAGAGCACAGTCCTCCAACGAGCAAGTGTCCAGCGCACATGAATATTGGCCCAGTCCAGTCGTGTCCGACGTCGGGCTACCGTTAGGTCGATGCCCTCGTGTAGTCGACGTGACCGGAGATGAGCCTGCCGCAGCCGGTTCCTGACTGTCTGGGCTGAAATCCGCCTGTTGTGAAGACCGACAGTCTCATCAGCAGTTCTGGTTGCTGGGCGGGTCCGATCACGCAGGTGTTGGAGCCGCATGTGCTGGTCTTGTGCGGGCGTGGTCACACGTGGCCGGCGGGCATGTGCGCGGTTGACTGTGGTACCAGTCTCTCTGAAGCGAGTCCTCAGGCGGCTGATAGTGGAATGATGCACATTCAGTTGGGCTGTCACAGCAGTAACAGATAACCCAGCATTAAGCATGCCAATGGCACGCTCCCTCATAATTTGTGACATCTGTGGCATGTCGGCATGTGGCACAAATCCACACTTTGGTTTTGTTTTACTTTTGATGTTCATATTATCATGTCGAAAACCTTTACCGTCTCGCGTTTTCACCTTGTTCTCGCCGCGATATGGCTGAAATATTGCCGATGTGGCGTTAAGCCATAATCATTCATTCATTCATTCCACACTTTGGGGTGGCCTTTTACTGAGTAAGCTGTAAGGAATGTCTGCGTGTTGCTCACGCACACTGACCATCGCACTGTCACGCCCCATTGGTCACATGGGTTGACTTTTTCAGCATATGAGTATACCCACTCAGAATGGTCAATTGCAATGGGACCACTTGTGTTGTGCAACACGAAGGACCCATTAAACAAATATATCACTGGTTTGACCATTTCCAAATAATGGTCAGTTTGACTTGGATATATAGGTTGGTGCGTTTATATTTTTGTTCAGTTTATAATTGAGTCCGAAACTCCAAAAACCCTTCCCTTCCCATTCTGCCTCCCACTCTTTGGCCTCATCCATACAAGTAACATAACATTCTTGCAAAAACAAAACATCCACAGAATTAAACTTCGCCCAGTTAAACAATAAGTCCCTGCGATATTTTTGCCTTAAACCGTTACAGTTAAGCGTAGCTATTTTCATATTTAGCTAAGGAGAAAAGGGAAAACAACCATACAAAGGTAACATGG
The DNA here is from genome assembly GCF_032854445.1 of Liolophura sinensis. Lineage (NCBI taxonomy): Eukaryota > Metazoa > Mollusca > Polyplacophora > Chitonida > Chitonidae > Liolophura > Liolophura sinensis. The sequence goes on along the minus strand of NC_088304.1, from coordinate 30,113,656 downwards.
TAAACGTCATAATTACCTGCAAGTAAGTATGAAAACAGGGGAAACCCCCTAAAAGAGAACTCACAGTCCAAGGGCGTTCCAGGTCAAGTCCATAGTCCATACAATCCGAGTTTAATCCGTTAGGCAAAGCCAGAGTCCAGGGGCATAAATCAGGTCGATGCTCCGGGGAACCACAGCGCGCCAACAGCTATGGCGGGTCCCCAACATCTTCCTGCCTATACCGTTTGGGGACCGGCTCTTTTCCCTCAGACGAAGCCGTGACCTCAGGAGAGCCACCCAAATCCAGGTCGTCCGAACTTTCCTCGTCGGCGCTACGCTTTTCGCTGACCACTACTTTATTTCCGTTTCTAAAATGGCACGACACTAGTATCCGGTGGAGTATCTGCCTCTGGGGTAGGTTTCGTCGCCACTTCCTCCGGGCTTCCCCTGACATCTTCTTTCTGTTCCTGGTCTTCCATACGAAGGCTTTCTCCTTCATCGTCCGACTCGTCCTCTTCGACTAAACGCTGCGCTGTCCGCTGGGCCCACGACTGCACCGGGCAAGCCGCCTCAGGGAGATTGTGCCGCCTGCAACTTGCACAGAATTTCGACGGGCACTCACGCCGGACATGTCCCACTGCCGAACACTTCAAGCACTTCGGTGGTCGGCCCTTAACTGTCACCAGGATGGAGTTCCCGGCAATATCCGCTATATACGGAATGGAGCCCCTGCGTTGATGGTCAATACACATTGTGACATACCGGACGTCGGACAGGATGTCATCCTCCTTCGATATGTCCATCTTCACTCTCTCTACGTCGCCATACGTACTCAAGAACATAGCAATGGCCTCGTTGGTCAAGAAGGGGGGCACCCAGTGTAACCTCACGCTCGTGCGTACCTTTTTAAAAGGCTGTAACTCCACGCGAACATCACCACCCAGATGGATAAGACCGGTAGAAACGACAGTAGCATCAACAAAACTGCCCTCTGCCCCGCAGACACCCAAAAGCATCAACGGCAGAGTGGTATATCTGATGGTGGTTATACAGCCAATTCAAAAACAAAGCCTTTACAGATGACCCTTGAGGCAGGTCGCCGGACACCACAAGTCTCGCTGTCCGCTGCAGAATTTTAGGGTCAATAAGGGGGACCCTCTCCATCTTGAACAAGGAAAATGGCAGTTCTTCCCCCCTGCTACCAGATGTAGACAGGGGGGTAAAACGGGAAAAAGAAATGCCGTTGCAATACGGCTCTCCACCGTAAAGCTGCCGTGTTTTGGGATCACATCAAAAGGTCTGTAAAAATCTCCCTGGGGGCACCGCCTGATTGATCACGGTAGCCCATGTGCCAGGTAAGTATTTGATCTGCCTCACCACTCAAACTGGTGTAAGACGGCCCGTGTCCGGCTTGGGCGAACTGCAAATGGCTGGCCGTCTTGGCCCAGCAGAAAACGCACGAAGTGCGCACGAGACTTGAGTGGGTGTTCTGTCTCTCGTCAAATATCAGCTTTCCTCATTTTCCTTTGGCACCCAATCTCTGTCAGTGTTAAAACTTTTTTCACTCCTTTGGTTATATCCTGTCCATCAGTACGTGCAGAAAACTTGCCTTGGATGCCGCTGTCACATGCATGTTAAGCATCTGCCACCAACCCTACAAAGGCGCCTGTACACAGCAGTACAGTAGTGGCTTTCTGGTCCAGATGCGCATCTCCGACTAAGGACGAGTGTTGATGTTTGTCTTCTGTTTTTCACTTAAGTTCATGAAAGGGGATAGCGCGAACGCAGTCCCTCTGAGTAAAAATTACGCACCCGAGTCGCCCACATTTGGGGCGATCGCAGGGGTCAGCCCACCGAAGTGCAATGGGAAGGCCCAGCAGAAAACGCACGAAGTGTGCACGAGACTTGAGTGGGTGTTCTGTCTCTCGTCAAATATCAGCTTTCCTCATTTTCCTTTGGCACCCAATCTCTGTCAGCGTTAAAACTTTTTTCACTCCTTTGGTTATATCCTGTCCATCAGTACGTGCAGAAAACTTGCCTTGGATGCCGCTGTCACATGCATACCAAGCGTCTGCCGCCAACCCTACAAAGGCGCCTGTACACAGCAGTACAGTGGTGTCTGTCTGGTCCAGATGCGCATCTCCGACTAAGGACAAGTGTTGATGTTTGTCTTCTGTTTTTCACTTAGGTTCATGGGTTTTTAGGTTTTTACAATATGGCGGACAGAGTTGTTGACTGGTGAAAAAGGTTTGGATTCTCCGAGGCCGTGTGCAGGGATTTTACGCACTTAATAGGTCCTAAAAATAGGTGAGAGATGGCCCCAAAAGACAAACCAACAAGCAGAAAAACTCAGGCGAGTACCAGAAGCATGGGTAGATCAAATAATGAAGCTGGAGACGAAGGAGAATCGAGGACATTATTTGCTTCAACAACAACGTCACCCAAGCCTGAGGAAACAACAACAACTGCCAGTGAGAATCCAAGCTCTGTCCATGCAACTATCCTGACTATGAACACAGCCTTAAATCAGAAACTTGTTTCAATTCAGTCAGATGTGAAAAAGATTAAACAGGATGTGAAACAGATAAACGAGATGGTAACCAAATTGGAAGGAAAATTCTCGAATGTGGAGGACAGTGTTAGTATGTTAAGTGACAAAGTAGACGAAATCGAAAAGTCCATCCCAACCACAGAACAAAAACTAATGAATTACGTCGCAGAATTGGAGAAAAAATTACTTCGCCTGGAGATACATAATAGAAAAAACAACCTTCTCTTCTATGGCGTTCCTAAAACGAGTGAAACCGAAAATACCCATCAGTTTATCAGGACATTTTTATCAACCGAAATGGGGCTAGATGCAGAATGGGCACAAAAACTGCAAATCGGCAATGTTCATCGATTACCAAAATCAAGTCATCCAAGTAATACCAACCCACATCAGCCCATCATAATGCGATTGGTGCACACAAGTGACAGGGACAAGATTTTACAGGCGACGTCCGTTTTGCGAGGAAAGAAAATGTCAGTTAGAACTGATCTTCCACCAGAACTGAAAAGAGAACGAGGAAGATTGGCTAACCTTGCCTACAAAATTAGGTCCACTGAAAATAAACAGACACGAATTAGAGTGGTTGATACTGATGTTATCCTGGAAACTAGGCCTATGAACAGCATTGGTCCATGGAAAATAATGAGAGACTGAACCATCTGAAAACTGCACCCCTCAATCTGCTGCTGTGCATTGTTAGGTCATCTGTCAGGTGCCAGGGACAAAGTGAGTTCAGTTGACAAACAAATCAGATCATTTTGCTCCTTATACATGTGGTAATTGAACACATGCTTTCACCCACCACTGAACAGTGTCACGCAGACGTTTATCTCAGTTCCACATTTATGTACTTAACATTGATGATACTTAACTCATATCATTTACATGGCGTGTATTGCATTTTCTTGTTGAACTACATTTATCTCCCTTTGATCACCTGTGAGTGACAACTATTACAATTAATTAGATAAATATCATATATTAAATGCCACTGCCTTTATGTATTTGCACGTACACCCTGCTTGACCATGACGTACAGATCTTGCATTTCAATATCTTGGTACTTGACCAACAATGAGAAAACCTGTTCTGATAGTATTCATCTGAATTACTCTTATTAATACCATGTGATACGTTAATCTCCCTTTGATCAGAGTGTCAGTTTGTGTGTAACACAAGTACTGTAAATTGGATCTCAAACTTCTAAATATGTTAGACTTGAATGTCTCAACTGCCATACTGTAGTAATTCTGTCCTTTATGTCTTAGAAAATTTAAACTCCAGTAATCAATTATTATATTTTTGTTTTGTTTACTTATTCCTGTTTCATTCCTTTTTTATTCCTCTTAAAATCTTATCCCTGCACATGGCCTACAGGAGTCATCGATCAGCGAGGATGTACAGTAAGCGCTTTGATCACTGTGTATATGTTTGCACCTTTTTATTTCACTACTGTTGTTATATTATTGTGTATATTCAAATTGGGACCTTAAAGTATGTATGCCTCTCATCAGCCGTATCATTGAAATCTGTCTTGCAATATTATGGCTGATAATAACAACGATGAGGGCACATCGACTCTTGAACAGTTACCTTTTTATGATTGCATAGATTTTACTGACTCCACTGTGCATAACAATCCTGTAAACCCAGTGATAAAATCGACCTCTGCAGTTTTAGACCTTGACAATCTTTGTTTTAACCCAATACAAATACTATCCAAAAAAAGAAACGCATAACCCGGTTTTTTGCGGAGGTGATGCAGTCTTTTCAATTATGCATAACTAAATAAGAATTGCTATTCTGCAAATATTTTTTACACAGATTAAGGTGGGGTCCATATCTAGACAACAAGGCCATCAACTTGAGGTAAGACACTCACAATGAGTCTCCCACTTGAGTGGAATGTCAGTATCTGTTGTGACCACCACGTGCACGAATAACAGTTCTGACACGCCTTGTCATGGACTGGATGAGACGCTGGATAGAGGCCTGGGGAATGTTCTGCCACTCCTCCTGCAAACATGCAACTTGCTCTTGAAGCGTTTGGGGTTGAGGTTGACGTTGGCGTAGACGTCGATCAAGTTCATCCCACAGATGCTCAATTGGGTTAAAATCCGGGGAACGGGACCGCCAGGGTAGCACATTTACATTGTTTTCGGCGAGGAAGTCCCTGGTGACACGTGCTGTGTGCGGTCTGGCGTTGTCCTGCTGGAACAACTCCCGCTGAACGTCAATGACAGGTAAGAGGTGTGGCTGCAGGATGGTGTCTCGGTAGCGTACGGCCGTAAGATTTCCCTGAACGTGGACAAGATTTGTACGACCAGTATACGATATTGCTGCCCACATCATCACACTCCATCCACCAAATCTGTCCACTTGGCGTACGCAGTTAGGGGCATAACGTTCGTGAGCACGTCTGTAAACCCGGTTTCTACCATCACGTCTCTGCAATAGGAATCTGGACTCGTCACTGAACCAAATGCGTCGCCCTGTTGAGTAGATTCCATGCAGTCACGCTGTTACACCATCGGAGGCGATTGGCGCAATGGTGAGGACGCAGCACGATCCCAACATAGGGCCTCCTGGCTCTCAGTCCATGTTCCCTCAGCCTGTTCCGCACTGTCTGACCTGATATCCTCCTCAGTCCCGGTATGCTGGCTGCTGTGCTTTCAGCTGTAGCACAACGGTCACGCAAATGGAGGACCCTTATGTAGCGATCTTGGGCTGCTGTAGTGACACGTGGTCGACCTGAACGCCGACGGTCATTTGTTGTCCCAGTATTGTTGTAGCGGGCAGCAAGCCGTAAAATCGTGCTCTGGCTGACGTGTAGAGGCCTAGAAATGGACGATTGGGACTCTCCAGCTTGAAGTCTTCCAATGGCAATATTTCTTGTGACGACCCCCGTGGGGTTTCCGGGGTGATAAGAATAGGACCTCAGCCCTCTAGGCAAGCTTGTCGTAAAAGTCGACTAACCTAGAGCTCTCCTGTGTGCGCCCGGTGAATATAATAGGCTCACATCTTCCCGGTTGTGTGAGAGGCAACCGGGGAGCGACCTGTTTGCCGTGGGTTGCGACCCGTAATCTCCGAGGACGGGATCCTGGTGTCTGAGGGTGTGTTGGTCTTGCGAGATCCTCACGCCCAACACGTCACTTTGGCCCTTACTTGGAGTGAGACGGGAGGTCGGATGGGCCCGGTCCGATCAATCGGCTTGGTCATGTCTTGCCTCTGCGTTGTCCCAGAATTTCTGCATAACACCATTCCTTAAAGAAAACGTTATTTCTGAAACTTCGTTTACGGGACTACGGTTTGAGGCGGTGGCTCATGGGTCAATCGAGTGGATTGAATTTAACCTTTTGGTATAAATCAATCTGTTCGAGTATACCTCATATAGAATCCTTGGTGTCTTTCCTGCCGGGTATTCCCAGGTTCAGGCATCGCCCTTGTTGGCACTCCGTGGTGGGTGGGGAACATATGGGGTGAATTTATAGTATATATACACCATGTCTTCTCTAAACCTCTTAAATAATGTTTCCAATAGTAATGTTTCATTAAGGTCTTCCTCTCAACCGACTTCGTCGAGTGCTGATAAGAAGAGGAAGGTTGAGGTTTTGTCGGACGCACCTGACAATAGACCGGACCGTTGGCCAGCTTTCATTGTACTCTCAACGAAGAGTGAACACCATCCAGCCTCTAAAATTCATCCTTTCGTGTTGAAAAGGGCTCTTGAGGGCACAGCTGGGACTTTAAAAAACGTCAAAAAATTACGATCCGGGGACATTCTGATCGAATGTTTCCGGAAACAACAATCGCTAAATTTACTTTCACTGAATAAAATTACTGATATATCTGTATATACGTCCCCTCACAATTCCCTGAACAGCTGTCAGGGAATAATACGTGACCGGGATCAGGATATAAAAGACTTATCGGAAGAAGAAATCTGTAGAGAACTAAATTCACAAGGTGTTACCAGAGTTAAACGCTTCACCACGAAGAAATCTGGTACCATCCTAAAATTAAACACCTATCTTTTGACCTTTAATAGTACCTCTCTTCCGTCCCATATCTACATTGGCCCGTATAGGGTTAATGTAGACTTATATATTCCCAATCCAACACGTTGTTTTAATTGTCAAAAGTTCGGTCACGGCAAAGGCCAATGTCAAAATAAACTTATTTGTTTCAAATGCGGCAGTGAAGGTCATGACGGTTTCGACTGCAGCAACACAGTTAAGTGTTGCAACTGCAGTGGAGATCACATGGCCTCCTCTAGGGACTGTCCGCTTTTCCTTAAGGAAAAACAAATAATAAATTTAAAAACAAAAAACAATATTTCTTATCAGGAGGCCCGCAAATTGGCCTCCCTTTCTAATAATTTTCCGCAGCCTTCGTTTGCCAATGTGGTCAAGCGGGTAGCATCTGTTGCTACTCAAACTTCATTGACTTGGCCCATTGGAAACGACAAACCTACTCCTATTTCTGTGCAACTTCCGGCTCAACCAGTCTTTAATTCATCCTCAACCCAGACAACTTCAACACAACAGATAAAAACAATAAACAGTATAGAAAAACTTGATAAACCTGATCCCAGTCTCCCTAAAAACAATGAGAAAAGCAAGTCCGGTAACAAACCCCCAAAAAATAATAAACCTAATAAACCTAGTGGTCCCACAGAGCGTCCCTCTAAGGCCACTAGGGACCCTGTTCAAACTTTTAACAAGTTTGGATTGTTGGAGGACGTTGGTCCTTCAGCCTCAGATGCGGATGTGATGGATACATCACCCGCACCAGGGAGATCTTCCAGCCAATCTCCACGGAAGGGTCGTCCGCGGTCCAAACATAAAGATAAATCCCCCATACGCCTCCCTCCATAATGTTTTCTTTAGACAAATTTATACAGTGGAATTGTCGAGGTCTTAAGGTCAATTTTATTGAAATAACACAGCTAGTTCAATCTTTTAATCCAGTAGCCCTATGTCTTCAGGAAACTCACCTGAAGATATCTGACAAAGACACAGTAGCCCTTAAAAATTATTCATTATATAGTACTTATTCAAATGAAGAAGAGCGAGCTGCAGGCGGCTCCTCGATATTCATTAATAACAGTATTATCCACAGCCCTGTTGCTCTGCATACAGAGCTTCAGGCTGTGGCCGTTCGTATTTCACTGTCTAAAACAGTCACATTGTGTTCGGTGTATATACCTCCGAACACTTCTTTGTCAGCTTCTCAGTTACATAATCTAATAGAACAATTGCCAAAACCGTTTATCATTATGGGAGATTTTAATTCCCATAACCCTCTATGGGGCAGTAATAACATAAATAATAAGGGCAAGATAGTCGAAGACTTCTTATCTAACGAAGAACTGTGTTATTTCAATGATGGTTCTAACACCTATTTACATCCAGGTAATGGCACTTATTCTGCTATCGACCTCACTATCACAAATCCATCACTTCTCCCAGATTTTTCTTGGAGGGTGCATGACGATCTTTGTGGTAGTGACCATTTTCCTATTATCCTAGAGCATATCACTTCTAATTCTTTAGAACGTGTAGCTGGGTGGAAATTCGATAAAGCAGATTGGATCGCATTTGAGATGTTCTGCGAGGCTGATATCTCTCCAGAGACTCTCAATGCAACAAATGATCCAATATTAAAATTTAACGAGCTTGTATTACGAGCTGCCGATAGAACTATCCCTAAAACCTCGACAAATCCACAATCCAAAAGCAAACCCTGGTATGATCAGGACTGTCGCAAAGCCATTAAAGACCGCAAAAAGGCCGAGCGAAATTTTAATACATGTCCTACTGATAATAACTTAAACCAGGTTCGTATTTTTCGAGCTAAGGCTCGTCGATTACTCAAGTCCAAGAGACGATCTTGTTGGCGGAACTTTGTTTCAGGCATTACGTCAAAAACACCCATGCGTAAGGTCTGGAACATGGTTCACAAACTTAAGGGCAAAAATAATAGAGCAAAAGTTCAGCATTTAAAAGATGGAGATAATATAATAACTTCTCCACCCGATATAGCTAATAAACTAGCTGAAACAATCTCAAAGAAATCTTCTTCTGAGAATTATACTAAAGAATTCCAACGTATTAAAAACCAGAAGGAGAAAATTAAATTGCCCTTTTCTTCTAAGAATTTAGAAGATTATAATAATCCTTTTAATATCGATGAACTTAAAACTGCATTAAAAAAGGCCCACGATACTGCTTGTGGTCCTGATAATGTATATTATAAGTTTCTGAACCATTTACCACCTGAGCCACTGGAGACTCTCTTGGACTTGATTAATGATATTTGGATAACTGGTAATTTTCCAGCCTCATGGAGGGAGGCGTGTATTATCCCGGTTCCCAAACCGGGTAAGGATCATAATGATCCAAATAATTACCGTCCCATAGCTCTTACCAGCTGTGTCTGTAAGACTATGGAACGGATGATTAATGATAGACTTGTTTGGTTTCTTGAAACCAACAAGCTTTTATCTAATATTCAATGTGGTTTTCGGCAAGGTAGATCTACCATAGATCACCTTGTTCGATTCGAAACCTTTGTTCGCGATGGCTTCATTAATAACGAACATGTGGTGTCCATATTTTTTGACCTTGAAAAGGCCTACGACACCACATGGAAATATGGTATTTTAAAAGACCTCGCGAACATGGGTCTTAAAGGTCGATTACCTATATTTATATCTCAATTTTTATCCGATCGTCAGTTTAAGGTACGGGTGGGGTCCACTCTTTCTGACTCTTATGAGCAGGAAATGGGTGTACCCCAGGGCAGCATTCTATCACCAACTCTGTTTAGCATAAAAATAAATAGCCTAGCAAAAACATTAACAACTGGCACAGAGGGTTCTTTATACGTCGATGATTTTCTTATATGCTACCGAGCTAAGAATATGAATAATATCGAACGTCAGTTGCAGCTTTGTCTCAATAAAATCGAGAAATGGGCAACTGAAAACGGTTTTAGATTTTCAACGTCTAAAACCGTCGGTATGCATTTTTGTAATAAACGGAAACTTCATCTTGACCCTGAGCTTACTTTTTGTGGTAAACAGATTAAAATTGTTGGAGAAACAAAATTTTTAGGTATAATATTTGATAGTAAGCTATCTTTTACACCTCACATAAAAATGCTTAAAGCTAAATGTACAAAGGCTCTCGATATAATTAAGGTCGTGTCTAGCACCGATTGGGGTGCTGACCGATCAGTTTTACTTAATTTATATCGTTCTCTGGTGAGGTCTAAATTGGACTATGGATCCATCATTTACGGTTCCGCTAGGAAGTCGTACATTAAAATGTTGGATCCCGTTCATCACCAAGGTTTGAGGCTCAGCCTTGGTGCTTTTAGAACCTCACCAGTAGAAAGTTTATACGTGGAGGCAAATGAACCTTCTTTATATCACCGACGTATAAAACTTAGCCTTCAATATAGTACAAAGCTTAAAGCTCATCCAACAAACCCTGCCTACGACTGTGTTTTCAATCCATTATATGTAGACAAATATACTAAATGTCCTAACAAGATCCCTTCGTTCGGTCTTCGTATACAGGACCATATTGTGGGAGCTAACATCAAGCTGGATGATATAGCTCCGGTGTCTTTTCCGGAGTCTCCTCCATGGCTTCTCCCACAACCAAAACTAATATTTGATCTACGTAAATATAATAAATCGAATACAAATCCTCTTATAATTCAGCAAGGTTTTGCTGAAATTAAAGCTAATTATACGGATTATAAATTTATATATACTGACGGGTCGAAGGATGGGGATAGGGTTGCGACTGCGGCTGTCTTAGAGCAGCGGGTCTCTTCCTTTCGTCTTCCATCCTCTTCTTCAATATTCTCTGCCGAGGCCAGAGCTATACTTCTTGCCTTATCATATGTTTCTTCTGGGTGTGCCCAGAGGGCAATGATATGCACGGACTCGTTGTCTAGCTTATTGGCAATACAGAATAATAAATTTAAAAATCCCTTGATCCTTCAAATTTTAGCTATACATAGGAAATTAATTAGAAGAGGTAAAGATATTATATTCTGCTGGATACCAAGTCATACTGGTATCCATGGAAACACAGTCGCAGACAGGGAGGCGAAAGCTGCCCTAAATAAACCCATATCTAAGATAAAAATCCCTTATACTGACATGAAGTCGAATATTCTTAAATATATTCGTGGCCTTTGGCAGGGTGAATGGATCTTGCAGGTCCATAATAAACTGCATGCCATTCATCCTGTCATTGGCTATAATTCATATACATTTGATATGTCTCGTAGAGACCAAGTCGTTTTAACCAGATGCCGTATTGGACATTCTCATCTGACACACAATTTCATCTTGGATGGGAGCAGTGCTCCCGAGTGTGTTGGATGTGATGCTCAATATGGCATCAAACATATTCTGGTTGACTGTGTAGACTTTGCCCATGTTCGGCAGAGATTCTACACGGTCAACTCTATATATGATTTGTTTGACAGCATCGCTGGCGATGTTGTCATAAATTATTTGAAGGCCATTGGCCTATATCATAAAATATAAATTTTAATTGCCATGGATATCTATAGATAAACAGTTATATATTTTTATACATGTACTCCAACCCTGGTTTTCGAGTTTTAAATCTTATTTTTCTTTTATTCGATTTTAATCACGTCTGTACTTTTTGTTTTACTTTTGGTGTTCATATTGTCATATCGAAAACCTTAACCGTCTCTTGCTTTCACCTTGTTCTCGCCACGGTATGGCTGAAATATTGCCGATGTGGCGTTAAGTCATAATCATTCATTCATTCAATCTTTTATAGGCCACCGGGTAAAAGTCTTGATTGTTTCAACGATCAACTGTCCTCAATTTTGGAGACCATCAAGCCTGAAAACAAACTCTGTTCAATATTTGGTGATTTCAACATTGATTTATTCAAAGCAGACACACACCTACCGTCAAAGTATTTTTTAGAAAACCTTAAATCGTTCCATTTTTTCCCCAAAATTACAAAGCCCACAAGAATAACCGATAGGACTGCAACTTTGATCGACAACATATTTACGAATCATCACCAAAGTGCATTGACTTCCGGCATTCTCTTGACTGATATAACCGATCATTTTCCCATTTTCCATTTTAGCAGTCAGCCATTATATGATATGAACGAAAGCAAACCTATCCCAATCTATAAACGTCTTTTTTCTGAAAATAATAAGCTTAACTTTAAAGCATGTTTGAATAATTATAAATGGAATCACGTCTTTAATGAAAGCGATACCATTGTCGCATATGACTCTTTTCTAGAGCAATTTAAATCCATTTATGATCAGTGCTTTCCACTTCGTAAATTTAAACATAGCAATAAAAAAACAAAACCTTGGATAAGCTCAGCCATTTTAAATTCATGCAAAGAAAAGAATAAATTGTATAAACTACACCTGAAGCATAATGCCAGCACGATAAGTAAGCAATACAGAACATATAGAAATAAATTAAATCACACACTTCGTATTTCCAGAAAATCTTATTATGACAATCAATTTAATCTGGTCAACAATAACATAAAGGGCACATGGAAAATAATAAATGAACTTATACAGACGAAACGTAATAATGTACTACCTAAATCTTTTTATATAAATGATATTGAAGACAGTGATCCTCAGAGCATAGCAGACAATTTTAATGGTTACTTTAACACAGCCCCAAGTGTTATTGCTGGGGAGATACAGCAGATGGGGCAAAATTTTGAAACTTTTCTCCAAACACCATCAGTACCAAATTTCAGTCTCGATCCCTGTACCTCAGCAGAAGTTGTAGATGTTATCATGGGACTGAAGAATAGCTCTCCTGGCCTAAATGAGATTCGTGTTTCAGTTGTGAAGTATTGTGCCACAGCAACAGCGAAACCGCTGACCCATATAATAAACTTATCGTTTCAAACTGGAATATTCCCTGATAAAATGAAAAGTGCTAAACTCACACCAGTGTATAAATCGGGTGAAATGAAGGAGTTTAAAAATTACCGACCAATATCTGTCTTACCGTGTTTCAGCAAAATCATCGAAAAACTGGTGGTTAACTGTCTGATGATGTTCTTCGAAATGAACGATATTATATACAGTCAACAGTTCGGTTTCAGATCGCATCACTCTACTACACATGCAATAATTGCTCTATATGATAAACTAGTAAATGCTAAAGAAACAAATAAGTACAGCATCACTCTTTTTCTAGACCTTGCAAAGGCTTTTGATACTGTAGACCACAATATATTGTTGAAAAAGCTCGACCATTATGGTGTCAAAGGTCTTAGTAATATATGGTTTAATGATTATCTGAAAAACAGATCACAATGCCTTTTATACAACGATTGCCGATCAACTACTAAATACATAAATATTGGTGTTCCTCAGGGCTCAATCCTAGGACCCCTTCTCTTTTTAATATACATAAAAGACATTAAAGATGTTTCATCTCTACTTGATATCATCTTGTTTACTGATGATACTAGTGCTGTCCTTTGCAATGATGATCCAGCACACCTCCTGGAAACTTTTAATCGTGAAATTGAAAAAATTTACGATTGGCTATGTTGCAATAAACTGTCTTAATATTAAGAAAACCAAATTTATGTACATCGCTCCCAATCGCAGAATAAATAATCATGCTACTCCTTTCCTGGCTATAGCAGGCGTAAATATCGAAAAAATCAAGACCTTCAATTTCTTAGGTATAACTTTCAATGAAAGATTAACGTGGACAAACCACATAAATAATATCTGCAAAAAAATATCCCGTAATTTAGGGGTGATAAATCATATTAAATATGCCCTAAAGAAAAATATCTGTTACCGCGGTTAACACCTTTCAGACATTCCAGTTAGTTCACAAATACTTCTACAATCCTAGCATTACTCCATTATACACCCGTACTTACTTTACAAAACAGTCTGATATTCACTGCTATCCAACTAGAACATCATATTTTAACTTACACCGACCATTTCATAGAAGCAATCTATCCCTACACACTTGTAAAATAAAAGGACCGATCGAATGGAATAAACTGCCCTCTAATTTAAAAGAAATCACCTCTTTATCATTATTTAAATCGTCTTTGAAAGCTTTACTCCTGAGAAAAATATACAGCTGATGAAGCATATAGCTATAATCATTACTACACCAAGTCATCCACAATTGTACATACGTTTTGAATTAACCCAGTTGCGACACGTAGTTGCTTGCTTAACGTTTTCTCTTGATAGTATATTGTTGTCGCCTTGATTGATATGAATATTAATACATAAGTGCACATGTGTGCGTGTGCATATTTGTACACATATTTACAAATGTAAATTCTCTTTACTGTCTGTATATCCTTACATTTAGGAGTGGGTGCTACAGTAGTAACTACTATGTGTATGCATAATTAGGTACACGTGTACGTATGTGCAAGTGCTTCATTCCAACATATGAGTATTAACCAGTTAGCATCTCTTGTCAATTAAATTTAAACATGTTATGGGATACAATAAGCCCTTTGGGGTTTCTGCTCTCGCCAGAGTGCTATAAGTTGTATTATGTTGACAAACTGATGTATCCGTACATATGTAATTATGTGTGTGTGTATATACCTGTTTGTATTAACCTTGATTAAGAAAAACCATTATTATATAGGCCTACTTATACTGTGCACATTACGATAATATTTAAGATGTATTTGTATGAATATACGTACATGTACATACATATGCGTGTGCCTGTGTGTTTGCGGGTGTGTATGTATATGTATGTGTGTATGTGTGTGTATATATATTTACATATAAGCATGCGGATACAAGAGGTTTAGGTACAGAGAGGTATTGAGATGTTCTTCCTTTTCTACTTTCTTTCTGGTGAATAAATCAAATCAAATCTAAAAATGAAAGGGGATAGCGCGAACGCAGTCCCCCTGAGTAAAAATTACGCACCCGAGTCGCCCACATTTGGGGCGATCGCAGGGGTCAGCCCACCGAAGTGCAATGGGAAGGCCTCGCCCTGGGGGCACCGCCTGATTGATCACGGTAGCCCCTGTGCCAGGTAAGTATGATTTGATCTGCCTCACCACTCAAACTGGTGTAAGACAGCCCTTGTCCGGCTTGGGCGAACCGCAAATGGCTGGCCGTCTTGGCCCGGCACAAAACGCACGAAGTGCGCACGAGACTTGAGTGGGTGTTCTGTCTCTCGTCAAATACGAGCTTTCCTCATTTTCCTCTGGCACCCAATCTCTGTCAGTGTTAAAACCTTTTTCACTCCTTTGGTTATATTCTGTCCATCAGTACCGTAAATTGGGGTGACTTCGGACAACGTGGTGAATTCGGACAGTGAGCCAATAAAAGTATAGAATAGTATCGTTATTGTTGCAAAAGATGTATTCCCACGGCTACTTCATGAACTCTCTGTCAGTGTTAAAACCTTTTTCACCCCTTTGGTTATATTCTGTCCATCAGTACGTGCAGAAAACTTGCCTTGGATGCCGCTGTCACATGCATGCCAAGCGTCTGCCACCAACCCTACAAAGGCAACTGTACACAGCAGTACAGTGGTGGCTGTCTGGTCCAGATGCGCATCTCCGACTAAGGACAAGTGTTGATGTTTGTATTCTGTTTTTCACTTAGGTTCATGAAAGGGGATAGCGCGAACGCAGTCCCCCTGAGTAAAAATTACGCACCCGAGTCGCCCACATTTTTTTTTTGAATAAGATTTATTCTGAGATGAATGGTTGAGATGGATATACACGATGATAGATGAAATAAAAAGTGCCAACATGGCACTTTAACACTATTACTGTAGTTTTATTGCACGTATTACTCAAACATGGAATGCATTAATTATGGGCTAATATTCTGAAGGATAACTACAAAATTTTCCAACAGTAATAAAAGGTAGAAGTATAATACAGTTATTATACTATTTGAAACAAATATACACCATACATCACATTATTTGTAAACATTATTAAGTATGAAACAGAAATTCTAGTTTGCTCTCAACAACTTTACAAAATATGTTCGTAGAACACCAATATTTATTAAACTCCGTTCTGGGTAAACGGTAAAAATCAACTGTAATCCTAAACTTGAGACGATTTAAGAAAAACATAATACGGCCGGCTGACGACGGCTGGACATGCGAGTACTTAACATCATTTCTTGTTAACCATATGGCCAAACGCGCCTCAAAAACTAATAATAAACATACAGCCACTTGCTCTTTAGACAAACCAGAAGGAAGAATATTAAACTGGACTAGGGGTATGCAGCAGCGCACAGGCTTACCGACAATACGCCCTAGCCAGCTACAAACAATACGCCACAAGGGTTTGGAAAATTTACAATCTAATAATAGGTGTTCATTCGTTTCCTTGGTCTTACATAAAGGGCAAAACATATCGGACTGTACCCTTCGCAGAAACAGAACATAATTCGTAGGTAGGATGTCGTGTGACAATCGCCACGCGACATTCCTACTACAGGAATCTAAGAAAGGATGTAAAATAGCCATCCAGGTATGTTTTAAATTAATGGTAGGGTATAATCCCACAGCACGAGGTCTCTTATATACATGCTTAATAAGTAGACTATAAAAAGAAGCACATTTAAGTGGTTGATGCCAGTCAAAATTAGGGTACAACTTATTAAATTTATGATAAGCAACAAGGCATTCATTATAGAAAGTAGGACGAAAATCCGAATGTGGCATTGAATTATTAATAAAATCCGGCCTATGCGCCCGGAGAGAAAAACCAAGCCAGTATTCAGAAAAATGACACCATTTTGCTTCAGTACAGGTAATTAACTTATATAAATGAAACAAACGCAAAGCATCAAATTTCGTCGGCAAATGAACCATTGAAAGACCACCTTTCAAAGCGGGGGAGTAGGTAACTTCCCTCTGAATGGGATCAAACTGAGTGTTTGCCCACAAGAAGTTAAACATTTTGCGCTCTAAGCGTTTAACAACATCAAAGGGGGCAGAACAAATTGAGCCCACATAAATAAGTTTAGAAACAGCTAAGGTCTTTAAAACCAGACTTTTACCAAAATAGGACAGAGACCTAGTTTGCCACAAATTAAGAACATCGCTACACTTTTTAATAATCTTTTCCCAATTTAATGCATACAAATCCCCTTTCCCAAAGAAAATCCCCAAAATTTTTACATTGTCTGGCCAGGAGATCCCAAACGGATGGTCTGAACGGGACTTCCACTTCCCTAGCCACAACCCTTTTGTTTTCCCCAAATTTAATTTAGCCCCAGAAGCGGATCCGAACAAATGACACCAATACAAAATTTTATCAATAGACTTTTCAGTCGAACATAAACAGGTGCCATCGTCAGCATACAAACTTATCTTTACATAATCCCGGCTACCGGGTGGCAATATGCCGACAATATCTTCGTCATTGCGAATCCTGACGGCTAAAGCCTCAAGACATAAAATATACAACAGTGGGGAAAGCCCACAGCCTTGCCTTACACTCCGAGTTACTGAAAATGGCTCGGAAATATATCCGTTGACAATAACTGAACTCGAAATATCTGTGTATAATAGTTTCACCCATCCAATAAATGATTCCCCAAATCCATATGTACGTAACGCTGAGAACATGAATTCGTGACTTACACGGTCGAAAGCTTTCTCTTGATCAAGACAAACAAAAGCAAAAGGTAAGTTTTTTTGTTCATCATAAT